>NC_140142.1:9433326-9825826 GCF_964035555.1 Netta rufina
CCTAACTTAAAGGATTACCGCTAAGACAGACACCTTTGTGCACCTCAAATGTCAAATGGTGTTTACATTTGAACAACTCACTGCTCTTCTCTATCTCCTGTAATTACTGTGGGAGTTTAGCCTATATTATTTTTTACATATCTGAGCAGGGATGAAAGAAATCCCAAATTGTGTGGGTTTGTGTCTGATAAGGAAGGTTCTGGGCCCCATTACAGGCCTAGGACATCAAACTCAGAATGAGATGCATCAGTTGACTCCCTGTGATCACTTCCCTCAGCATGGGACAATGTGATCCCTGCCAGTCACATTCTGGGTGTCCTGCCTAAAAGTGGAAGAAGACAAGGTGATTCTTTGATGAATCTTCTCCCAGTAGGAGAAATGACACTGCTGGAAGTAAGTGTCTCTCCCCAGCTCAGAGAGGGAACATCAAGGATTGCTTCAGCCTGATTCAAAATCATTTCCCTGGAGTTCCCTCGTGTCAAGAGCTCCCTATACTGGTGAGCTGGGCCGGGCTCCTGGGACCAAGGGGAGCTCCTGGCAAGCGGGCAGCACTGCAGAGAGACAGCTCTGCCCAGGAGCAGCTCCTCTGCACAGCACAGCAGGGCTGGGGGCACTGCCTGCAGGGGACAAGGGTGACTGAGAGAAGGAAGGGAGATGTTAAAGGCAGCGTGGAGGGGGGGATGCTGAGAGCTAATGTCGTCTACCTGTAAAGCTATCACTGCTCAGAGAAGACGATGGTAGTGGACACCTCTAGAGGTCCCTTCTGACTCAGGAGAGAAGGGGCTGGACTGTGCAGTCAGAGTGTATGACAATCCTGTGTTTTGAGGCCTTTATGGTGTTTGTAATCCCTGCTTCTCAAGGTTACCCAGTGAGTGGGGTAATTCTCAAAACAATGTTCTTCCCCAAGGGAACCTGGAGTACAGCTGGTACAAGAATACTACTGAAAACTTCCCAGAAACTCTACCAGGCATTCCAGAATAAAGAAATCACAAACTTGTGATCACAAATAAGGAGATCGGTTCCAGGGCAGATGTGTTCTGTAGTGGAGAGGGCATTGAGGCAGGCAAGGCTCTTTCCTGCACTGAGGCCACTCGGGAGCCACCGGGAGCCAGAAAGGACAGCAGGAAGAGGTTCTTCACCAAGAGGGTGGTTGCACACTGGAACAGGCTCCCCAGGGAAGTGGTCACTGCACCGAGCCTGTCTGAATTTAAGAAGAGATTGGACTGTGCACTTAGTCACATGGTCTGAACTTTTGGGTAGACATGTGCGGTGTCAAGAGTTGGACTTGATGATCCTTAAGGGTCCCTTCCAACTCAGGATATTCTATGATTCTATGATTCTATCATGGGAAGGTCTATGCGACACTGGGCCTACTGGCACCAGATGGGATGCGCCCCTCTCAGAGTGGGAGAAGGATTTTTGCCCAGGAGTTAGCGGGGCTGATAGACAGGGTTTTAAACTAGAGTTGAAGGGGGAAAGGGATAAAATAAGGCCCGCCGGTGATAAGCTAAGTGATGGAGTGCAAAACCTTGTCAGATGTCAAGTGGGAATATCACAAGGCTGACACAAGCAGGTCCAGGAGGTTCCTAAAGCACCGCGATGATAACTTCTTGGTGCAAGTGTTAAGGGAGACAACTAGGAAAGGGGCCCTCCTAGATCTGTTGCTGGAGTATACAGAGAGTGTTGTGGGGGCTGTGGAAATTGGTGGCTGTCTTGGTCATAGTGACCATGAAGTGGTTGAGCTTAAAATTTTTGTGACAGGAGGAAAACTGCTGCCAAAACTTCAGCCCTGGATATGGGGAGAGCAGACTTCAGGCTGCTCAGAGGACTAGTTAGCAAGGTCCCCTGGGAAACTGTTTTTGAAGGTGTCGGCATCCATCAGTGCTGGTCAGTCTTTAAACACTGCATCCTAAAAACACAGGTAGTCAAGAAGGTGGGGAAGCAGGCCAGCTTGGCTGACCAGGGATCTTATTCTGGAGAAGAGGGATGAAAAGAAAGTGTATGGCTGTTGGAAGCAAGGTCAGGCAAAGTGGAAGGACTACAGGGATGCTGTTCGCGTTTGTAGGGAGAAGATTCCTGTGGCCAAAGCCCAATTAGAGTTGAAGCTGGACACATCTGTGGGTGACAATAAACAGTTTTCTTTTAAAGATATGAATAGAAAAAGGAGGACCAGAGAAAATATATATCCTCTACTTGATGGGGAAGGTCACCTCACAGACAAGGACATAGGAAAAGCAAAGATGTTTAATGCCTTCTTTGCCTCCGTCTTCAATGTCGAGGATGGGCTTCAGGACCCTGGGTGCCCTGAGCTGGAGAACCGTGACAGTGGGAATGATAAATGCCCAACTGACCCTCAAAGTGTGTGTGATTTGCTGCTACACCTGGATCCATTCAAGTCCATGGGTGTCCTGGTTTCAGTTAAGACAGAGTTAATTTTCCTCCTAGTAGCTGGTAGAATGCTATGTTTTGGCTTAGGATGAGAAGAGTGCTGATAACACCCCGATGTTTTAATTGTTGCAGAGCAGTGCTTATACTAAGCCAAGGACATCTCAGCTTCTTGCTCTGTCCTGCCAATGGGCAGGCTGGGGGTGCAGCAAGAGCTGGGAGGGGACAGACCCAGGACAGCTGAGCCAAACTAGCCAAAGGGGTATGCCATACTATCTGACGTCATGCTGAACACTATATAGGGGTGGCTAGCTGGGGGAAGGGGTGGGACTGCTCGGGGTTAGGCTGGGCATCGGTCAGCAGGTGGTGAGCAGGTGCATTGTGCATCACTTGTTTGTACACATTATTAGTAGTAGTGCTATTATCATCATTGTTATTATTATTATTATTGTTATTATTATTTTTCTTGTCTTATTAAACTGTCTTTATCTCAACTCACAGGCTTCACTTTCCGTTTCTCTCCCCCATCCCAGAGAGGGAAGGGGGAGGGTGAGCAAATGGCTGTGTGGTGTTTAGCTGCTGGCAGGGTTAAACCACGACAATGGGTCCGGATGGGATTCATCCCAGAGTGCTCAAAGAGCTGGCTGACATTATCACAGGGCCTCTCTCAATTATTATAAGAGTCGTGGGAATGTGGAGAGGTCCCAGTTGGCAAACGTCATGCCAGTTTCAAGAAGGACAAGAAAGAAGACCCTGGTAACTACAGGCCTGTTAGTCTCATGTCAGTGCCTGGTAAAAGTATGGAGAAGATTGTTCTGGTAGCTATTGAAGTGTGCTTGGGGGACAATGCAGTCATTGGCCCCAGTCAACATGGGTTCATGAGAGGTAGGTCCTGTTTGACAAAAATGATTTCCTTTTATGATAAGATCACCCATCTAATTGATCAAGGGAAACCAGCTGATGTGATCTTTTTGGATTTCAGTAAAGCTTTTGTCACAGTTTCACATATGATCCTACTGGACAAAATGTCCAGCATATAGCTGGACAAAAATGTCATACCTTGGGTGAATAACTGGCTGATGGGTAGCACTCAAAGGGTTGTGGTAAATGGCTCTGCATCAGGTTGGCAGCCAGTCACCAGTGGGGTCCCTCAAGGCTTCGTTTTAGGGCCAGTTCAATTAAATGTTTGTATAAACAATTTGGATGTAGGACTAGAAGGTGTTTATAGCTAATTTGATTATGATACTAAACTGGGAGGAGTTGTTGACTCTGTTGAGGGTGAAAATGCCTTGCAGAGAGATCTGGACAGATTAGGGAGATGGGTGATCACCAGCTGCATGAAGTTTAAGAAGACCAAGTGCCGAGTCCTGCTGGTCACTAAAAAGAATAGATCAGCACCTGCCCCTCCACTCCCCCTCGTGAGGAAGCTGTAGACTATGATGGGGTCTCCCGTCAGCCTCTTCTTTCCCAGGCTGAACAGTCCAAGTGACCTCTTCCACTCCTCATACATCTTCCCCTCTAGGCCCTTCACCATCTTCGTTGCCCTCCTCTGGACACTCTTCTATAGTTTCATGTCCTTTTTGTACTGTGGTGCCCAGAACTGCGCACAGTACTCGAGGAGAGGCCACATCAGCGCAGAGTAGAGCAGGACAGTCACTTCCCTCAACCAACTAGCAAAGCCATGCTTGATGCACCCCAGGATACGGTTGGTTCTCCTGCCTGCCAGGGCACTCTACTGGCTCATATTCAGCTTGCTGTCAACCACAACCCCCAGATCTCTCTCTGTGGGGCTGCTCTGCAGCGTCTCGTCCCCCAGGCTGTAAGCATAGCCAGGGTTGCCCCATCCCAGCTACAGGACTCAGCACTTTCTCTTTTAAAACTTCTTGCAGTTGGTGATTGCCCAGCTCTCCAATCTATCTCTGCAAGGCTTTTCCACCTTCAATGGAGTCAACAACTCCTCCAAGTTTAGTATCATCAGCAAATTAGCTCAAAACACCTTCTAGTCCTACATCCACACTGTTTATAAAAACATTTGGGTAGACCCATGTGGAGCTAGGAGTTGGACTCAATGATCATTATGTGTCCCTTTTAACTTCGGATAGTCTATGATTCTATAGTAATATTCAGAGTTATGAATATAAATATACATAGCTATGGGCATATATACAGGAAAAAAAAAATCCCTGATCAATTTCTGGCAATTTCCAAATGCCTCTTGAACACTGACAGGCATGGGGCATCAGCCAGGTCTCTAGGGAGCCTGTTCCACATTTAAGCACCCTCACAGTACAAAATTTTTTCCTGATGTCCCATCTGAACATCCTCTTGTGCAGCTTTGTGCCATTCCCATACCTTCTGTGGTCAGTTACGAAGGAGAAAAAATCATCACCTCCCTCACCACTTCCCCCACTCAGGAAGATGTTGAGGACAGTGAGGTCACCCCTCAGCCTTCTTTTCTCCAGACTAGACAACCCAAGTGTCTTCAGCCTCTTCTCATACCCTTTAACCAGCATTCCCCCTTTTCTATTGGTTTCCTGACCAACAAATCCCTGATCAGATAATCTCACTAGAATAAATATTTTCTCTCTCTCCCGTGCTATCTTCAGTCAGTGTGATTGATCATGTCTGGTTCCCTCACTGCCTCCTTTATCAATTGTCAGTCAGGTTTGTGTCCTCAGATGTTTTGTGGTTTATCCCCAGCTGTTAGCGAAGCACAACGCAGCCACTGTCTTCCTGACTCTCCTTAACAGAACTGGGGGAGAAAAATAGGAGAAAGATAGGGATAGAATCTTTATCAGGGATTGTAGCTCTAGGAAAGGGGCAATCCCTTTAAACTACAAGACAGTCCATTTACATTAAATCTAAAGAAGAAAATCTTCACTGGGAGGTTGGTGAGGGACTGGAACAGGTTGCCGAGAGAAGTGTTGGATGCCCCCTCCCCGATAGTGTCCAGGGCCAGGATGGATGGGACCTTGAGCAACACTAGTAGGATTTGTTCCTGCCCATGGCAGGGGGGACTGGAACTTGATGGTCTTTGGGGTCCCTTTAACCCAAAGCATTGTATGTTTCTATGACTCTGTGGGCTGACAAGTGGTTTTGTAGCGTATGTAGACAGAGAGATTTGAGTTTCTGTGGAAAAGTCGTGTCATCTCTTCCCCCACACACACTCCACAGCATCCCACCAATATCTCCAAGTGCTTGGAAGAGGTGGTATTCACCCTGCCTTTCACGATGAGGGTGTCTGGTCACATAATGGGACAAGACTAGATGATTCTCCTGCCAACATCTTCTATGGAAGTAGGAGCAAAGACAGTACTGGAAATAAGTCCCGATCAAAACTTTAGAGAAGTGATTGTATCCCAAAAGACTGCTTGAGTGTGATTCAAAGTTGATTTCCGTGGAGACCCAGGGACTTGTCAAGAGCTCCCTGTGCTGATGAGCTGGGCCGGGCTCCTGGGCCCAAGGGGAGCTCCTGGCAAGCGGGCAGCACTGCAGAGAGACAGCTCTGCCCAGGAGCAGCTCCTCTGCACAGCACAGCAGCAGGGCTGAGGGCACTGCCTGCAGGGGACAAGGGCAGTGAGAGAAGGGAGGGAGATGTTAAAGGCAGAGTGGAGTGGGGATGCTGAGAGCTGACTGCAGGAGAAATCTTCACAGCCCTGAACAGAGTAAGTCTCTGGCTACAGGGCAATGCAGCTGTTGTTCCTGGTGCCATCTCCAGATTTGCTGGCAAATCCCACAGCTTTCAGGAGGACTCAGGACTCAGGACTCAGGAGGAGTTTTTTTGGATAAGAGGAAAATGACAAATTCCAGAGCAGGGATTACCTTCCAAAGCTGTCAGAGGGACAAAACACGAAGTTTCCATCTTGTGGGGCCAGCTGCAAGTTGTGCAGCTAGGCGTTTAGACGGGGTGTCCAGGGCTGTGGTGCAGAGCAGGGTCCCTGCTGTGCCCCAGGGGCTGTGTGCCGGGGCAGGGCCTCTGCTGCCTGCCAGGCTCAGCACTCAGCCTGCCTGGGGAGCTGCCCAGGGCACTGTGGGGAGAAGCTGTGGGAGGAAGGAGGCCACCCAGAAGAGTAGGGGGGAGTCTTTCTGCTTCCCAGAGCCTGCTGCCTGGGGCAGGTAGCTGTCTCAGAGACCACCACCAGTCCCTGGTGGTCTTTATCATGTACCTACAGGGCAGTACTGACCCTTCCAGAGAGCAAAGTTGACTAACCTGATCTCTTAGGCATTCTTAGGCAACCAAATCAAAAGCTCCAGGCAGAAGCATGTATTCTTCCCTGGAAAAGGCAGTGTGTCTTGTTGAGGATGTTTCAATGAGATATGGCTTAGGTTTTGCTCAGAAAACACTATCTAACTTGCCTCTTTAAATTCCTCCATAAATAGGCTGCTATGCCCAGAAGCAGCAAATGTCCAACAGCAGCTTCCCCACAGAGTTCCTCCTCCTGCCATTTGCAGACACACACGAGCTGCAGCTCCTGCACTTCGCGCTCTTCCTGGGCGTCTACCTGGCTGCCCTCCTGGGCAACAGCCTCATCCTCACAGCCGTAGCCTGCGACCACCGCCTCCACACCCCCATGTACTTCTTCCTCCTCAACCTCGCCCTCATCGACCTGGGATCCATCTCCACCACTGTCCCCAAATCCATGGCCAATTCCCTGTGGGACACCAGGGCCATTTCCTTCTTCGGTTGTGCTACCCAGGTCTTTATGTTCGTCACATTTGTCACAGCAGAGTTTTCTCTTCTCACCATCATGGCCTATGACCGCTACATTGCCATCTGCAAACCCCTGCACTATGGGACAATAATGGACAGCAGAGCTTGTGTCAACATGGCAGCAGCTGCCTGGGGCTGTGCTTTTCTCTATGCTGTGCTGCACACTGCCAATACCTTTTCCCTTCCCCTCTGCCAAGGCAATGCCCTGGACCAGTTCTTCTGTGAAATCCCCCAGATCCTCAAGCTCTCCTGCTCAGTTGCCTACCTCAGAGAAACTGGGATTCTTGTGATTAGTGTCTGTTTATTATTTGGTTGTTTTGTTTTCCTTGTGCTGTCCTATGTGCAGATCTTCAGAGCTGTGCTGAGGATCCCCTTCACAGCAGGGACGGCACAAAGCATTTTCCACGTGCTTCCCTCACCTAGCTGTGGTCTCTCTGTTCATAAGCACTGCCACATTTGCCTACCTGAAGGCCCCCTCCATGTCCTCCTCCTCCCTGAATCTTTTGGTGGCAGTTCTGTATTCGGTGGTGAGTCCAACAGTGAACCCCCTCATCTACAGCATGAGGAACCAGGAGCTGAAAGATGTGGTGTGGAAAGTGATGAATGAGTGTTTTTCAGAAGGAATAAACTGCCTGTCTTAGAATCACAGAAACATAGAACTGCCTGGTTTAGAAGAGACCTCAAAGATCATCTAGTTCCAACCCCCCCACCCTGGGCAAGTATGCCACCCACTAGATCAAGTTTGCCAGGGCCCCATCCACCCAGGCCTTGTAGACCTCCAAGGATGGGGCATCCAGAAGTTCTGTGGGCAACCTCTTACAGTGCCTCACCACCCTCTGAGTGAAGAAGTTTAAAACCATTCCCCCTTGTCCTGTCATTATTTGATTGAGCAAAGAGTTGTTCTCCATCTTTTCTTATGCCCCCTTTAATTACTGAGAAGATGCAATCATCACAGACAGCCCCTCGTAACCACCGTTCCCTGCACTGGGCTTTTGCTCCAGCTCAGACAGGTGGTTTGTAGGCAATGAATTCACCCTAAAGCCTTCTCTTCTGCAGGCTAAACCAACCCAACTCTCTCAGCCTTCCTTCATAGGAGGGGTGCTCCAGCTCCTTGATCATCTTTGTGGCCCTCCTCTGGACCTGTTTTAACAGATCAACATCCTTCTTGTGCTGGGGCGCCAAACCTGGATTCAGTACTCCAAGTGGGGCCTCACAATAGCAGAGTAGAGGGGAACAACCACCTCCCTCGACCTTCTACCCACTCATCCTTTGATGAATGCCGGGATGCAGTTGGCCTTCTGGGATGCAAGCTCGCACTGATGGCTCATGTTGAACAGTTCATGTCCACGAGAACAAGAATCTTCTCTGCAGGGCTGCTCTCAATGTGTTCTTCTTCCAGTCTGTCCTCGTGTCCGATTGCCCTGAGACAGGTGTAACGCCTTGCACTTGGACTTGCTGAACATCTTCAGTTTCTCATGGACCCACTTCAAAAGCTAGTTCAGATCCCTTTGGATGGCATCCCTTCCTTCTATTGCATCAACTGCACCACTGAGTTTAGTGTCACCTGCAAACTTGCAGAGGATGCACTCGAACCCACTGTCTAGTTCTTTTTCCGCGTATCATTCATAATGTAACTCATTAAAGGCCCAGATGCAGGTTTGTTTGTTTTTTATTTTGTTTGAGTATATATTTTTCTGTATATTGCTTGTGAAATTATTGTCCACAAAGAAATATCTTTGTTCATGTTCTTTCATTTAAGCATCTACATGTCCCATGTGACTCCCAGACTTGGTGTAAACAAGGAGGCAGGCTCTCTGTGTATTTAAATAAAAAAACCGACCCTGCACTGATATGCTTGCCCGCGATCCTCCCTCAGAGACCTGCAGTGAAGCTGCAGGGGCACTTGGCTGTGTGCGGGGGTGGAGGGAAGAAGTGTCCTGGTACAGCAGCACTGCCAAGGAGCCCCAGAGCTTCTTCTTTCCCAAGCTGCTCTCCCTTTCACCTCGTACTCTCCTACAGAGCCCTTGTGTTGCTGCGAGGACTCATTGCTCTTGTCTCTTGCTCACCGTGCTGCTCTGGGGCAGTTCTGTGTCCACAGCCAGGGACAGGCCAGGGGCACTTCTCTAATACAGCTGGCTCCGTACCAGCATCTGCAGCATAGAAGGATCTGCTGAGGGCAGTGCCTGAAGGCTCAGCTCTTCTCCCAAAGCTACTCCCATGGATATTGCAAAGTAAAGATAACTTTTTGAAGTATAGATATAGTGCTAAATCTGGGTGGGATCAGGCAAAGGAGAGCTCTGCAACTGCAGGGAACACAGCAGGTACAGGGAAAGCAGTCTGCTGCATTGTCATACCTCAGTTGACATTTTGTAGACTGAATACGGTGAATCACCCCAAAACATCTAATGACATTGGAAATAAGTTGGATGCAATGATCCTTGTGGGTCTCTTCCATTTGGCTATTCCGTGAGTCTCTGACTCTGAAGGAGGCCAGCTATCTGTACGCACCCTCCATGGCCAAAGAACTACTTGTGTGGGAGGCAGTCAGTGGCAGTGCCCCCATCCAGCTGGCTCTGCCTTCACAGCCTGACCAGCACGGCCCTGCAGAGTGCCCCCATGGCCCCGTGCACCACAGACCCCTTGCTCTGCAGAGCAGCACCGCCAGCTGGGGGTCTATGGGCAGCATAGGCAGGAGCTGCAGGAATGGCTGCTCAGGCCAGCCTAGACGTGCTGGCCTGGGACAAGACTGTCTGGGACATGGGGTGTCCTGGGAGCAGAGCAGGGCACTGTGGGTGCGCAATGGTGCTGCTAGAGGAGCCCCAGGGCCAGCAGTGTGGTGCTGTTCTGGGGAATAAGGCTGGCCTGGGTGGTTGCAGGCTTCCCTGGTGAGTAGTGTCCTGGGGTATCTCCTGCAGATGGCAGCAGCAGGGACACTGCACTGACCCCCCACTTCTCCATTTGCTGCTTTGTTGCCATCCCAGCCTAGGCTGCTCTGCTGGGCCAGGCTGGGCTGGGCTTAGCTGGGGACACTAGAGGCAGGTGTGGAGAGCTGGGGAGGGTCTGGGATGTGCTGGCCTCCTAGGAGACACTGGGAGGACCAACAGGGTGGACACTGCCACTGTCCATTTCCACGTGCCTCCTTCACCTGGCTCTGGTCCCCCTGTTTGTGAACACTGGCTCATTTGCCTTCCTGAAGTTCCCTTCATTCTCCACCCCATCCACGGACCTGCTGGTGGCAGTTCTATACTCATCCCTGAATCTTTTGCTGGCGGTTCAGTACTCAGTGGTGCCTCCAGCAGTGACCTCCCTCATCTACTTCATAAGGAACCAGGAGCTCAGGGATGCAGTGAGGAAACTCTTTGAATACATGCTTCAAGCAAGTCTTTGCAGACATTCTTCTTCTACATTAATCATGTGCCTACAATCGTTTCAGGACACTGATGTTTTCTGAAATAAACTGTTACGACAATTGTCTTTAATTTTATTTATTTATTAATACCGTCTAAAGCTGGTGAATTTGTCTTACTTTTATTCTTAGTGTCTGCTATGTTTTTTTTTTTTTTTTTTTTTTTTTAAGTTTTGACCCAATGCTCTAATGTACTTATAGAACTGGGATTCTTGTGCAGATAATGACAATAAAGAAGAGAGCAGAATTTTACTGGTCTCATGTCCCATCTCCTCCCATCTCTTCTGCACCTGGGGGAGCAGCCCCAGCATGCACGAAGAGCTCAGACCGAGAGCCCAGCTGCCACATGGAGGAGCAGCCCCAGTGGCCTTTGGGGCTGTCCCTCACTGCCCACTGGGCTCTGCCTCTCTGCTGCCTGCAGGTCGGGGCTGCTGCTTCCCTGGAGCCATGGCCATGGCCAGCAGCAGGAAATGGCTGTTTCCCTGCTGCTCTCTTTTGGCTTCCACTTTGTTCTCTTGTTCCTTTGCATTTCTCTTAGCCCTCAGATCTCGTGTACTTTGGTGACAGTCCTGATGTCTCCACAGTGGCATCTCTGCCACATCTCTGCACTCGTCTTCCAAAGATAGTGTCAGAAATACAACCCAGGACACCTTCCCTGGACAGGCCTGTTACTTTTCTGGGCTTCACCATGGATCAGAGTCCCCTAGAGATCACTGAAAGACTGTGAGATGTCTTCTTGGTTGCACATAGCCTAGCAAATAGTAGCTGGCCTTTCACTGGCCTGGGAGTGTCCCAGATGTGCTGGGACTGATGGTAAATGGTATCCTGGAGGGGAATCTGGAGCTGCCCTGTGCCTGGGCCAGGTCTCTTGTGCTGGCCTGGGGACTGGGGCTGGACCTGTGGAACACAGGCACTCTGTGCTGGGGATCTCCCAGGCAAGAGACCAGGAGTCCTACAGCTTCATGGACCTCCATTTCCAGAGCCATGGCTGGCCCCAAAGGATCTACATCCTTCAGGTGAATTTTCAGGATCTATATTCATCACAGGAGAAGAAATACTGATGTTCACCTGTACTTGCATTGTCATCGCTTTCTCCATCATGGTGTACTCCCTCATCTTCCAGGCACTTTCACCCATCTTGAATAAACAATCCCTGTTGAATGTCCCCTTTCCAGATGCCTGTCTGGACCTATGCACTTCCCATGGTTCTCCTGCTTTGTCCTCCCCTTACTCTTTGATCATTCAGACCGCTCTCACTGACCCAGTTGCTGCTTTGAGCTTCATTGAGTTCAAGCTTGCCCATCGATTAGCAGTGTGCCTAATGGTTTCTGTAGCAAGCTCCTCATCATTTATCATGGAATTAAGATCATATGGAATCATACTAATCTTAATACCTATAAATCTGACTGGAGACATATAAGATGAGGTGCTTGCTTTGCTGTTTGGAAAATTGCTGCATGTTTTCTTGTTGTTTGTTTTAAAATAAGGAAAAAGCCTTCTGTGTGCAGACTGGTCTCTAAGGAAAGCAGGTGGGAGCTGGTGCAAAGGGGCTCTAACATCCAGCTGCAGACTTCAGTGCAGAAGTGTAGTGTAAGAAAAAGTGATACAAGCACCAGGTGGCCAATGACAGAAATGTCCAGGTTGGAGTGGTGAGGAGCAAGGTTGCCCATGCACTGTCAGACCTCAAGACTCTGCTTTTCCTCCCTATGGACGTCTCCATAGGGGAAGCCCTGGATTAATATCAATTGAAGAAAGATGCTCAATACTGAAATGCAACAATATTCATCCTTCCAAATGAGAAAAGATTTGTATTAGGTGCTTTTTGAAATCTTCCTCCTTAAATACAGCATGAAAGCTCCCCAGTTAGTTGTCCAAGTCTTGAAGACTTGAATAAAACTATGGAAGACATATGGTTCCTTAGGTGTTTCTGCCTTTTAATGAGTTCCATGGTGGATTTTGGTGCTCAATCTGTGAACATCAGGTACTGAGAGGAGAATGATGCAACTACTTGAGAACATAAAGTCAGAAGGAAAAGTTGAAGTGACTTGGAGTATTAATGGGCCCCACTGAGGGCTGTTACCAAGAGATTCTCCTCAGGGACTTGTTAGGACAGATAATTGGAGGCCATGATTACAGATAGGCAAAGCACAGTGCTGAGAAAAGTCTGGGTTTGCTGTGCTGAAGTAAAAGGGCCAGGTCCTGACTCCAGCCACTAGAAGGGAATGTCCTGCACTCCCGTGTCTGGCTCTGGGCTCTTGCTTGGGGTTTGTGGGGTGTGGTGGGCAGTGTGATGCCATAAGAAGAACAATGGTATGACACCTTCCTGCCTCTGCACAGGGTCTCAAGAAAGCAATGAGCCCCCTTGCAATGATGATATTTCATCTCCTCAGAAGCTCTATCGAAGGGGACAAAAAAGTCAGGGCTGCTGTGGCCTTCTCTTCTTGCCAGTGCCCACCACTTTGTCCTCTCCAGACTTTCCTATGTTGCCCCACACTTTGCCCTATTTCCTTCAAATCTGCAGACACCCATCTCTGTTAACCACCTTGCTCTCATCCTAGCATTTCCGTGGTTTCACCAATGTCTCATTAACCCTCACCAGCTGTTCCTTGAAACACAAAACTGATCAAAGTGTCTGATCAAAGACACTCTTTGGGTGACCTCTAGCACCACAGCACAACTCTTTTTTTGGGACATTTTGTCTTCTTCATGGCCAATGCCAACCTTCCAAGGTGCATTTTCTGGCAGGTTTTTCTCTCCTGCTCTTTCCTACTACCAAAGAAAGTTCCACCTGGGTGGAAACCAGTCCTAAAGTAGGCATCCCAACCCATTGGCCTTCTTGCGGCCTGTCAGCCAACCAGACAGATGTCACCTCACGAGCATCTTCCAAGCCATGGGCCTGCTGCTGGCCTTGCAGCTTCTTGTTTAGACACAGCCAAGCCTTGTGCCTGCTGCTGTCCAGTTGTGTACTCAAACAGAAGGGACAGGACAACCCACATTCAGGCCTTCTTTCTGTCTGGGTCCTCCTGGGTATGTAGGCAGAGGGGATCCCATAGTCAGCATGCCAAACAGGTGCCTTCTGCTGGCCTTCCAGGACCACTGTCAGATGTCAGCCAAAAACTACAGATCCAAGGTATAAGTGTAACCTTTCAGATACTTCAGACAGAAGTGACCTCACAGTCCCTTTCTGTGACACGTTCCTGCTGCTGCCCTATCAACTGCAGAGACAGAAGTGACTTCACAGTTCCTTTCACAGGCCAGTTCCTCCTGCTGGTTTGGGAGATCCTGAGGTAGAGCTGAGCTCATCAGAGCATTCCCACCCCTCTCCTCCTTGTGGCCTACAAGCTGATCAAATCCATGGCCCCTCACGTTCATCTTTGAATGCAATGTGACTGCACAGCAATCTCATGGTTCCTGACCTGCCCCAAGAGAACAAGAACCTATGTTAAGGGTTAGGAAAAGGGTTAAAGGTGAGCAGGTTAATGCACAGGAAGACAGGCTTTGGAAGTTAGTTGTTCATGTTATGGCATTAGGGACTATGGCAAACCTTTCTGGGTGAGAGATTAAGCAGATGTTTAGTGGGACGGTTTGGTGTTCTGCTTGTGGTGTCAGGTCTGTGGTTAGGGTATGGGCAAGTTGTTTGATTGAAGGTTTTGTTTAGGTCTGCAAGAAGACTAGGGATAAATAGAGCATTTTAGTGGTATTGTTAAGGGCAGGGATGAGGGTGAGCAAGAGAGGAAAGGTAATGGAAAGGGGTTATGGACTAATTTTGGCTTCAGGGGATATTGTGTTCAAAAATTAGAGCGGTGGATTCCTGCCAGGGTGTGGAGTGGCATTTAGATTTAGGTATTAATGTATGAGGTTAAAATAGGGTAAGGGCCTCACATGGCTGCTTCAAGTCAGCTTTATGGTGGGATCAACATTTCCTGAATATTCTTACCTCTTCAAAATAGCTAGCTTCTGCTGTCCAAGCTCCTCTTTCCTCCCCCAAATCTTACATCTCTCCTGGCCAGGCTCCTCCTGCCTTCGTCGTAAAGAAGTGTTTACCAAAATCCAACCTAAACCTCCTCTGGAAAAAGTTTAGCCTATTACCCTGTCGTGGTTTAACCCGGCTGGCAGCTAAACACCACGCAGCCGTTCGCTCACCCTCCCCCCTCCCTCTCTGGGACGGGGGAAAGAAATGGAAAGTGAAGCCCGCGAGTTGAGATAAAGACAGTTTAATAAGACAGGAAAATAATAATAATAATAATAATAATAATACAATGATGATACTACTACTACTAATAATAATATGTACAAACAAGTGATGCACAATGCAATTGCTCACCACCCGCTGACCGATGCCCAGCTTAACCCCGAGCAGTCCGGCCCCCTCCCCCAGGTAGCCACCCCTATATATTGTTTAGCATGACATCAGATGGTATGGCATACCCCTTTGGCTAGTTCGGGTCACCTGTCCTGGGTCTGTCCCCTCCCAGCTCTTACTGCACCCCCAGCCTGCCTGTTGGCAGGACAGAGCGAAAGGCTGAGATGTCCTTGGCTTGGTATAAGCACTGCTCTGCAACAATTAAAACATCGGGGTGTTATCAGCACTCTTCTCATCCTAAGCCAAAACACAGCATTTCACCAGCTACTAGGAAGAAAATTAATTCTGTTCTAACTGAAACCAGGACATACCCCTTGTCCTATAAAAGGGCACGTGGGAGAATAGACTACTGCCCACCTCTCTACTGGAGGATGAGGGTTGGGATCCCTCAGGTGGATCCCATCCAGCCCTACTGACTTGTGTACATCTAAGTGCTGTAGCAGGTCTCCAACCATGTCCTCATGGAATATGAGGGCCACATTCTGCTCCCCATCCCTTCCACCAATCAGGGGGATGGGTACCCAGAGAACAACTGGTCTTGCCGCTAAAGACTGAGGCAAAGATGGTATTAAGCACCTCAGCCTTTTCTTCATCTCTTGTCACTAAGTTTCCTCCCACATCCAGTAAAGCATGGAGATTCTCCTTAGTCCTCCTTTTTGTGTTTCTGTATGTATAAAAACATTTTGTTATCTTTAACAGCAGTAGTGAGAGTGAGCGCCAGATGAGCTTTGGCCTTTCTAATTTTGTCCCTGCACAGCCTCATGACATCCTTATAGTCTTCCTGAGTGGCCTACCCTCTTTTCCAAAGGTCCTAAACCCTCTTTTTCTTCCTAAGCTCTAGCCACAACTCTCTGTTCAGCCAGGCCAGTCTTCTTCCATGCTGGCTCATCTTTGGGCATGTGGGGATGGAAAGTCTGCTCCTGAGCCTTGAAGATTTCCTTCTTGAAGAGTGCTCAACCTTTCTGGACCCCTCTGCCCTTCAGAACTGCCTCCCAAGGCACTCTGCCAACCAGTGTCCTGACCAGCTCAAAATCTGCTTGTAGAACGCCTCATCTGTCTCCTCATCCTGGTTTGGCGGTCAATAAGATATCCCCACCAGGATGCCTGCCTCGTTGGCCTTCCCGCTGACCCTAACCTATAGGTACCCAACAATATCATTCCAAGATTGAAGTTCTGCAACATCAAAACACTCCCTAATATAGAGACCCACACCACCACCCTTTCTGTCCTGTCTGTCTCTTCTGAAGAGCCCATAACCAGTCATTGCAGCACTCCAGTCATGGGATTGGTCCCACCACGTTCCAGTGATGGCAACCAGGTCACAGCATGCCTTTTATTTCTTTTATTTCTTTTTTATTTATTTTATTTATTTATTTATTATTTTATTTTTATTTTATTTATTCATTGCTATTGAGCAATGGCTACAGTTATATTATATTGTACATGCAATAATAAAATCTCTGTTTATGGCCCAGAAGAATTAGGCACTTCAAATATCACTCAGATGTCACTCTGCCATCTCCAATATCACCTGGTGTCTGCCTCTGAACAGCTTCCTCTTGGTCTCTTTCTCCATTCAAAGTGCTGAGAGCTGAGACAAGCAGCTTACATGCTGCCTGGTTTGTGCCCACCTGAACCAAGGCAAGAGGAATCCCAACTCCAGTGGGATTCTGTGAGGCACGGGGAGGCAGCTAAGCCCCCTTCTAGCCTCTGAACTGCAAACAAAATATGAGATGCCTGGTTTGACTCAGCTGAAACTGTGGGACAATAATGGACAGAAGAAATCGTGTGCAAATGGCTGCAGCTGCCTGGGGCAGTGGCTTTCTGTATGCTGTGCTGCACACTGCCAATAGCTTTTCCTTCCCCCTCTGCCAAGGCAATGTCTTGGATCACTTCTTCTGTGAAATTGCCCAGATCCTCAAGCTCTCCTGCTCAAATGCCTACCTCAGAGAAGTTGGGCTTCTTGTGCCTAGTGTGCGTTTAGCCTTTGGGTGTTTTGTTTTCCTTGTGCTTTCTTACATGCAGATCTTCAGGGCCATGCTGAGGATCCCCTCACAGCAGGGACAACCCAAAGCCTTTTCCACATGCCTCCCTCACCTGGCTGTTGCCTCCCTGTTTCTCAGCACTGCCTTTTTTGCCTACCTGAAACCCCCCTCTATGTCCTTCTCCTCCCTTAATCTTTTGCTGGGAGCTCTGTACTCGGTGGTGCCTCCAGCAGTGAACCCCCTCATCTACAGCATGAGGAATCAGGAGCTCAAGGATGTAGTATGGAAAGTGATGACTGGATGTTTTTCAGAAGGAATAAACTGCATATGGTCTTAATGTTAACTGTATACAGGCCCAGAAATCTTTTTATTTTTTTTTCTATTTTTTTCTTTTTTACTTTGCTTTACTCCTCATAGTGTTTCCCACAAAGAAATATCATTGTTCATACCTTCCTACACTGTACGTACCTGTCTCACATGACTCCAAGTCTTTGTATAAATTGTGGGTCAGGCTTTCTTTGTATTTCAATAAAAGAAAGGACCATGCATTGGCTTACTTGCCTGATACCCTTCCTTGTAGACCTGTGGTGGAGCTTCAGGGACACATGGCAGAGGTGGAGGGGAGAAGGGTCCTGCCACAGCAGCATTGCCAGGCTGCACCTGTGATTGTTCCCTGTTCTTGGACAGCACCCACAGAGACAGTGAATTCACCTGCCTCTGTACACAGTGGGTGAGAGGGATAATGGCAGACAGGCTTCTTTCAGGAGGAAAGAGGGAGTTGCCAGGAGAGCCCAAGCACTCGGCAGGGACAGTGTGTGCCAGGGAGTCAGTAGCACGTGGAGCCCATAGAGCATGGGCACATCCCAGGTGGAGCCACCCTGAGGTGCTAAATCTGGGTGGGAGCAGGAAAAGCAGAGCTCTGCAACTCCAGGGAACACAGCAGGCATAGGGAAAGCTCTCTGTTGAATTGGTTGTTATACCTCAGATGAAATTTCATGGACTGAATACAGTGAATCACCCCAAAACATATCCTGACATTGGAAGTGAGTTGGATTCGATGATCCTTGTGGGTCCCTTCCAGCTCAGAATATTCCATGAGTCTCTGACTCTGAAGAAGTCCGGCTATCTGTGCCGGCTATCCATGGCGAAGGAACCACTTGTGTGGGAGGCAGTCAGTGGCAGTGCCCCCCACCAGCTGGCTCTGCCTTCCCAGCCTGACCAGCACGGCCCTGCAGAGTGCCCCCACGGCTCCACACACCACAGCCCCCTTGCTCTGCAGAGCAGCACCACCAGCTGGGGGCTGTGGGCAGCATGGGCAGAGGCTGCAGGAATGGCTGCTCAGGCCATCGTCTGCAAACTTACTGAGGGTACACTCAATCCCCTCATCTAGGTCGTTAATAAAGGTATTAAACAAGATAGGCCCCAGTACCAACCCCTGGGCGATGCCACTTGTAAAGGGACGCCAACTGGGGTTAACTCCATTAACCACAACCCGCTGGGCATGGCCCTCCAGCCAGTTCTTCACCCAGAGAAGACTATACACAGCCATGAGAGATGACCCAAAGGGATTAAATAGATGCTCCAGTAAGTGTTCCAGCCCACCATCCCACTACCAAAAGCACCTCCCAGCCTGCAGCAGAGGAGCCTACTGGGGAAGAGCTGGAAGGCTGTGGGGACCCACCAGCAGGAGCTGGTGCCAAGTCCTGCCCAAGGGTCCAAGACATCGCCCTGTTCAGCTCTTTTACCTGATCTTTCCCTGCCTGTGGGTGCTGGGAAGACATCCTTGGGCTTCATGGGGGCCCAAGGCAGCAGAAGGTGGGCACTGCAAGGGAGTGTCTCATGGGACTTCCCAGAGATCCACTTTGCCTGGAAACTGCCTGTGGCTGGCAGGACGGAAATGTCTGTCAGTAGGAATAGTGTCCAGGGACCAGGGGCTCTGTCAGCCCCAAAGCCAGACCCCGATCCTGCTGGCTCTAAGATGTGTCCCTTCCCAGCCATTGCATCTTTGAGCTCCTCTCCACTCCATCAGCCTCAGGGAGATGTCCAGAAACATGGTCAGGGAAGACTGGATCTGGGGCAAAGGCCCCAGAGGGTTTTAATATGAACAAATACCAACATGCAGCATAAAAACAGGGGAATACCAAGAGGGCAAATACCCATGTGCGTCTGCTGACTTCTGGAAAAGGGAGACTGTTCCCTGGCACTCACGGCTCTCCCAGTGGCACTGAGCTCTCCTCCCTCCCGGCTGCACCCAGCTGCTCAGCAGGGCTGGGCTCTGCTGGCCTGGGGCTCTGGAACTCTTGTGCAGGGGGCTCTGGTGTCACATCCTGGGTGTCCTCATGGGGACATGCCAGAGACACCTCTTCAACATCGTCATAGCCCGTGGTCCCCAGGAAAGGTGATGAGGTGTCTCCCTCAGCTCCAGGGACCCCAGCACTTCTCCAGGAGCACAGGCTTCCCCCTGTAAGCATCAAGGCAGGCTGCTGTGGTTGGGCCTGTGGGGTGCCCTTCGGGGCTGTTTATCACCTTCCTCGTCCTCACCAGCCTGAGACATTCAGCCCATTCTCCCAGACCCCACAAAATATCCCAGGACAGGTTCTCCATGAATGGTCAGGCTTTCAATATGGCATGGATTCTCCTAGGCCTGGGGTTGGCACCTAGGAAGTGGCAGTGCTGCATTGCCCTCTCACCTGTGACTGCATCCCTGCGCCCATCTCCTTCCTCTGGTGTCCTGGGCACTTCCCAGTCCCCCTGCCCAGGAACAGGATCCTCTCCAGGGTCTGAAACCTCCCCAGCATCATCATAGCCATCTGCTGGGTAACCTCCGGGCAGGACAGGGACATCTGAAAGGAGAGGGAAGGTGGTGGCAATGAGAAGAGATGTCCTGCAGAGCAGAGGATGGGAGGGTGTGTGGGGACACAGGGCTGACATGCTGCTGGTGTGAGGGTCACAGCAGAGCCTTCATGCTTCCAGCTGTGATGATAACACTCGGTGGCACTGCTGTCTGTCTGGTCTGTCTGCAGAGAGGAGGTATGGAGCCCTTCCTCGCCCCCCACCTCTTATCCCTGGGTCTGGCCCCAGACCATCCTCATCCTCCTGTGACCGGGGTAGGGCTGCAGCTGGGTCAGGGACCCCTCTGAAAAGGAGCCTGCAGAGAGCTGCAGTGGGTGCTGTGGGATGAGCCCTGCTGCCCTGACTGGTGGTCAGCACTGCTTGGGATGGGCACCCACAGAGCTGGGGGTGCATGGGGAGGAGACCAGTTCCCTTGGGACAAGGCACTTCCCAGAGAGGTTCCCAGAGCTGGCCTGGGACAGCCCTTTGCTTAGCCCTTGGCTCTCAAAAAGGTTCAGGGACAAGCAGAGAGGGGCTGTCCCCTCTGGGATGGGCAGAGCTGGTGGGGAGGAAGCTCCTTTTTGGGGCTCAGCACCTGGATGCTCTCCCAAACTCCCCACAGCCCAGCGATTTTGGGGACCATGGGCAGGAGCTGCAGGACACAGCCCTGGTCTGGGGCAGGGAGAAAGGGCCCCGCAGATGTGCCTCCACAGGGACCTGCACCCACCTGAGAGACTGAACCTCGGCTGCTTCTCCCACGCCAGGCTGTAAGCGATCTCCTCGTACACGGCCTCAGGGAAGGGCTCCCCAGCTCTCCCTGAGCCTGGGGACAGAGGCAGGGCTGATCTGGGGATGGGCAGAGAGGGACAGGACCCCACTGGGTTCCCTCAGCCCCATTCCCTAGGCCAGCACAGGGCTGTCCCCACAGCACAGCCCCGCTGTGTTGTGTTGGCACTGCAGCCACATCCCCAGGGAGGGCAGCATCCCCATGGAGATGGTCTGGGACAGAGTCAGCCTCGCACCATCCCTTTGGAGACAGCCCTTGTGCCCCTTTGGTCCCCAGGTCATATCCCAGTGCAGACCCTGCACCAATTTCCCCATTTCTCCTCCCCATGGAGCTGCTCCATCTCTGCCCCACACATCAATAGCACAACCCGTGCTCTGCTGGGGGGTGGCTGATACAACGGTGATGGACTCCACTGCCCCATGCTCCTCCTGCCAGTGCTGCCCAGAGCACTGCCAGCAGTGCATCCTCCCCTTCTCACCCAGCCCAGCTCTCACATTTCTCTTCTCACCCCAGAACTGATGCCTCAGACTCTGGGCTCTCTCCACCCCTTGATGTTGGTGCCCCATGGTCTGTCAGTCAGTGGGGCAGCACATGGGGCAGGAGGCAGCACACAGCTCTGCCTGTACCCATCTCCAACACCCTCAGCACCCCCAGCCCTGCCAGGAGTCATCTCCCCTCCAGGACCACTGGGGAAGGACCCACCTCTGCGCCGAGCCCTGGCGCTTCGCACCTGCCCAGCCAGGAGGGCCAGGAGCAGGCAGAGGAGGGCCCCCAGGATGATGCAGATGATGACAGGCACCGAGAGTGTCTTGCTGATGGTGGTCGGACGGCCCCGTGGGGGATCTGCATGAACAGGAACATGGCAGGGGCAGTGTCAGACAGAGGTTGGGGGCAGGACATGCCACTCCTGACCAGACAAGGCAACAGGGGCTGGGGACGACATGGCTGGGTGATGGGGCAGCTCCCACCCTGCTGGGTACATCACAGACTTCCACCAGCTCCCACATATTCCCTCGAGTTTCACAGCCCAGCATGTAGCCCCCTCCTCCCGACTGGTCTTCTCTGAGACCTTGCCTGGAGGTGCCTCTGCATCCCCCAGGGGCTGCTGGCAGCCTGACCAGGTACTGCTGGTGGGCATGGGTAGCTTTGAAAGCTGAAGTCACCTTTGTTCCTCCAGCAGCTACAAGGTCTAATGCAGAAAGTCAAAGCTTCTCTGGGTTCCTTCTCTGCATTTCACCTTGTCCAGTGGGGAACAGGACCTGGTGCCTTGATGGCTCAGATTTACCATTGCAGGTGATGTGGGTCTCTTCTTGGAGGTCAGTACACGACTGCGGATGCCAGGGAGCAGAGGGACACTGCCAGAAGGAGCTGTTGCTCTTCCCACACTCCACGTGATCCAGCCATGCAGTACCAGACAGCTTGGCATAATTAGAACGCGTTTCCAGTTCCCCTTCATTCCCGCAGCCCAGCTCCTTGCACACCAGTGACACCGTCTCGGTGGTCATGGAGTTGGAGCAAACGCTTCCCCACTTCCCATTGTAGAAAATCTGCAGGCGCCCAGAGCAGTCGTCGCTGTTCTCCAGACTCAGGGCCATGAACTCTGGAAGGAGGAAAGGCCCCAGACAGAACAGGCTGGTCTGGGGCTGGTGGTACAGAGGCTCCTCTGCACCCCAGGTGCTCAGGAATTCGGAGGCACAGACAGCAAATCTCTTTTGCATCTGGGGGCAGAGAGGTCTCTGAAATACTCCTTTGCCCTCCCCACTCACTGTCAGGGTGGATGGGCTCCCAAGAGTCTGTGTGAGGTTTTCCCCAGGATGGGCTTGGGCAGGGGACCCAAGGCAGCCAGGGACATCACCGGCCTTGCCCAGCTCTGCCCTCACCCTAGTCTCTGAGGCTCCAGCTCCCAGCCCCACTCCCAGCACAGACCTGAACAGATGACTCCCGCGTCCTCCTTGTGCCCGCAGTCGTGCTGCCCCCAGGCCTCGGCAGGGCAGTCCCAGAGAGCAGCTTCGGCCCCGGAGCAGTTGACGCCATCCAGCCAGATCTGCCCGGAGCCCTCCCCAAACCGAGCAGAGCCGGCTGCCTCCAGGGCCCCTCCACAGCCCAGCTGGCGGCAAACGACGGCGGCGTCGGCCAGGTCCCAGGCGTCGTCGCAGACGGTGCCCCAGTGCCCCTGGTAGTAGATCTCCACTCTCCCGGCACAGTGCCCGGCCCTGTCCACCAGCCGCACCCGCTGGCTCCCTGCAGCAGGGAGAACCCCGGCCGTCAGGGGCTGGCTGCCTTCCCAGCCCCACACCTGGGGGACGTGCAGCACCACTCACCCCGGCACACGACCCCCACGTCCTCCATGATTCCTGTTGCAGGGTGGCTCTGAGGCAGGGAGGTGTTGCAGAGGCTCAGGTCAGCCTCGTGCCCTGCACACCGCACCCCACGCAGCCCCACAGGGCCTCGTCCTCGCTCGGCCCTCACGGGGGTGTAGGCTGCCTCTGCCTCTCCGCACTGCAGCTGCCGGCACACCACGCTGGCCTCCTGCGTGTCCCACTGCTCATCCAGGACTCTGCCCCACGTCCCGTGCTGGAAGACCTCCACGCGCCCGTCGCACCGGCTCCCTCCGCCCACCAGCCGCAGGGACTTGGGGCCTGGCGAGAGGAGAAATTCAGCCTGGCACTGCTGTGGGGTCCCCAGCTGTGGGTGGCCGTGTCACACACCAGGGGCAAATGGACTTTGCAGCACTGCCCAGCACTCACCTGAGCAAATGACAGCAGCAGCGTTCTCCTGGGAGCACGGCGAGGCCCCCAGGGCAGTCACCGGGCACTGCCCCAGGTGGGCTTCAGTCCCGTCACAGTGGAACGAGTCTCTCCAGACGGGGCCGGTTCCTCTCCCAAAATGCCCTCCTCCAGGAATGGACTCAGCAAAGCCACAGCCGAGGTGCCGACAGAGAACGTGGGCGTCCGACAGGTCCCAGCGGGAGGCACAGAGGGTCCCCCATGTCCCCAGCACCTCCACCTCCACCCTGCCCTCACACGCTGTGCTGCCGTTCACCAGCCTGAATCCGGTGTACTCTGGGGACAAAGGAGGGTGAGAGAGGCCACATTTGTGCTCTTGCTCCCACAGGAGCTGCAGGAGAGGCCAAAGAGACAACGTGCATTTCTCCTCCTGCAGCACTCTAATTTTAGGGCTGCAGACCACCACCTCACCCCACCTGTCTCCCACCCAGCACAGCCCAGTGCCCACCCTGCTCTCCTTCCCCCACCACAACCCCAGTGGCCATCATTCCACCCCAAGTCCTTACGTGTGCAGGTGACATGAATGCCATTGCTGTGGGTGCAGGCCTTGTCCCTGGCAGCCCCCGTGGGGCAGAAGGAGAGGACGGATTCATTCCCCACACACTGCAGCTCTCTGTCCCAGACAGGACCGGCCCCTTCTCCCAGCTGAGCTGCCCCATGGACAGACAGGGCTGTGCCACACTGCAGCTCCCTGCACACCACCTCGGCAGCTTTGGCACCAAAGTGGGAGTGGCAGACAGCTTTCCACTGGTCCCTGTCATGGACCTCCAGACTTCCTGAGCAGGGGCTGTCCCCTCCGACCAGCCGGACAAATCCTGGAGCAACCAAGGAGACCTGTGAGTTCCCAGAGCCCTCTGGCAATTCTGTGCCCACCTCCTACCTCATCCCTAAGGCAGCCGCATGCAGAGCCCCATGGCCAGCCCTGCAGCTCTCAGTGGGTACTGATGGCAAAAACATGTCAGGGCTCCCCTGCTGTTCCTCAGAAAACTGCCGAGCACCCATGGGCTGCCCTCTCTCCCAGCCCCCAGCCACAGGCACTGCTCAGACAAACTGTTGCTGCCCGGAGCCCCTGGGCTGCCTGGCCCCAGACCCAGCACAGCAACACCCACAGCACGTGGGCCCAGGGAAACAGGCTCAGGAACTCGGGGCTACTTCAGCCTGCTGTTCCCCACAAGGCTCAAGCCAGTTACAAGAAATTCTTGGATCTGCCAAAAACTCCCCCTGTTCCCAGGGAATGCTGGGGCTCTTGGGGAGCTCTTGTTAGATGGGGCACTTCGGGGGATCCTCCGCAAAGGGGGGTTCTCTGGCAAGGACAGTGTGGTGCTGGGCATGCACGTCCCCAGCCACCTACCATTCATGGGTCAGGAAAGCAGGCAGAGAGCAGCCCTGGGTTTACACGAGCTCCTGGTGTGAGGGCAGGCAGAGAGGAGAGCCAGGAGGTGGTGGCACAGCCCCTGGGGCACAGGGCAGGCAGGAGAGGCTGGGCTTCAGGTCAGCACTGCCTGGAGGGGCCATGTCTCCGGGGCTTGGCTCTCATGGGGTGACCCCAGGACAGGAACAAGGTGCCACTTGCCTCCCTGCTCCTCTGCCCAAGCCCAGTGCTCCTGCCCTCTGAGCAGCCCCTCTGCTTTGGCTGAGGTTCTCTTGTCTGCTGGGGGTACAACCCAAAAGTCCTGGGCCATTGCACGCCCTTCCCTGAGGCTGCTGGTGGCTGGGGGAGCTGCTCTAGGTTCCCCTGGCATAGGGACCAGCCTGCCAGGCTGGGCCTGAGTGAATGGAGGAGAAAGATGGGAATGAGGCAACACAATGGGGAAGGGTGAGGGTTTTCCTCTCCCAGCCACAGGCACCTCCCCAGGCTTGACTGCTCCAGCTCAAGGACAAGTCTGGGTTTGGGTATCTGGGCTGGGCTCCACTGGGCTTTTCCTTGCGATGTGGGACAACAACAGTGACAGACCAAGCGTATCAGTGCCCTGACCTGTGAGGTGTTACCCTTTTCCCCTGTCCCATCCCCAAAACGTGGGGAATGGGCTGAGCGATTACCTGAACATATCACTCCAGCATCCAGATTGTGAGAACAGTAGGATTCACCGCGTCCTTCATGACTGCAGTCAGACAGGGCAGACTCGGTGCCATGACAATTAACAGCAATCATCCAAATGGGCCCAGATCCTGCCCCAAAGTGTCCATACTGAGGAGCTCCAAGAGCAACCCCACAGCCCAGGTGTTTGCAAACCACTGCAGCATCATTCTCGTCCCACAAAATACCACACACGGTCTCCCACTGGCCCTGTTGTTTCACCTCCACTCTTCCAGCACAGCGACTGCCGCCATTCACCAGCCTCACCTCCGCAGCCCCTTCAAACATCAACAGGGGAACAGTCAGGAGAGCTTTGAGCCCCACAGTGAGGCTCTCAGATTGCCCCTGGATCAGGCACAGTCACAGACCCCAGGGTGGAAGCCCTGCTCCCATGGGCTGTCCCTGGAGCAGTGGGATGTCCCCATGCGCTGCGCTGGGCTGGGAGTGCCCAGCTCCAGTCCTCCTCAGCCATCTGCTGCCCCACAGCCCTCAGCACCTTCTCCCACCCCAGTGGCTCCCTGCCCCTCCCCATGCCAACTTGCATACCTCCCCCAGCCCTGCACAAGGATCCTTTTCCTCCCCAGTCCAGCACCCCTTGAACAGCCCCATGTTCCTTGACCAATACTTTCCCCTGGACCACCTGCCCCAGGCTCCTCCAAAATGCCCCAAAACACCTAGGGCTCCCTGTCTGTACAGGGGGCACCGAGTCAAGGTATCCCCCAGCCTGAGTCCTCTCCTCATTCCTGTTGTCAGCCTAGCCTCTAAACTTGGCCAGGCCTCCCAGGAAGGACACCTCTCTGCCACCTTTGGTGCAGAAGCCCCAGTCACCTTTCGTCTGGGTGTACAACCTCCCCTCCTAGGATCAGGGTTTATCCATAACACAGGGGCAGGGAGCAGCACGCAACATCTCCAGGACACCCCAGGCATTGGCTGTCAGCACCTGGGCCTCCTCCAGCTCCAGAGGTTTGGTGCTGGGGAACAAGTGGTCCCAAAAGGGTATCTGAGGACAAGGTGTCTAGAAATGCAACTGGACATGGGCTGCCAAAAACATGGGAGCTGTGGAAATGGATTACACTCTCCCATCCAGACAGGAACAGGCTGAGGGACTCAGAATATTCTACCCCTCATTTCAGTGGTACCTGCAAAGCAACCCCACTCCCAGAGGGATCCCAATGACCCCACTGCTGCCCACTGGCCCCAGGCTGTGGAACAGAGAAGCTGGCACTTACCTCTGCAAGGCTGCACCCAGAGGAACAGCCACAGCACCCAAGGGGACAGGAGTCCCTCTGTCCCCATCCTGAGGCTCCTGTCCTGACAGCACAGCCCTGCTGCTGGAGCTTCTGGGGACCCACGAGGCAGTGGATGTGGTGGGAGGGCAATATATCTGTGCAAATGCTGTCCCAGCTGCAGGAGGAGCCAATCGAAGCAGCAGGCACCTTTTTAAACGTTATCGGCACTTATCTCCCCTCCGACGCAGCCCAGCTCTCCAATGAACTTCTCCAGTGCTCTTCATGACCATATATGAGGGACGGCTCCGCTGCAGGTCTCACGTCACTGCGGTGGGAGATCATCGTGGGGTAGGGCTGGGTGTGGGGGCAGATGGCTCTGACACCCCTTGCAGCCTGCTGTGGGAGCATGGAGCATCTCCTAAGCTGTAGCATCCAAGAGCCCAAGGTGCGATTGTCCGGCTGTCCCTGTGCCATGGGATCCAGGGGACTGGTCCTGCAGTGGGGCTGTGTCAGGCTGTGAACAGACCAGACCCTGCCCCTGTTACAGCCCCCGCTGTGCTGGCAGCAGCAGCTGGGAAAGGCCCTTGGGCAGGGCCAGAGCCCCATTATGGGGGTGCTGGCTGTCCCGTCCCTCCCCAGGGAGCCTCGTGTGGGGTCCCGGCAGCAGCCAGAGCTGGTCCAGGGCCTGCCCTGGCAGCAGAGCTGCAGCCCAGAGCCTCAGGCGTCTCCCTGGCTCTCAGCGTGTCACCCAGGGGCCGTTATTCCCCGCGGCGGGTCGGGAGCTGGAGCCTGCCTGCCACTGCAGGTGCACAAACCGCAGCCCACGTGACATGGCGCCCGGGCAGGAAGACGGTGGTTTCCTCCTGGCCCCGTGCCCAGGCATGGCCCTGCGGTGCCTCCCAGCCTCCGCACAGCTCCAAGCCGGGCAGAGTCCAAGAAGTGTTGGGACAATGCTCTCAGATGTGCAGTTTATTATATATATATATATACAAACACACACATACGTATATATATACATATTAGTTATTTTTATATAAAATATATATTTTAATAAATATATACAAAATACACATTTTACATATACATTATTATATTATATTGGTATATATTATATTAGATCATATATTGTTATATATTATATGTATTATTTTATATTACATATTAGATATTATATTTAATACATGTATTATGTTATATTACACAGAATTATGCTGTTATACAGTATTTTTATTATATTAATTATATTGTATTATATTTTATATATTTTATATTTTATATTACCACATTATTTTATTTTTATTATATTATTTTTATACATATTATAGATAATTTTTATTTTATAAATATATATCACAGAATCACAGAATTTCTAGGTTGGAAGAGACCTCAAGATCATCGAGTCCAACCTCTGACCTAACACTAACAGTCCCCACTAAACCATATCCCTAAGCTCTACATCTAAACGTCTTTTGAAGACTTCCAGGGATGGTGACTCCACCACTTCCCTGGGCAGCCTGTTCCAATGCCTCACAACCCTTTCAGTAAAGAATTTCTTCCTAACATCTAACCTAAAACTCCCCTGGCTCAACTTAAGCCCATTCCCCCTCGTCCTGTCACCAGGCACGTGGGAGAACAGACCAACCCCCACCTCGCTACAGCCTCCCTTGAGGTACCTGTAGAGAGCGATAAGGTCGCCCCTGAGCCTCCTCTTCTCCAGGCTGAACAAGCCCAGCTCCCTCAGCCGCTCCTCGTAGGACTTGTTCTCCAGGCCCCTCACCAGCTTCTCTGCAGCCCTTCCCTGCACCCGCTCAAGCACCTCCATGTCCTTTTTGTAGCGAGGGGCCCAAAACTGAACACAGTACTCGAGGTGTGGCCTCACCAGAGCCGAGTACAGGGGGACGATCACCTCCCTAGCCCTGCTGGTCACACTGTTTCTGATACAAGCCAGGATGCCGTTGGCCTTCTTGGCCACCTGAGCACACTGCTGGCTCATATTCAGCTGACTATCCACCATCACTCCCAGGTCCTTCTCTGCCTGGCAGCTCTCCAACCACTCATCTCCCAGCCTGTAGCTCTGCTTGGGGTTATTGCGCCCCAGGTGCAGGACCCGGCACTTGGCCTTGTTGAACTTCATGCAGTTGACCTCAGCCCATCGGTGCAGCCTATCCAGCTCCTCCTGCAGAGCCTTCCTACCCTCGAGCAGATCGACACACACACCTAACTTGGTGTCATCTGCAAACTTACTGAGGGTGCACTCAATGCCCTCGTCCAGATCATCGATGAAGATATTAAAGAGGACCGGCCATATTTCTAGATTTTGTAGTTTTTTAATTAAATATATATTTTTTTATTTTATTTTTGTCTGGTGGCTGGAGTTGGACTCACTGATCTTCAATTTTTCCAACTCAGGCTATTTCATGATTCTGTCCAGCCCAGCTCCAGGTGATGCCATAGCATCCTCACCTGCCATGGGCCTGCTCCTGACCTGTATTCAGACAGCAATGACCTCAAAAACACCTACACAAGTTCTTGGCATGTTCCAGGCCTGCCAGCTCCTCAGGCACCAGTGACCTCACAGTGATTCAAAGATCAAAGCCAAAATTTCTAAGTGACGAAGTATCCCTTATTGTCAGCGCTGGATGCACAGGGGATCCTTCCACCTAACGTGCATGTTCGAAGCAACAAACTGTCTCATATTTACACAGCAAAACAATGAAGATTCAATTAATGCCTATACATATTCATTACCTGAACCCGTCTACTCTCGCTTTGTATGCTAATTAGCTTATTAGTCCTTGCGCTTGCGCAAAGCCTCCCAAGAATTGTGGGCTGGGGTCTTCGGGACGTGGGCAGTGGCCTTTGGGAGGAAGACTGTAGGTCTTCCTCATGATGTACTTTTCACCTTTTGCTAATGAATGCCAAGTTGGCTGAGTCAGTTGTTTTCCAAGCTGCAGGAATGCCGAGTTTGGTCAAGTTATCTCAAGTTTCAGCATAACAGAAGGTCGAGATATCGTATATTTTGTTCTCACTATATTTTAACTACAAGATTTATTCTATCCTAGAGTTTATACAATATAAACAGGTACCTGTACAATCCATGGGCCTTGCCCTGACCTATCAGCTAATTGGTCACTAATCAGCTCTCCACAGACCCTCACAAGCCATGTGCTTATTCCTGGCCTACTGGCTTCTCAGGCACCAGGGTCCTCACAGTGTCTAGCCCATCACAGGCCATCCTTGCTCTCAGCCTGTCAGCTACTCAGGCACCACTGGTATCACAGGAACGTTCAGCTGCCATGGGCCTGCTCGTGGCCTATCAGATCTTCAGCTGACAGTGACCTCATAAGCACATATGATCTATTGGAACAGGTCCCTGACCATGATGGGGTGGGGGGCTGTGCTGGAACTACATGATCTTTAAGGTCCCTTCCAACACAAAATATTCTATGATTCTGTGCTGCATACAAGGGAACAGTCAGTTTCCTGGTCCTGCTGGACACCCTAGTTCTCATGCAGGCCAGGATGCCATTGGCCTTCTTGGCCACCTGGGTACACCACTGCCTCATGTTCAGCCATCTGTCAACCAGCAGCCCCAGGTGCTTTTCTACTAGGCAGCTTTCCAGACACTCTTCCCCAGGCCTACACCACTGCTTGGGGTTGTTATGACCCAAGGGCAGGACCCAACATTAACCATTCTTGGACGTCATGTGATTGGACTCAGTCCATCAATCTAGCCTTTCCAGATCCCTCTGCAAAGCTTTCCTACCCTCAAGAAGATCAACTGTCCCACCTAACTTGTCATCACCTGACAATGTACTGAGGGTGCACTTGATCTTCTTATTCAGATCATCCATCAAAATAGTAAACAAAAGTCGACAGAGTACTGAGGCCTGGGGAAAGCCACTGGTGACCATCCACCAGCTGGACTGAACTCCCTTCACTCAGACTCTTTGAGCATAGCTATCCAGACAGTTCTTCAACCAGCAAACTGTACACCTGTCCAAGCCATGAGAGGTGTCCTGGTTTCAGTTAGAACAGAATTAATTTTCTTCCTAGTAGCTGGTGGAATGCTGTGTTTTGGCTTAGGATGAGAAGAGTGCTGATAACACCCCGATGTTTTAATTGTTGCAGAGCAGTGCTTATACTAAGACAAGGACATCTCAGCTTCTTGCTCTGTCCTGCCAACAGGCAGGCTGGGGGTGCAGCAAGAGCTGGGAGGGGACAGACCCAGGACAGGTGACCCAAACTAGCCAAAGGGGTATTCCATACCATCTGACGTCATGCTAAACAATATATAGGGGTGGCTAGCTAGGGGGAGGGGGCCGGACTGCTTTATATTATATTATTATTATTATTGTTTATATTATTATTTATATTATTATTATTGTTTATATTATTATTATTATTATTATTATTATTATTATTATTATTATTATTTTCCTGTCTTATTAAACTGTCTTTATCTCAACTCGCGGGCTTCACTTTCCATTTCTCTCCCCCATCCCAGAGAGGGAGGGGGGAGGGTGAGCGAACGGCTGCGTGGTGTTTAGCTGCCGGCCGGGTTAAACCACGACAAGAGGTCAGATGGGTTGTCATTCTACAGGGCCACTGCTGCTGAGTCCACACTGAGAAGATGTAGCTCCTTCTATTATGCTTTTTCTAATGCCCTGTGCTCAGTACTTTCAAACCAATTAAACATGGATTTGATGCCTGTGATGAGCTGGTGCTCAGTTTGTATTCCAATTGCTTACTAGTATGTATCGTTGTTGAGTTTGTACAGCACTGGCATTCTTACATTCCCTTTTGTCTCTGTTTGCTTGAGTCTGCAGTGTCAATGGTAGTTCAGGAAGACTGGAGGGGTGGCTGCAGGGAAGTATGAGGTTGCATCAGTCATGATGGGACTTTGGTATGCCTACACAGTGCAGTGACTCAAGCTGTGACACAGCCAGGAGTTCTGTCTTTTGAGGGAATCCCAAAGGTAGATCGTTCCTGAAGGGTTATGCCATCCTGAGTCCTGTTCTTGCCTGTGCAGAACCTGTCAAATGGTAAACTAAAGTCTGTCCTCATAAGAAAGACCCCATCCCTAGGGGCTACCTAGGAGTTTGCATCAAACCCCCTCCCTCCCCCCTCCCTCCCCCCCCTCTCCCAACACACACACACACTCCAGAGGAACAGGGACTGTGCTACCATGGGCCAGCTCTGCACACCCAGGCCTTTCCTGACTGGACAGGTTGGGTGACACACACCCTGGCCATACCAGGACCAAGAGGAAACTTTGGAGATACTGCAGGTTGGCTCAGGGCATGTGCTAACCTTGCTCTGGGCTGGAAAGCTCCCCAAGGTGCTCAGTGCAGTATTTCCAGCCTGTGGAGTCCCAGTACAGCTACTCAAGTGAATGGGTTTCCAGTGCAGCTATCAGAGGGAGCGGGGATCTTCAACCACATGCCTTGGAGGAAGAATGTCACATGTCCCAAAAAACAGCTACTGCAGGGCTCTGGTGTGACAGTGGACATGTGTGTGTTTATGTATATGAACAGAAAGGACCAAGTGCCAGGTACTGCAGGTGGGGTGTGTGCCTGTGCCTTTTCCAGACCAGATGCACATGGCGTCTGCAGGTATATTCACCAGCAAAGAAACTATGTCCCAGAGAAGAATGTGGTTGGCCCTCACACCAACCGCTGTGGTACAGTAGACCTGCAGCAGCTTTGTTCAGGACCTCGATGGTGTTACCTCCTGTCCTGAGAGGTATGTGAGCACTCAGATGATGTTCTGCAGAAGAGGAGCCTCATCAACCCTCAGGGCCACCTGGATAGCCAGAGAATGAGTGTGGGAGTACTGGGCAGGCCTGAAGCATGTCTTTGTATCATAAAGATTTTTTTATTATTATCATTATTTATTATTTTTTCTTTGAAGCAAAACAGCTTCAAAGAGAAGCAAGGCATGATGTAGAGACAGTCCCGTGGAGATCTTTGCCATGAAGAATGGTCCGAACCTCCTGTGATGTGCAGAACGTCCAGCCCAAGGGTATGGGAAGTCAGGAGCAGGCACAAGGCAGAGGTGTTTATGGGAGATCCTCCTGCCAGCAGTGAAGCTGGGAGATGCTTTGGTAGGACTTCCTGTGCTCTGAGAGGAAGAAGTCAATTCCTGTTGGCAGGAGGTTTGTGCCGCTCTTCAGGTGCACCTCCCCTCTCCTTTACAGCCACTGCTACAGATGCTGTTGGAAAACTGTGAGTGGCCTCGGAAGAGCAGCTGGGAGAGGCAGCAAGGCACAAAGAGCAGAAGGTGCCAAGGGCACAAAGGGTGCTGAACCCGCCCTTCCATTGGCAACAGAAGGAGCAGGACACAGCAGTGGCTGGTGGCTAAAAGAGGGAAGTCCCCAGAGCATGGTGGTGGCATCTGGAGTCCAAGCTGGCTTCCCAGCAGATGTTATATTCCTCCCATCCGAATGAGATGGAGGTGCTGATGCAAGGGAAAGCACCATGCTTTCCCAAAATCTGCTTCAGCACTGGAAAGAGGATTGTCCCATGATGCCACTTCCCATTTTCTCTGGGAATGGGCCCAGCTCAATGAGAGGCTTGATGTAGGAGGAGGGACAGCTGGGCCACAATGTTTGTAGTTACCTTCTGGAGAGAATAGTTGAGACAGAGCCACAAGCATGTATGGAGCCACGGGTACATGAGCTCTTCCACAGAGGGTCAGTGCACAGGAGATGATGCGGATTCAAACCCCAGTGAAGGTACACAAGACAAATCCCAGTGTCAGAACCTTTAAGTTCCCAGGAGCAGATCTCAGCTTGTTCTGGGAGCTCCTTGGCTGGATCTCATGGGAAGTAGCCCAGAAGGTCAAAGAGGTCTCAGCCAGCTGCTTCATCTTCAAGGAGAACCTCCTCCAAGCACAAGAACCATACAAGCTGTTACAGATATAATCAAGCACACATGGCTCAAGGCCAGTCCACACCCTTTTTCCACCCTTGGCACTGCAGTCTCCTGTGCCTGAGACTGACCACTTGCCTTCCTCACAGTCCCATTTGCAATGGAAGCCCACACAAAATCCCAGCACTCCTACCCTCAGGCTGGCACCCACCATCATCCCGTAGCCTGGCCATCCACAGAGGCACTAGACACGCAGTGTGAAGGCCAAGGCATAGGTATTCACCCCCTAATCCTGCGAGTGCTCCTTGGCCCTTTGCAGAGCTGTTCTGTCTTCTTCCAACCTTCCCTGGCCCTTGTCCCTCTGATCTCCCAATGCTCAGGGGAGAGCATCCCCAGGCTGGGCAGAGCTTTTCTCAGGAAGGTCCTGGAGGAGCTGCTCCCACTGAACCTCTACCACTGCCCTGGCTACCAGAGTTCAGTGGACCTAGGTGGAAGGTCTTGGATGGCTGAAGGAGGCCAGGCTGCTCAGGGGGAGCACAGAGACCTTGTCTGTTCATGCAGGGATGCAACTTGGAGAGCCAGAACTCAGCTGGAAATGGAACCAGTGAGGGATGCAGAGAATAGCAAGAAGGCCTTCAGTAAGTGTGCTAGCAGCAAGAGGAAGGCAAAGAAAAATGTGGACAAACTGATCAGGGGGAACAGGACGTAGTGGCCAAGGACCTGTGGAGAGACTCTCAGTGAGCTCATTGGACATATGCAGCTATGGGATGTGATGAGCTGCAGCCAGGGGTGCTGACGGTGTTGGCCAACATCATTGTGTGTCTGCTTCTGTCAACTGGGATAGGCTGTGGTGGTCAAGAAGGTTTTTGATGCCTTGGACAAGGGATGTCCTTGCCATCTACAGAAAGACCAGGAAGAAAGGCCAGGGAAACTGCAGGCAGGTACGCCTCCCCTCAGTCCCTGGGAAAGTGATGGAGCAAATCCTCCTGGAAGCAATTTCCAAGCAGCTGAAGGATGAACAAAGGACTGGAAATATCTGGCATGAAATCAGCAAGGGCAAATTGTGCCGCTTGAACGCATAGGATGATCTGACAGACCCTTCTGATGAGGAGAAGCAGGAGGCTGTAGTAGTCTTCAACAGCTTGGTGAATTGGCCAACCAGAGCCCCACAAAGTTCAAGCAAGACAAATGTGGTGGCCATTTTGCCACTGCACTGGAACAACTCCATGCAACAGCCCAGGCTGGGATGACCAGTTGGCAAGTAATACTGCAGAAAAGGCCCTCTGGGTCTGGGCAGACAGCAAGTGGGACAAAAGGGAACAGTGTACCTTTAGAGTGAGGATGTCTGTGTGCATCCTTGGCTGCATTAGCAAAATCACAGCCATCAGGGGAAGGGAAATCAGTCTTCCTCCCTATATGGTGGCACATCAGGACTGCTATGTCCAGTGTGGGGCTCCCCTGCATGAGAAAGACCCTGACAGGTTTCAGATAGACCAGCTGAGGCTAGAAAGATGTCTGGGGCCTGGAGCACATAACGTGCCAGCAAAGACTGAGAAAGTTCATGGTTTTTCTGATTGTTTCTTTGAAAATTTTTTTTTTTTTTTGATAATTTCCTCATAGCCAAATGCCAGGGGAAAGTCCCACAAGGATAGTGGGATCTCTGTTGATAGAGACTGATGGATTCCAAACTTCTTGAGATATGGCCCTAAGTACCTGATGTAACATGAACTGTCTGAGAAGGGGCTTCAATTAGAGACGACCTTTGGCAAGAGCTATGGTCCATGCAGTGTAAGTGAGTGTCAATATGAAACTGGTATGTTCTTCAGTCATAATGGTAGTGGAGCTAGGTAATAAAGTTGTTCCTGCACATGCACCCATTGAATGGAATTCATAACTTTTTTTGTTTGTTTGTTTTGGAAAAAGAACCAAACAACTGTACTTTGCTCTGGTGAGGCCGTTCCTCGAGTACTATGTTCAGTTTCGGGCTCCTCACTACGAGAAGGACATCAAGGTGATCGAGCGAATCCAGAGAAGGGCAACAAAGCTGGTGAGGGGTCTGCAGAACAAGTCTTATGAGGAGCAGCTGAGGGAACTGGGGTTGTTTAGCCTGAAGAAGAGGAAGCTCAGGGGAGACCTTATTGCACTCTATAGATACCTTAAAGGAGGCTGTATTGAGATGGGGGTTGGACTATTCTCCCACGTGTCTAGTGACAAGACAAGGGGGAATGGGCTGAAGTTGCACCAGGGAAAGTTTAGGTTGGATATTAGAAAAAAATATCTTTACCGAAAGGGTTGTTGGGCATTGGAATGGGTTTCCCAGGGAAGTGGTGGAGTCACCATCCCTGGAGGTCTTTAAAAGATGTTTAGATGTAGAGCTTAGTGATATGGTTTAGTGGAGGACTTGTTAGTCTTACATCATAGGTTGGACTAGGTGATCTTGGAGGTCTCTTCCAACATAGATGATTCTGTGATTCTGTGAAAATATTTTTTCAATCTTAGGGGATTTGGGAAATACTCACAGTTAGCACCCAGCTGAAATTACTTTGGAATCCAATCTTCTTTCTACCAGGAAGATGCATGTGGTGAGGACATGCTACAGGGCCCCAGCACAGTGTGAGCTCTTCTGTGGGGTGCATTCCCAGGCCAGTGCTCCAGGCCAGAGCTCAGGTCTAGCTATGGGCTGAGGACCATCAGAGCTCATCTCCAAGGACAGCCTGGACAGGGTCTCCTGGGTCTGTGCAGGCACGATGCAGTGATTAGCTCCAAGCAGAGACATGCCTTGTGAATTGCTGCATGGGCTCAGAGGAGGGCACACAGAGATACCTCTTCACCCAGGAGAGAGAGATGGTGGCAGTGCTCCTGGGCTGCCACTGGGCAGAGCTGGGATCCATAGGGTTGAGAAGATCTCCGCAGATAGACTGACCAAATCCCATTGCCCCACAGACCCATGGGGCAGATACTGCGTGAACAAGGATGCATTCAGGGGTAGAGAAATGTCCTCCCCCAACACAGTCCCTATGGAAGCCCATGGGCTGGGAGAGGTCACACAGGGCTGGCTACTGTGATGGATACACTCAAGTCCTTGACCAAACTGGTGGTACTTTCATCCAGACTCCAAAGGAAGTAAAGGCCTTAATCCTGACTGGGCCAGGAACTTCCTGAATTCTAGCCTGTACTTTGACTACCCCAGCAGGAACAGGTTGCACCATGTACTTTGATATTCACGAGCTTGGAAACCATACCATCAATCATGCAATTACCCTATGAATAGCAGCAGGTTCTTCCAAGACTAGTTTCTCAGGGGACAACAGAATTTGTAGGTACAAGGAGTCTGATGCTTATTTTTCTCATTTTTCATAACCTGATCACAAGACAACCATTTAAATTTCTTGAACCCTTCCTGCTAAGCAGCTGTCCACACAGCAGTGATCTCCCCTTGTGTTGGGACATGTCTCGACTGCTCCTTGAGTTTGAAACACCCCTTCCTAAGTGCTGATCTCTAGTAAAGATCTCAGGAGGACTTTAAAGATGTCGGGGGCAGTGCAGGGAGAAAATTGGAATGGCCAAATCCCAACTGGAACTCAACCAGACTGCAGCTGTTAAAGACAATATATATATGTACACATATAATGACATAAACTAGACCAGGAGGACTAAGGAGAATATCCACTCTTGATTTGATGTAGAAGGAACCATAGTGACATGAGATGATGAAAAGGCTGAGATACATAATGTCTTTTTTTTTTTTTTTTTGCCTCAGTCTTTAACAGCAATACCAGTTGTTCTCCGGGGATTCAGACACCTGAGCGGGTAGATAGGGATGGGGAGCAGAATGAAGGCCTCCTAATCTATGAGGAAATGATTAATTCCTGCTAAAACAGTTAGAATTATGCAAATCTACAGGGCCGGATGGGATCCACCTGAGGGTACAGAGGGAGCTGGCCAAAATGTTCACCAAGCCACTTGCGATCATTTATCAGCAGTCCTGTCTATTTGGGGAAGTCCCAGTTGACTGGTGGCTAGCAAATGTGATGCCCATATACAACAAGGGTCAGAAGGAGAGTCAGAGAAACTACAGGCCCGTCAGTCTAACCTTGGAGTCAGGAAAGCTCATCAAGCAGATGATCCTGAGTGCCATGTGGCACCTACAGGGTAACCAAGTGATCAGGCCCAGTCAGTATGGGTTTATGAAAGGCAGGTCTTGCTTGACAAAGATGATCTCCTTCTACAGCAAGGTGACATGTTCCGTGGATGAGGGAAAGACTGTGGATGTGATCTACCTAGACTTCAGTAAGGCTTTTGGCACCGTTTTCCACAACATTCACCTGGAGAAACTGACTACTCATGGCTTGGGTGGGTGTATGATTCTTTGGGTTAAAAGTTCCCTGGGTGGCCAGGCCCAAAGAGTTAAGGCAAATGGAATTAAATTCGGTTGGAGGCCAGTCACTAGTGGTGTCTCCCAGGGCTAAGTACTGAGGCAACTTCTCTTCAAAATCTTTCTCAATTATCTGGACAAAGAGATTGAGTACACCCTCAGTAAGTTTGCAGATGACCCCAAGTTAGGTGTGAGTGTTGATCTGCTTGAGAGTAGGGGTAGGGGAATCTGGACCAATGGTCTGAAGCCAACTGTATGAGGTTCATCAAGGCTAAGTGCTGGGCCCTGCACTCAGGACATAACAACCCTAGGCAGTGCTACAGGCTGGGGGAAGAGTGGCTGGAAAGCTGCCTGGAGGAAAGGAGCTGGGGGTATTGGTCAATAGCCAGATGAATATGAGCCAGCAGTGTGCTCAGGTGGCCAAGAAGACCAACAGCATCCTGGCTTGTATCAGAAACAGGGTGTCCAGCAGGGCTAGGGAAGTGGTTGTCTCTCTGTACTCAGCTCTGGTGAGGCTGCACCTTGAGTACTGTGTTCAGTTTTGGGCCCCTCGCTACAGGAGGCCTTACTATCAAGGCCCTCTTGTAATTTAAAAATGTCACACCTTGTCCTGTCACTATACACCCAAGTAAAGCATCTCTCCATAGCTTTCTGGAAGGCCCCCTTTATATATCGGAAGGCCACACTAAGGTCTCCTCAGAGACCTCTCTTCTCTAGGCTGGAGAACCCCAGCTCTTCCAGGCTTTTTTGACAGGGTAGTCTTTCCAGTCCTGTGATGATTTTTATGACCTTTTATCATAGGTCTACTTCTTTCTTACACTGGGTCCCTAGGCCTGGGTGCAGTACTCCTGTTGGGCTCTCACACAGGTGGAGCAGAGGAGAAGAATCACCTTTCTGGACGTGCTAGCTACGCTACTATGATGCAGACCAGGATATGATTGTCTTTCTGGGATGAAAATGCACATTGCCAGCTTACATCCAACTTTTCATCTACCAATATCCCCAAGTCCTCCACAGGTCTGCTCTCAATCCAGTCATCACCTGGTCTGTATTGACATTGGGGAATGACCTGACCAAGGAGCAGGACCTTGCACTTGGACTTGTTGAACTACAGTTTGTAGTTCCCAGGGGTTGTCCTTTTAGCCATTTAAAAAATGGGTGTTATATTTCTCCTTTTTCAGACCTTTAGGACTTCAGCTGAGCACCACAACTTTTCAAATATGATGGACAGTGGTTTAGGAACTTTATCTGCCAGTTCCCTCAGGACTCTGGAATGCACCTGATTGGGTCCTATGGAGTTGTGCACCTTCAGGTTCCTCAAGTAGTTTCAAACCTGTTCTCTGCCTACCATGAGTGGACTTCATTCCCCCAGTCCCTATCTTGACATTCTGTGACTGGAATGAGATGGTGAGACTGAGTCCAACAAGTTGTTGAGTACCTCAGCCTTCTCCATGTCAGTAGTAGTCAGGTCCCATATGCCACTTTTTATGGAGGGTACAATTTCTTTGCTGCCATATATATCTGCAGAAACTCTTTGTTATTCTTTGCATGCCTATCCAAGTTTCTTTCTATATGTGTCTTGGCTTTCCTGATCAATACACCCATGGGCTGTACCCCTATAATCTTAAGCATGCACGTCCCTGCCTCCACTGCCTTTGCTTTTCCTTTCTGTGCTTTAGTTTTATTAAGCGGTCCTGACTCAGCCATGCTGGTCTCCTGCCTCCCTTGCCTGATTTCTTCACTGCCACAGGATACATGGGCAAGGATACCTCTTTTGTTCCAGAGATGCTAGTAGGGAGGCCAGATCTTTTAAAGGAAGGAATAACCAATTGGTACAAATATCTACAGGAAAAGACACACTCTGGGAACTGTGCAGAGAAGGGGAAACAGGTTCTTGCAGATGATACGCTGTGGTAAATTTCTCAGTGCTCACTCCTCTCCTGCAACTCATGGTTCCTCAGACATTAGATGTGGGAATTCAATGTCAGAGACATCATCAAGTACAGAACTGCCAGCACCCGACCTGATGATGAGAAGCAGCTGGAGGGTACCTTTCCAGGAAGAAAAGAATGAGCTACTGACAAACAGGAAATCTATGGACATGTACAGGAGACATAGAGAAAAAGCTTGGTGTTGACCCCAGGCCTCTGCACTGAACACATCCTTTTATAACGAAGAGAAGAAACACAGAAGGCCACCTGCCATGCGACAACAGGCACATTTACAGAAGGCCTCTGAGTCAGTCTGACTGGATTCCTGTCCCTGCAGAAATGAAATGAATTCAAGCACTCGTGTACATCCATGGTTACCAATGACAGAATGCCCCAAAGCACAACATTTGTCTGAGATCAATCAAAGATCATTTCTGGAGAGAGACAGGCACTTTATTTCTTCTTAATTACTACCAGCAGGATCAGCTTCTTCAGTGCATCCTTGAGCTCCTGGTTCCTCATGCTATAGATGATGGGGTTCACTGCTGGAGACACCACTGAGTACAAAATTGTCATCACCAGATCCAAGGATGGGAAGGAGATGGAAGGGGGCTTCAGGTAGGCAAACATGACAGTGCTGAGAAACAGGGAGACAACGGCCAGGTGAGGGAGGCAAGTGGAAAAGGCTTTGTGCCGTCCGTGCTCTGAGGGCATCCTTAGCACAGCCCTGAAGATCTGCACATAGGACAGCACAAGGAAAACAAAGCACACAAAGAGTAAACATGCTGTAACCACAATAAGCCCAGCCTCTCTGAGGTAGGCATCTGTGCAGAAAAGCTTGAGGATCTGGGGAATTTCACAGAAGAACTGGTCCACAGCATTGCCATGACAGAGTGCGAGTGAAAATATATTGGCAGTGAGAAGTGGCATTGAGAAAGCCACTGCCCCAGGCAGCTGCTGCCATTTTGACACAAGTTCTACCACCTATGAGTGTCTTGTAGTGCAGTGGTTTGTGAATGGCAACATAGCGGTCGTAGGCCATGACGGTGAGAAGAAAATACTCTCCTGAAATCAAAAGAACAAGCAGGAAGACCTGGGCAGCACATCCCAAATAGGAGATGGTCCTGGTTTCCCACAAGGAGTTGGCAATAGCTTTGGGGAGAGTGGTAGAAATGGAACCCAAGTCAAAGAGGGAGAGGTTGAGGAGGAAGAAGTACATGGAGGTGTGGAGGTGGTGGTCACAGGCTATGGTCGTGATGATGAAGCCATTGCCCAGGAGCGCAGCCAAGTAGATGCCCAGGAAGAGCCCAAAGTGCAGGAGCTGCAGCTCGTGTGTGTCTGCGAATGGCAGGAGGAGGAACTCATTGGGGAAGCTGCTGTTGGACATTTTCTTCCTGTGGGCCCTGATGACTGTCCCAAGAGGAAAAGACAAGGAAGAGTTATGAAAGACTTCTCTGCACAAAACCAAAGCCATTTCTCATAGACGCTCCCCAACGGCATACCCATCCTTTGTATTTCTTTTTAAGACCTTGCTGCAGTTCCCTGCCTGGAGTTATGCTTTCTGCTGCCTGAGTATGCCAAGAGAAGCAGGGCCTCTGTCCATAGACTTTCAAAGTGTTGGTTGAGCTCTAATTCTGCTGTTTCTAGGAACAAGGGGGTTGCAGGGGCCAGACTTCATATTCAGAATCTCCCAGGTGACATCCCTCTGAATATAGAGGGGCTTGTCATCATCTGCACCCCGATTCTAAGACAGTTGGCTGCAGAAAGGAGTTTTAGACCTGTGTTTGTCCTTTGAGCAGACCTTCGCAGCAGACCCCCCCCCCCCATCATCATCTTCCCTAGGGAGTTTGCTTTGAAGGCAGAAAGCCTGATCATCTCTGGAGCACTCATGCTCAATACCTGTGAGTCCTGAGATGCAAAGGATTTGCAGTGGCTCAGTGCAGAGTGAGGCAAGTTGGTGTGTCCATTAGTGTTGTTCCCAGCTGCCCAGTGCTTGCTCCTTCTTGATATGGAGGGGCATTACAGTCCTGCATCTACCTGAGAAGAAACCAAAGACCTCTGAGAGCACAGGCATCCACTGCAGATGACTGAGTGCCTCACCCTGCCTCCAGGTACCTGAGCAAGGTCTCAGCACCCCACTGCTAGCCAAGGAGTTCCTTTCACCACCCCAACAGACTTTTCCTGCCCATAGCATTTCAGCACTTCTCCATCAGGTAAAGCAGAGCTGCAATGGGAGGGATTGAAGACTGGAAGGAGCTCACAGCTTGTAAGAACATCTCAAGGACTCAGCCAAGTGCTTTATTGAGGCTATATCCGGTGAAGGGAGAGTCAGATCTTTTCCCACCCTCACTACCTGCAGTGCCAAAGTCCCTTAGGTTAGAGGAATGGTGGGACACCACAGCCCCTTGGACACATCCATGGGATGGGAGCCACAAGGTTAGTGCCTGACTCTGAAGCTGAAACTGCCAACCCCAGAGGGTCAGACAACAATAGAGCAACACAGAGCAACACAGACAGGTGGAGAAACGAGAAGAAATATGATGTAGGGAGAGAGGCACGGAGAGGGAAAGCTAGGTACTCAGTCAAGGCTTCCCCTTGCCTAGCTGGATTGGGGAGGAGAGTTGAGGTAGGTTTCTCAAGGAAAGGGATCTGCACTGCACGACATGACAGGAGGTGCCTGTATTGCCCTGGTAGAATCATCTTCTTTGATCACACACATGAAGAGTCCTCTCTAGAGATGTCTAAGCTGTGCTGCAGAGCTGTGAGCAGCTTACCCCAGGCAGCAGCCTCTGGGCACCAGCAGGACCCTGCCCTGCCCTGCCCTGGGAGGTGGAAAGGTGTGTGTGTGGGGGAAGTAAGGCGGGGGGGGGAGGGGGAAGAGAGGGAAGGGAGTGGGGATAGGGGTGGCTGAGTGTTGAGTCTGGCAGGCAGCAGAGGCTTGCTCTACACCACAGTCCTGGACACCCCCTACCTGCATCCTGCCTGCACAGCCTTCAGGCAGTCCCGTGAGAAGGAATCCTCATTTCCTGTACTTCTGACAGCTTTGGCAAGTAATCCCTGTTCTGAACCCTGTCATTCTCCTCTTACCAGAAAAACTCTGATAGTCCTCCTGAGAGATCCCATAGGCTGTGGGATATGTCAGCAAATCTGGAGATGGCACCAGGAACAACAGCTGCATTGCCCTGCAGCCACAGACTTACCCTGTTCAGGGCTCTGAAGATTTCTCCCGCAGTGAGCTCTCAGCATCCCCCCACTACACTGCCTTTAACATCTCCCTTCCTTCTCTCAGCTGCCCTTGTCCCTTGTTCCCTGCAGGCAGTGCCCCCAGCCCTGCTGCGCTGTGCAGAGGAGCAGCTCCTGGGCAGAGCTGTCTCTCTGCAGTGCTGCCTGCTTGCCAGGAGCTCCCCTTGGTCCCAGGAGCCCAGCCCAGCTCAGCAGCACAGCTTCAGCCCAAGGCCTCGCAGTTTCTGCCCTCTCTTGTGTCCCTTGAAATGCCCCTGGGTCTCCAGAGGAACCAGCTTTGAAACAAACTAAAGCAATCACTGATGTTCCCTCCCATAGCAGTGGAAAGAAACTCATTTCCAGGATGCTATTTTCCACACATCAGAAAAATTATGAGGTCTGGGAATCACCTTCCAATGTCCTGGTTTCAGGCAGAACACTCACACAAGGACAGGGAGGGATCTCCCTAACCCTGCTGAGGGAAGGGTTTCAGCTGGTTTGGGGTGGCATAGAGTTAATTTTCTTTGTAGAGACTCATCTGATTCTTTATTTTGGATTTTTGATGAAAATAACACGAGTCTTTTGGCTTCTAATGAGCTGTGCTTATATTAAGTTAAGGACATTTTAGCTTCTCCTGCTGCCCTGTCAGCAATTAGGCTGGGAGTTGTGGGGGGTGTTATTTAAAAAGTTTTATTTAATCATCCTTGAAATTTTCATTTCAACTATTTTCTTTAATTAAGGTACTCATTCATGATGCCAGCTTATTCCTTGAATGTGAGAATGTTGTTTGATATGTTACACCAAGGGTATATGATAGTCTTCAGAAATATATAGAAATATGTTATATTCTTTGGAGGCCTTGACATGATAGCACAAAATATATATATAACTACAAACTTATATGTTTTCATACACGTAAAGGAATTCCACTGATATGTTCTATTCTTTGATATTCCTCATCACACAAGGGAAGAGCTACTAATGTCATCTACCTGGACTTCTATAAAGCCTTTGACATGGTCTCCTGAAACATTCCTACTGCTACACTGGAGGAGTATGTGTTTGATGGATTGACTGTTAGTTGGACAAAAGATGGAAACATCCAAAGAGTTGTAGTCAATGGCTTATGGTCCAAGTGGAAATCAGTAAGCAGTGAGATCCTTCAGGGGTCTGGGCTGGGACGTATACTATTAATATATTCATTAACAAAGTGAAAAGTAATTGTAAATACACCCTAAGCTAGTTGGCTGATGACACAAAGCTGAGTGGTGCAGTTGGTATGCCAGTGGAGGGGATGTCATTCAAAAGAACGTGGAGAGACTGGAGAGGTAGACCCTTGTCAACCTCCTGAAGTTCAACAGGGAGAAGTGCAAGGCGCTGCATGTGGGTCAGGGAAATTCCAATTATCAATATAGATTGGAGGATGAGTGGATGAATGGATTCCTGTAGAGCAGGATTTTTTTTTTATTGTTAGAAGACTTGAATATGATCTGTCAGGGTGTGTTAGCAGCCCAGAAAACTTGTCATATCCTCGGCCGCATGAAAAGAAGTCCAGCAGGCTGAGGCAGGTGATTCCCCCTCTATTCTGCTCTTTTTTTTTTTTTTTTTTTTTTTTTTTTTTTTTTTTAACAGGGAAAGTAGGGACAATACAAGTGGTCATGATTTTGAACTGAAGGTGTGTAAATTTATATTTGATACAGGGAAGAAAGATCTTAGGGTGAGAGTATTGAGGCACTGGAACAGATTTCCCAGAGAAGTTGTGGATGCCCCATCACTGCACGTGTTGAAATTTGGGATGTATAGGCCTTTCAGCAACCTGATGTAGTGAGAGATGTCCCTGGCCACAGCAGGGGCATTGGACTACATGATCCTAGAGTCCTGTTCCAGCCTAAACTGTTCCCAGACTGTATCATTCTTTAATTCTAAGATTCTTTGATTCTATCATGCTGTGATCTAGTTGCTGCTTTAAGCTTCAGTATGTTCATAGCTTTTACCTCCTTTATTTATTCTAATGCTGTCTTTAGGCAACTCGTGAGCTATGTTTTTACAAAATCTTTCATGTCTACTGACTGAAAATATGTTGATCAGACCATCCTTTGTGGGAGGTGAACCTCGTTAGATACAACCTAGAGCTAGCATACAATTGAGCAGTGTGTTTCATTGATTATTATGCTTTCTCAGACTTCATTTTAGTTCACTTGCAATTAAGAATCATCCTTCTCTACCTGTATGCAGCCTGTTCTCTAAGGTAAGCAGGAGGGAGCTGGGACAAAGGAGCTACAAGGTGCAACTGCAGACTTGACTGGAGAAGCCTGATGTCAGGAGAAGTGATGCAAGTCCTAGGGGATCAATGAAAGAAATGGTGTGAGGTTGGGAGTTGATGACCAAGGTTGTCTATACACTATCAAACTTCTCCTAGATGTCCAGACCTCCTTAAGAAACACTCAGAGTTTTCTGTGTTCTTACAAGTCCTGAGGGGTAGTTGTGCCAGGTCCATGAACTCCAGCTCCTGAGAGGAGACTGATGAAATCTCTCAGAAAGCCAAAGTCAGAAGTCAAACCCCAAAGTCCTTCAAAGCACTGATTGGTCCTGCAAATGGCCATTTCTGACAAAACCACATGGACACCTTAGAGCAGGTAATTGGAGGCCATGATTACAGGTAAGCCAAGGCCCTGTGCAGGTGTTTCTGAGGCTGATAAAATGCTGGCTTTGTTTCATCAAGCAGAAAGGCCAAGGCCTGCTGCTAGCCCTGGGTAGAGAGCTCCTGTCCCTCATGCAGGGCTCATCCTCTATCAGCAGGATGTGGGGTATGCAGTGCTAAGTGAAAGACAATGGAATGACACCTCCTGGCCTCCATCAGGAGGTGCAAAGAGGAGTTAAGACCCCATTGCTAAGAGAAAGTGTCTCCTCCTAGGCCTTGGTGGCACGGACACCTGCCATAGCCAAGAGGACAAGGCTTTAGCTTTCTTGGCTAAATCTATGCTTGTCAGTGCCCTTCTCCAGCTGTTCTCTGTTCTCTGGATACCTAGTACACTGAGCTGGTGGAAGGGGATGGGGAGAAGACTGTGGCCCTCATAATCCACAAGGAAATGGTTGGCAACCTGCTACAGCACTTGGATGTACACAAGTTGGTGGGGTGTCCTGGTTTCAGTTAGAACAGAATTAATTTTCTTCCTAGTAGCTGGTAGAATTCTATGTTTTGGCTTAGGATGAAAAGAGTGCTGATAACACCCCGATGTTTTAATTGTTGCAGAGCAGTGCTTACACCAAGCCAAGGACTTTTCAGCTTCTCACTCTGTCCTGCCAATGGCCAGGCTGAGGGTGCAGCAAGAGCTGGGAGGGGACAGACCCAGGACAGGTGACCCAAACTAGCCAAAGGGGTATTCCATACCATATGACATCATGCTAAACAATATATAGGGGTGGCTAGCCGAGGGAGGGGGGCCGGACTGTTCGGGGTTAGGCTGGGCATCAGTCAGCGGGTGGTGAGCAATTGCATTGTGCATCACTTGTTTGTACACATTATTAGTAATAGTACTATTATCATCGTTGTATTATTATTATTATTATTATTATTATTATTATTATTATTATTATTATTATTATTATTATTATTATTATTATTTTCCTGTCTTATTAAACTGTCTTTATCTCAACTCACGGGCTTCAATTTCCATTTCTCTCCCCCATCCCAGAGAGGGAGGGGGGAGGGTGAGTGAACGGCTGCGTGGTGTTTAGCTGCCAGCCGGGTTAAACCACGATATGGGGCCAAATGGGATCCACCCGAGGATACTGAGAGAACTGGCAGAGGAGCTGGCCAAGCCGCTTTCCATCATTTATCAGCAGTCCTGGCTATCAGGGGAGGTCCCCATCGACTGACAGCTAACAAACATGACACCAATCTACAAGAAGGGAAAGAGAGTAGACCCGAGGAACTATAGGCCTGTCAGTTTGACCTCAGTGCCAGGGAAGCTCATGGAGCAGATTATCTTGAGTGTCATCACACGGCACTTACAGAGCAACCAGGTGATCAGGCCTAGTCAGCATGGCTTTAAGAAAGGCAGGTCCTGCTTGACGAACCTGATCTCCTTCTATGACAAACTGACGCACTAGGTGGATGAGGGAAAGGCTGTGGATGTGGTCTACCTTGACTTCAGTAAGGCTTTTAGCATCATTCCCCACAACATTCTCCTCAAGAAACTGGCTGCTCATGGATTCCTGCTGGCCTTTCATCTCTTCAGATAGACACAACTAAGCCACACGCCTGCTGCTCTCTCTCATACTGAAACACAGGAAACTTGACAACACACAGCCAAGGCTGCTTCTGAATGGGACTTTCAGGTACTTGGGCAGAGGGCCTCACACAAGCACCATGTCAGACAGGTGCCTTCTGCTGGCCTGTGAGAGACACTGGGAGATGTGAGCCTAAAAGCCCATCTGGCAGCCAAGAGGCAAGGGTTGACCTGGCAGCTTCTTCAGAAAGATTGGTCCTCCCAGTCCTTTGCCCAGCCATGCTCCCGCTGCTAGCCTCTTAGCTCCAGAAGCACAAGTGAGCTCACAGTCCCCACCAAAGCCAATTGCTTCCTGCTGGATTCTGAGTTCCTAAAGCACAATCGACACCCCCTAACAACATTCAAATGTGGCACCTTCCTTGAGGCCCAGCACCTAACAAATGAAAACAAGGTCATTGTCATCCTCCAAGTCCATGCACCTCCTGATGGACTTTCAGCTTCTTTGATGGACAGCAGACAACTATGTGCAAGCTCTGTTAGGTACTAGAACAAGACTGATCTTGAAATAAATATTCACACTAGCTTCATGTCAGTGGCTCTTCAGTTCCTTATGACAGATAAAATGACATGTTTACACCAGCCATGTGCCTGAAGGGGGCCTATCAGCTCGTCAGGCAGAAGTGCCCTGACACCCACCTGTGCAGCCATGGGCATCCTGCTGCCTCTTGAGATCCTGAGGCACAGCTGACCTCAGCAGAGCATCCCCACCAGTCTCCTCCTTGAGTTTTATGACCTAACCACATCCATGTCACCTCCCCTGCCTCCTCCAAGACCTAGTGACTCCTCCAGCTACTCTCAGGCCCTTCCCAGCCTCATCGGGCAAAACACTTCAGTTGCATGATAAGAGTGCAGGAATGAGGGATTTGAGGATTAAGTGGTTAGGGTTTAGGGATTAGATTTTACCTTCCATTTTTAGGGATTGGGCAGTCTTACAGAGAGGCTCCAGTGCTCTGTTTTGAGCACCCATCCATTGTTTAGGGTACAGGCTATATTTTCGGTTAGGGTTTTATAATCTACTTTCTTAAAGAATGAAGATTGGTGTTAAGGCTGGCAGTTTAATGCTAGGGATTAAGGACTAGGGATTAGCAAGAACTAAGAGAAATACTGACAGTGCCTAACATGAATGCTTTCCCAGTGAGTGTTGCAGCAGCAGCAGCCTTACCTGAATCCTTCTCACCTCTTCAAAACCTTTCCTTTCTCTTAGCCAAGACCCTCTTCTCTGCCCCAGATCTACCAGCCTTATTCTCCCAGATTTCCCCTGGCCTCCCCAAATGTGTCACCCTGTTGGGGGCAGCTTTCTGATGGCCTTTAGGACCTCAGAGGTTCTGCCTCCCTGCTGTTGGCCAGCCAGGTTTGGGACAGAATTGACCTCACAACCAGCACCCACAGTGCTACAAGGAGCTGTTGTGCTCAGGAGGCCTCTTCCCAGCCCACCCCCCCAAGAGCAGTGGGTGCAGGGGATGCCCTGCACAATCCCTCAGGTACTGTGCCTGCCAACCAGCTCATGCTTCAGAAGGCCTGCCACACATCTAGACTCACATTTCCTCATGCATCCTTTAGAGAACAAGAGCCCAGCTCCTGCTCTGCTGCTCCTCCCTGTCTCTGCCAGGAGACCAGCCCAGCCCAGCCCAGACCCTCCCTAGCGATCCACAGCTCCCTATCCTCTCTCCAGTCTAACTCAAACCAGCCAGCAGAGGAGACAAGTCTAGGCTGGCTCCAGGGCAGCAAATGCAGAGTGGAGGGCAGTGGCTGTGGTTCCGCTGCAGCCATCTGCAGGAGATCCCTTACCCTTCCAAAGTGCAAGCTCTTTATAATAAGATAGAGAAAATTTACATGAAATCTAAACAAGGAAACCTTTCCTATGAAGTAGTGAGGAACGGGAAAAGGTTATTCAGAGAAGTAGTACCCCACTCCCTAGTAGTTTTCAAGGCCAGGGTGAATGGGACCTTTAGCAACCAGGTCTTGTGGAAGGTGCCTCTGACCATGGCAGTGTGGCTGGAACAAGATGGTCTTTAAGATCCCCTCCAACTCATGCCATTCTATAGTTCTATGATACTGCAGGGCCCAAATTGGTTGTGTAGCTTGTGTAGACAGATGGATTTCAATTCCTGTGAAAACGTTTCCTTCCCATGTATTGCAAGTGTCACCTTGTGGGTATGCAGTCTCATAATGGAACAAGAAAAGATAATTCTCAAGACAAACTCTTCTTTTGAATTACAGAAAAAGAGAGCACTGGAAATAAGTGTCCATCCCCAGCTGCAAGAAGAGACACCAGTAATTGCTTCAGTCATTTTCAAAGTTGATTCCCCTGGAGGCCCAGTGACATGGCAAGAGCTCCCTGTGCTGCTGAGCTGGGCTGGGCTCCTGGGCACAAGGGTAGCTCCTGGCAAGTGGGCAGCACTGCAGAGAGACAGCTCTGCCCAGGAGCAGCTCCTCTGCACAGTGCAGCAGGGCTGGGGCACTGCCTGCAGGGAACAAGGGCAGCTGAGAGAAGGGAGGGAGATGTTAAAGGCAGTGTGGTGGGGGGATGCTGAGAGCTCACTGCAGGAGAAATCTTCACAGTCCTGAACAGGGTAAGTCTGTGGCTGCAGGGCAATGCAGCTGTTGTTCCTGGTGCCATCTCCAGATTTGATGGAATATCCCACAGTCGACAGGGGCTTTCAGGAGAACACTCAATGATTCTTTGGATAAGAGGAGAGCAACAAGCTCCAGAGCATGGATTCTCTTCCATAAACAGAAGAGGGACAGGACATGAGAGTTCCTTCTTGAAGGGCCAGCTGCAGGCTGTGCAGGCAGGGTGCAGGCAGGGGTGTCCAGGGCTGTGGTGCAGAGCAGGGTCCCTGCTGTGCCCCAGGGGCTGTGTGCTGGGACAGGGTCTCTGCTGCCTGCCAGGCTCAGCACTCAGCCTGCCTGGGGAGCTGCCCAGGGCGCTGCGGGGAGAAGCTGTGGGTGGAAGGAGCCCCCCCGGCAGGGCAGAAAAGGGCAGGGTCCTGCTGGTGCACTGAGGCTACTGTTTCCCAGAGGCTGCTGCCTGGGGAAGGCTTCTCACAGACACACAAAACCCCCAGAACACCTCAGAGTGGACTCCTCAAGGGAAAGTTCAGAAGAAGAGTTTCCTGAAGACATGTATTCTGTGCTTTGAGATTTCTCCTCTTGCTTTGTGGGTGGCGGTTAGAGATGGAATTTATTTCTCCATTTTGATGAAGACACTGAGACCCCAGTTATTATAAGGTCTTTTAGGTCTGAGCTGCTCCATAGCCTTTGAAAACATGGAGTTATCCCTGAAAATTACCCTGGGACAGGAGGTATCTACAAGGCAGATGTGAGTACACTGCGAATGGGATGGGTCTCTAAGCAATAGCACAGAGGAGATGTGGGGACAGGGAAGAAGTTCCCAGCAGGGACAGATTGAGGCAGGGGCAGGGAGGAGAGAGGGAACTGCCTGAAACTCCAAGGGAGAGGGGATTCAGGCACTCCCTGTCAGACCTGCAGTGCGGGCACTTTCTCTGCAGCAACCCCCTGCTCTCCTCTGACACCCAGCACAGCCTCTGCCCTCAGGGGCTTCAGAGCATGAGCCACCTCCTCCTCAGCTGGACCTCCAGAAGAGGAGAGGAACCTGTTTCCTGCAAGGTGATACGCAGTTATCAGAATTATATGAGTACTTGCCCTGCAGTGTCACTTCTCTAGGTGGCATGCAAGCTTGGTAAGCTAAAGGCTTCCCTGCATGCCCATCTGCCTGTCTGTCAGCAGGTTGGACCACTGCAACGTTCCTTCTTATTTCTAAATCTGTGTGTGGTTCTCCCACTCTCTTTGTCTGGGGTGCAGGTGGGTGTAAGCTTCTGTTCTGACATGGACTGGCAAGGCCTTGCCCTGAGGGTGTCTTCTTGGGAACAAGCTGCCCAAGCTTCATTTTAAAATGATAGGCATGGTGTCATTGAGTTGGAAAGGTAGGAGAATGAGCTCACATATTCCTCGTTCAGCGCTGGGGACAGTGATTTCTTTTAGAGAAGCAGGCGGTTTCCTCAGGGAAGTTAGCCTAACTTTTCTGTTTTTTCCTCCATGGACAGGCAACAATGCCCAGAGGCAGAAAATGTCCAACAGCAGCTTCCCCACAGAATTCCTCCTCCTGCCATTTGCAGATACACACGAGCTGCAGCTCCTGCACTTCGCGCTCTTCCTGGGCATCTACCTGGCTGCCCTCCTGGGTAACGGCCTCATCCTCACTGCCATAGCCTGCGACCACCGCCTCCACACCCCCATGTACTTCTTCCTCTTCAACCTCGCCCTCCTTGACCTGGGCTCCATCTCCACCACTGTTCCCAAAGCCATGGCCAATTCCCTGTGGGACAAAAGGGGCATTTCCTATGCAGGCTGTGCTATCCAGGTTTTTATGTTTGCTCTCTTTCTCACAGCAGAGTTTTCTCTCCTCACCATCATGGCTTATGACCGCTATGTTGCCATCTGCAAACCCCTGCACTATGGGACAATAATGGACAGCAGAACTTGTGTCATCATTGCAGCAGCTGCCTGGGGTATTACTTTTGTCTATGCTGTACTGCACACTGCCAATACATTTTCCCTCCCCCTCTGCCAAGGCAATGTCCTGGACCAGTTCTTCTGTGAAATTCCCCAGATCCTCAAGCTCTCCTGCACTGATGCCTACCTCCAGGAAACTGGGCTTCTTGTGGTTAGTGCCTGTATTTTATTTGGTTGTTTTGTTTTCATTGTGCTGTCCTATGTGCAGATCTTCAGGGCAGTGCTGAGGATGCCCTCAGAGCATTACCAGCACAAAGCCTTTTCCACATGCCTCCCTCACCTGGTGTGTTGGGTCTGTCTGAGCTGGAGTCACCTTTTCCCTGCAGCAGCCCACACAGTGCTGTACTCTGCACTCGTAGCTGGAACAGCACTGATATCACTCCAGTGTTGTGTCTATTGCTGCATAGTGCTGGCACAGCATCAGGACTCCTTCCAAGCCCCCAAAAGCCAGCAGACTGGGGGTGGGCAAGTGATGGGGAGGGGACATTGCTGGGGCAGCTGACCTAAACCAACCAAAGGGATATTCCATAACACCTGATGTCACACTCAGCAATAAAAGGGGGGGCTCTCGTGGGGGAGGGGGCTGTTCCTCCTGAACAACCACTACGCGTTTGGGGCCCTGCTTCCCAGGACGTGGCCGAACACCGCTCGCTGATGGGAAGTAGAGAATAATTTTTCCTCTCTCTGTGCTTCCGCGCGGACTGATTGCTTGTTTTGTCTCTGTTTTTTTTCTCCCATTCCCTTTCCCTTTAATTAAACCTTTCTTATCTCAAACCTCGAGTTCTCTGTGTTGTATTTTCTCCCCCTTCCTCTTTGAGGAGAGGGGGAGTGAGAGAGCGGTTGTGGTGGAGCTCGGCTGCCCACCTGAGTAAAACCACCACACCTGGCCGTGGTCTCACTGTTCATAAGCACTGCCACATTTGCCTACCTGAAGCCTTCCTCTATCTCTTCCCCTTTCCTTGATCTTTTGCTGGCAGTTCTGTACTCGGTGGTTCCTCCAGCAGTGAACCCCCTCATCTACAGCATGAGGAACAAGGAGCTCAAGGATGCAGTTAGTAAACTGATTTTGGGGAGGTTGTACAGTACTCATAAAGATCCCTTCACTCTTCAGTGATGAATCTCAGTACATCCCCTTCCAGGCTTGTGTTTTGGTCATTCTTCTTATTATTATATACTTTTTTTCTTTTTCTCATTATGTCTGTGTAATGGGTTTATGTGGCAAGGTTTTGGTAGCAGTAGGCCACAGGGGTGGCTTCTGTGAGAAGGATCTACAAGTTGCCCAATGTTTGGTATGGGTCCCACTGCTGACCAGAGCTGAGCCAATAAGTGATGTTGCTTTGCACCTCTGTTAGAGCAGATTTAAGACATGGAAAAAAACCACTGCAATACACAGCTGCTGGGAGAGTGAGAGGAGTTAGGAACAGCCTTGCAGGCACCAAGGTCAGTGAAGAAGGAGAGGGAGAGGTGCTCCAGGTGCCAGAGCAGAAGTCCCCTGCGGCCTGTGGTGAGGACCATGGTGAAGCAGGATGTCCCCCTGCAGCCCATGGAGTACCACGGTGGAGCAGGGTTCCACACTGCAGCCCATGGAGGAGACCACGGTGGAGCAGGTGGACCTGCACCAATGGAGGCTGTGGCCTTTAGAAGACCCCTGCTGGAGCAGATTCCAGGCCAGACCTGTAGCCCATGGAGAGAAGCCCATGCAGGAGCAGGTCATCTGGCAGGAGCTGCTGCCGGTGGGGGACCCAGGTTGGAGCAGTTTTCTCCTGAGGGATGGACCCTGTGGTACGGACCCATATCTGGAGCAGTTCTGGAAGAGCTGCTGCCTGTAGGAAGCCCACGCCAGGTCAGTTCACCAAGGCCTGCATCCCATGGGAGAGACCCCACAGCACAGGGGACAAGAGTGACCGAGAAGGAGCAGCAGAGAAGAAGCGCTGTAGACTGACCATAACCCCCATTTGCCCGTTCCCCTGCCCCACTCGGGGGGAGGAGGTGGAAAAGGGTGGATGAGGGAGGGGAAGGTGCTTTTGGTTTCTTTCCTTTGTTTCTCACTTCTCTAGCTTGTTAGTAATAAACAATAAATCTTACTGTCTCCCTATGTCAAGTCTGTTTTGCCCATCACAATCATTAATGCATGATCTCCTTGTCCTTATCTGAACCTTTGAACCCTATTCGTCGTATTTTCTCCACATTCCTCTTTGAGGAGGGGGAGTGAGGGAACAGTTGTGGTGGAGCTCAGCTGTTTTTGCCCTTTGCATTCCTACATAAATGCTTTTATTCCCCCCACTTCTATAAATGAATGAACCAGTTCTGTTCCATATGGAGGCTGCATAAATGTGCATTTAACACTGTGAGTGAGTCAGTGAAAACTCTCTCATAGCATCTCTAAGAAAACGGAATTACCCGAGTTTACATTCTGAAGGCTGGGCTTTCCATCCCAAACAAGTGCCAAGAAAAGGCCCAAAGCATTGCTCCCCAGAAGGGTCTGTTCCTGCTTCTGTTCAGGAGGGAATTATCATTGTCACATTGTGACCTGTCAAAGACCCAGGGCTAGATTTAAAACTCACCCATGGGTGTCTGCTCACAGCAGAGACAGCAAATGGTCACTGCATTACATAGCCAGGGCTGTTCCCACATCTGACCTGTAGGTGATGTCCTTCAGGAGGGGAATCTGGAGCTGCCTTAAGAGACCAGGTTACCTCCAGGGACAGCAGAGCCTGGCGTGGGCAGTGACTGCAGCCTCTGTGAATGTGAGAGATTTCCCACTGTGTGCTCAGCCACAGGGAAAGAACTAAAGCCAGGTATTCACAGGGAACCTGCAACTCTGCAGTCTCAGAGAAAAGAATGGCACCCAGCAGGCAGAGGGAAGGGGAGCTGGGGACTGATTCATTTTCCCCTTCATGAAGTACCTCTGCCTGGTCCAGCGCAGTGATCCTGGCTGAGTCTGCTTCCCACCCTGACTAGGACAGCCATGCAGATTCACCACACAGCACCACAGCCCATTTGCCCTGCACAGCAGCACTGTCAGCTTGGGTATGTACTTATGGGGAGCACGGGGACTTTGGCATAATGACCGCATGGACACCAGGGTTCTTTAAGGACCAGTAACTGCTACTCCTTTATTGAGACATATTGATAACATGACTTCAGCTCTCTTATTGAGGACAGACTCCCTTCTTATACCATTTGCTCTACAGCAGTACTTTTCCGCTATTCATCGGTCAACAACTTTGCCTGGCAACAGCAAACACCCAGCAACTTCCATGTCTTAACAGCTGGAGAAAAAGCAGTCTGAGACAGCAAGGTGTCTCCTGAATCACACTTCTTTGTTCCTTCTAAACACTTTACATTCCTCATGGTCTCATCATTAAGAGTCCAATGTTATCACCAACCATGGGGCTTGTCGACCCCCATGGCCACACTACCATAGGGGACAGCCATTCCCCAGTGTCCAAGGGGAGCTAATCTTTGAAATCTGACCAGCTCCATCTTTCTGCTGCCACCAGTATCTATACTGGGGGAACAGACACCAAGACAGTGGATCAGCACTGGGTCATGGGCCCAGAGATTTTCAGTACCCAGCTGCAGAAAGCACTGACTAACCTGATCTACCTATAGAGCTATCACTGGTCAGAGAAGATGATGGTAGTGGACACCTCCAGAGCTTCATTCTGACTCAAGGAAAAAGGGGATGGACTATGGAGTTAGAGTGTGTGACAGTCCTGTGTTTTGAGGCCTCTGAAGGTTGGTGTTTGTAATTTCTGCTCATCAAGGGTGCTTGGTGAGTGAGGTAATTCTCAAAATGAGATTCTTCCCAATGGGAACCTGAAACACAGTTGGTGCAAGGATACTACAGAAAAGTTCTCAGAAACTCTGTAAGACGTTCCAGAATGACTGAATCACAAATTAGTTGGAGCTGGAAACAGTCTCTCTCCATGTTTATTGTAAGCCCTCTTATTCAAAAACCGGACTATGGTTTCCTGCAGAACTTTGGACTACAAAGCTGGTGAAGGGCCTGGAACACAAATGCTATGAGGAGCAGCTGAGCGAAGTGGCGTTGTTTAGTCTGGAGAAGAGGAGGCTCAGGGGAGACCTTACTGCTCTCAACCACTACCTGAAAGTCAGGTGTGGGGAGCTGGGGGTCAGTCTCTTCTTGCAGATAGCTTCATAGAATCATAGAATCATAGAATATCCTGAGTTGGAAGGGACCCTTAAGGATCATCAAGTCCAACTCTTGACACCGCACAGGTCTACCCAAAAGTTCAGACCATGTGACTAAGTGCACAGTCCAATCTCTTCTTAAATTCAGACAGGCTCGGTGCAGTGACCACTTCCCTGGGGAGCCTGTTCCAGTGTGCAACCACCCTCTCTGTGAAGAACCCCCTCCTGATGTCAAGCCTAAATTACCCCTGCCTCAGCTTAACCCCGTTCCCGCGGGTCCTGTCACTAGTGTTAATGGAGAAAAGGTCTCCTGCCTCTCGACTCCCCCTTACGAGGAAGTTGTAGACTGTGATGAGGTCTCCCCTCAGCCTCCTCTTCTCCAGGCTGAACAGGCCCAGTGACCTCAGCCGTTCTTCGTACGTCTTCCCCTCCAGGCCTTTCACCATCTTCGTAGCCCTCCTCTGGACACTCTCCAACAGTTTCATGTCCTTTTTATACCGTGGTGCCCAGAACTGCACACAGTACTCGAGGTGAGGCCGCATCAGCGCAGAGTAGAGCGGGACAATCACCTCCCTTGACCTACTAGCGATGCTGTGCTTGATGCACCCCAGGACACGGTTGGCCCTCCTGGCTGCCAGGGCACACTGCTGGCTCATATTCAACTTGCTGTCTACCACGACCCCCAGATCCCTCTCTGTGGGGCTGCTCTCCAGCGTCTCATCGCCCAGTCTGTACATGCAGCCAGGGTTTCCCCGTCCCAGGTGCAGGACCCGGCACTTGCTCTTATTGAACTTCATGCGGTTGGTGATCGCCCAGCTCTCCAACCTGTCCAGATCCCTCTGCAAGGCCTTTACGCCCTCATTTGAGTCCACAACTCCTCCAAGTTTGGTGTCATCAGCAAACTTGCTCAAAATACCCTCTATTCCTACATCCAGATCGTTTATAAAAATATTGAAAAGTACCGGCCCTAAAATGGAGCCTTGAGGGACCCCACTGGTGACCGCCCGCCAGCCTGACACAGCCCCATTTACCATAACCCTTTGGGCCCTGCCCGTTAGCCAATTGCTCACCCATCGTATAATGTTTTTATTTAGCTGTATGGTGGACATTTTGTCCAGTAGGATCCTATGGGAAACCGTGTCAAAAGCCTTGCTGAAGTCCAAAAAAATCACATCAGCTGGTTTCCCTTGGTCCACCATACGGGTGATCTTATCATAAAAGGAAATCAGGTTAGTTAGGCAGGACCTACCCTTCACAAACCCATGCTGGCTGGGACCAATGACTGCTTTGTCCCCCAGGTGCACCTCAATAAGTTCGAGAACCATCTTCTCCATGATTTTACCAGGCACTGACGTGAGACTGACAGGCCTGTAATTGCTAGGGTCTTCTTTCTGACCCTTCTTGAAAATCGGCACAACATTTGCCAGCTTCCAGTCTACCGGGACCTCTCCAAATTCCCAGGATCGTTGAAAAATAATTGAAAGAGGTTCCGCGATGACGTCCGCCAGCTCTTTCAGCACCCGGGGATGAATCCCATCCGGACCCATGGACTTGTAGGGATCCAGGTGGAGTAGCAAATCCCGCACACGTTCAGGGTCGGTTGGGAGTTTGTCATCCCCACTGTCCCGGTCCTCCAGCTCAGGGCACCCTGGGTCCCGAAGCCCATCATCGGCATTGAAGACAGAGGCAAAGAAGGCGTTAAGCGTCTCTGCTTTGCCTATGTCATTGTCTGTGAGGAGACCTTCCCTGTCAAGGAGCGGCCCTATGTATTCTTTAGTTCTCCTTTTTCCATTCACATATCTAAAAAAACCCTTTTTATTTTCTCTCACAGACACAGCCAGCTTCAACTCTAGCTGTGCTTTGGCCACACGAACTTTCTCCCTACAAACACAAACAGCATCCCTGTATTCTTTCCATGACACCTGGCCCTCCTTCCAGTAGCGAAACACGCTCTGTTTCCGCCTAATCTCCATTAGAACATTCCTGGTCAGCCACGCCGGCCTCCTGCCCTGCCTGCTTGACTTGCGATATTTAGGAATTGCCTGATCTTGTGCTTCTAGGAGGCATCGCTTAAAGAGTGACCAGCACTGATGGACATCGAGGCCTTCAAGATCAGTTTCCCAGGGGACCTTGCTGACTAGTTCCCTAAGCAGCCTGAAGTCCGCTTTCCCCATATCTAGGGATGAGGTTTTGGTGGCACTTTTCCTTCTGTCACCATAAATTTTGAACTCAACCACTTCATGGTCGCTATGACCGAGGCGGTCACCAATCACCACATCTCCCACCAGACCCTCTCTGTTTTCTAGCAACAGGTCTAGGAGGGCACCTTTCCTAGTTGGCTCCGTTAGCACCTGCACCAAGAAGTTATCATCTAGGTGCTTCATGAACCTCCTGGACTTGCTCGTGTCAGCCGTGTGGCACCCCCAGTTAACGTCTGGCAAGTTGAAGTCCCCCATAAGGACAAGGGGAGTTAATCTCGAGGCCTCTCTTAGTTCTGTAAAGAATAATTTATCGGCGCTATCGTCCTGGCCAGGCGGTCTGTAATAGACTCCCTCAACGACATCCCCTTTATTCGTTTGTCCCTTGATCCTTACCCAGAGGCTCTCAACTTTGCCATCGCTGACCTGAAGTTCCACACAGTCCAGCCCCTGCTTCACATACATCGCCACCCCACCACCTCGCCTACCCTGCCTGTCCCTCCTGAAGAGCCTGTAACCATCTATCGCAACACCCCAGTCACAGGACTCATCCCACCAGGTTTCGCTTATGCCGATGATGTCATAGTTGCGGGACTGGGCCAGGACTTCTAGCTCATCCATTTTATTCCTCATACTGCGTGCGTTTGTGTAAAAGCACTTCAGGTGCGTCTCCTTACACTCAGCACCTTGTGGATCTGACCGAAGGACCTCACTGGCACACAGCCCCTCTGATTCTAGCGTACCATCCCTTAGGTCTTCACCGGCGTGCCTTCTTTCTCCCTTCCTGTGACCACAGACCCCATCCCACATGGATATGCTCAGCACTGCCCTGCAGCACCCTGCCACCAACAGGGCCCTGCCAAGGGGCACCTCCATGGCTGCAGGAGCTACGGGGCAGCTGACAGAGAGCCCGGCATGGCCAGCCAGGGCAGGGTGTTCTGGGATGACTGGGGGCACCTGCCTTAGGGCACTCCAAGGGGCTTCAGCCAGACTTCCTCACCTCACAGTGCAACCCAGCAGGAATCTCAAAGCCTGCTGCATTGCCCACTGCCCTCCCAGAAACAAGACCCAGCAGGAGATCCTTCCAGGACCTGCAGCTGCATGGCCCTGCAGCCAGAGACTTACCTTGTCAAGGGCTGTGCACATTTCTCCTGCCATCAGCTCTCAGCATCCTCCCAATCCACTCCCAACTGCCTCTAAGCCCTCTCTCATTCTCTCCTCTCCTTGTGCCACCTGCGGTCAGAGCCTCCAGCCCTGCTGTGTTGTGCAGAGGAGCTGCTTCTGGGTAGAGCTGTCTCTCTGCACCAGGGCCCTCTTGCCGGGAGCTCCCATTGGGCCGAGTAGCCCGGCCAAGCTCAGCAGCAGAGGCCCAGCCCAAGTCATTGTAATCACCCCTCTGGGGGCTTTGGTGATGAGACCACACATCTCAGGCACAAAGAGCAAATTGAAGAAATCTCTCAAGAAGTCCAAATCAGTCCAAGTCAGTCCAAGTTTCCTGGAGTGTCCCCCAAGGGCCAGCACTGACACAGGCTCCCTTGGAGCTCGTTAGAGCAGAACATTGGAGACAATCAGGACAAGAAGACAAAGGCAATGTAAAGGTGACGCTGATGTGTAGGAAAACTGGATGCGTTTCACCAAGCACAAGGGCCAGGCCTTGACCCCTGGCCTCTGAGAAGGGAGATCCTTTCCCTTCACATATTGCTCAGGGCTCTTCCTGGAGCAGTAGGAGAAGGGGATTTCTTTCTCTTCATGTCCAGTCTCAACATCCTGAAGTCAACTTTGTGGTATTATTTCTCTTTCATGCCATTTTTCCCTACAGAGGAAAGCTAAAGCATCTCCAAAACCACCCTTCAGGCAGTCTCAGGCTACTTTAGCTCTGCTTGGATGCTCCATGCCACTGAACGAGAGAAACCCAGACTTGGGTTTCAAGCCCCTTTACACAGGGCAGGTACTTTAGGCCTTGAACCCCTCCTCGGCACAAGCTCTCTGGGCAATATCCCGTGCCCTCAAAAACGAGGAGCTACACACTGCGACACCCATCTGCAGGTGGTGTCACACCATGTTTGAACAGTAACTATTTGAATGGAGCTGCAGAACAGGCTTACAGAAGGGTAGAGGCTGGAAGGCTGTTCAATTCCACTTTTTCTGTGCTTCTCATGTATACTGTCATTTTCTCTGAAGCTGAGTCCTAAATGTTGTTAGGCTGTGCAAAGGAAAAATTAGAAGGGCCAAAGCCCTTCCTTCCTTCCTTCCTTCCTTCCTTCCTTCCTTCCTTCCTTCCTTCCTTCCTTCCTTCCTTCCTTCCTTCCTTCCTTCCTTCCTTCTTTCTTCTTTCTTTCTTTCTTTCTTTCTTTCTTTCTTTCTTTCTTTCTTTCTTTCTTTCTTTCTTTCTTTCTTTCTTTCTTTCTTTCTAAACACAAAGAAAAAAAAGAGAGAATTAAGGAGAATCTTCTTTTTTACTGGATGTGGGAAAACAGAATTAAAAGAGATGATGAAAAGGCTGAGGTACTTAGTGCATTCTTTACCTCAGTGTTTTACAGCAAGACCAGTTGTTCGCCTAGTACTCAGCCCCTGAGCTGGTTGATAAGAGCCTTGAGCAGAATGAAGCTCTCATAACCCATGAGGAAATGCTTAGAGAACTGCTACTCCACCGAAATATATGGCCGCCTAGGGGGCTAGATGGGATCCACCCATAGATACTGAGGGAGCTGGCTGAAGTGCTCACCAAACTGCTTTCCATCATTTATCATCAGTCCTGGCTATCAGGGGAGGTCCCAGTCAACTGGTGACTAGCAAATATGACAGCCATCTACAAGAAAGGGCAGAAGAAGGATTCAGGGAACTACAGGCCTGTCAGTGTGACCTCAGAGCTGGGGAGACTCATGGAGCAGATTATCTTGAGTACCATCACGCAACAGGACAACCAGGTGATTAGGCCCAGTCAACATGGGTTTATCAAAGCAGGCCCTGCTTGACAAATCAGATCTCAAGGTGACAAATCAGATTGACAAGGTGATGTGCTCAGTGGACAAAGGAAAAGCTGTGGATGTGGTCTACCTAGAGTTCACTAAGGTTTTTGAAGCCATTTCCCGCAGCATTCTCCTGGAGGAACTGGCTGCTCAAGGCCTGGATGGATGTACTCTTCATTGGGTTAAAAACTGACTGTGTGGCCAGGTCCAAAGAGTCATGGTGAATGGAAGTAAATGCTGCTGGAGGCCAGTCACTAGTGGTATCCTCCAGGGCTCAGTACTGGGACCAGTTCTTTTCAATTTCTTCAACAATGATCTGGATGAGGGGATCGAGTGCTCCCTCAGTAAGTTTATAAACAAGACCAAGTTAGGAGTGAGAGCTGATCTACTCGAGGGTAGGAGGGCTCTGCAGAGGGATCTGGATAGGCTGAACCCATGGGCTGAGGCCAACTCTATGAAGTTCAACAGGGCTATGTGCTGGGTCCTGCACTTGGGGCACGACAATCCCACTCATGCAGGGAGAAGAGAAGCTGGACAGCTGCCTGAGGATAAGGGCCCTGGGGATAGTGGTAGATAGTCAAATACGAGCCAGCAGTGTGCTCAGGTTGCCAAGAAGACCAACAGCATCCTGGCTTGTACCAGGAATACCGTGGTCAGCAGGATAAGGGATATGATTGTCCCTCTGTAACTCATTGTTGGTGAGGCCAAACCTCAAGTTCAGCTCTGGGGCCCCCCGTGTAAGAAGGACATGGAGCTATTAGAACGAGTCCAAAGGAGGTCCATGAGGATGATTAATGGACTGGAGCACCTATTCTATGAAGACAGGCTGAGGGAGTTGGGGTTGTTCAGCCTGGAGAAGAGAAGGCTCTGGGGAGACCTCACAGTGGCCTTCCAGTACCTAAAGAGGCCTACAGGAAAGCTGGGGGGGGACTCTTCATTAAAGAGTGTAGTGATAGGACTAGGGGTAATGGTTTTAAATAGAAAGAGGGTAGATTAAGGTTAGATATTAGAAATAAGTTCTTTACTCAGAGGGTGGTGAGGAACAGGCTGCCCAGAGAAGCTGTGGATGCTCCATCCCTGGAGGTGTTCAAGGCCAGGTTGGATGGGGCTTTGAGCAACCCAGTCTAGTGGAAGGTGTCCCTGCCCATGGCAGGTGGGTTGGAATTATGTGATCTGTAAGGTCCTTTCATACCCAAACTCTTCTGTAATTGTGTAAATATGAAACACAGCACCATACCAGCTACTAGGAAGAAAAAATTACTCTATCGCAGCCAAACCTAAGACAATATCCACTGCTTATTCTATATCATATACATAATGCTGAGGTCCAACACATCCCAATTAATCATCACCACCTTTTCTGTCTTTTGATATGCACACAAAAATATCATGACATTAGTCTATTGGTGTCAATAATAATGATAATAATGATAATGATAATGATAATGACAATGATAGTGATAATGATAATGATAATGATAATGATAATAATAATTCATTTTGTGTCCTCTTAAACTGCCTTTATCTCAGATCAGGAACTTTTTCTTTTTTTTTTTTTCTCTCTCCCAGTTCTTTCCTCAATCCCATTGGATGTATGGCTTTGTAGTAGTGTTGAGCTGCCTGCTGGGTCAAACCACACCAAGTCTTTTTGGTGCTTAGTGTGGAGCACAAAGGTTAAGATGACAGAACTGACCACAGTGTTTTAAAAGTAAATTGTTATAAGCATTAGATCAGTTTAAGAGTTGCTGATAACAATGCTGTGTTTTTGCATTTTTTATTTATTTATTTATTTATTTATTTTAATCTGGGGTCTCTTGTGCTTGTTTTCAGAATTGTGTTGTATAGCACATTACTAACTGTCTGTCTTCCATGACATGCTGTTTATCCCACTGTTCTGGGGGCTGGTTTAAGGTTACTCTTTTGCTGTATTGGATAACACTGACTTATGATAGGATAAAATTATTGCCACCTCTATACCTCAGGAACCATCTCTTAATCTCTTAGAAACTGTTAATAATGGCACCCTTTTACACTCTTTGCCTTTTCTCCTCAGGGAGTAAATCTATGCAGGGCAGTGGGGGATGCTTTTCCCCACTTCTTCACTCTCCCTTTCTCCTTCACCTCCTGCTTCTCCTCCAGGCTAATTACACTAGCTCTTCAAAGCTTTGAATATCCTTGGGTTGATCAAACCAGCATGTTCCCATTGTGATGTTTCCTGAATATGATTTAGGTTTTGTTTAAGCTTAAACAACTACTTAAGTAGTTGAGATCTGCCCCAAGGCAGGACAGTTAGGAGTGGCATGGAGTGTGCAAGGATATGGGCAGTCACCTACAGCAGCGGGCACCTCCAAAGCTATGAAACTTCATCCCTGAGAAAAATGCAGAGTCCTAAAATATCGGTGAAATGCTTGAAAAATGTGTGTCATCGCCCTGGCAGTTGCAAAGGGACACAAATCACTGCAGTGTGCTGGGTCTTGCCCTATGCTTAACAAGTCACAGTTAACACCTCTCCAGTCCCTGTGACTTTTCCTGCAGACACACACCAGACCCTGTGGAAGGTCCATCAGCCCCTTCAACCCTTGTGAAGGGCCCAGCAGCCACTCCACACCTTACAACAGGTCCTGCAGGCACTCCAGCTCCTGAGATGGGCCTAAAGTTAAACTGACCACTGTGAGAGGCCATATAGCTACTCCAAAACCTGAGATAGGCTCTGCAGCCACTCCAACTCCTCTGAAAGACCCTGTAGCCAGAACAGCTCCTGTCATGGGTCCTGAAGCCACTCCAGCCCCTGCAATGTGCCCCATAGCTGGGCCAGAGAACCAACCTGTGCCAGTATCCGTTGCCCCTACATGCAAGAGTAAGCAATGGATGTGAAGCTCGTTTTTTCTTTAGAATGGACAGAAACTCCTACCCAGACAAGAAAGGAGCAAGAAGAAGATGAGGCAGGTTTCTCCAAAGATGGGCCATCTTGGAAGCAGGAGGACAAAGCAGAAGAAATCATATAAGCATCAGAAACCAAGTGGTCCTTATCCCAGTGTAAGCTATGAGGTATGGGAAAAGATTTCAGCCATCATCTCAGTGAGCACGTTGTCACCTGGCTGCTGCAGTGCTGGGAGAAGGGAGCCAATAGCTTGGAATTAGATGGCAGGGAAACCAAGCAGATGGGATCCTCCTATAGGTGAGGGGTGATTGACAAAGCCATTGCAAAAGGGCACAAGAAACTTCATCTTGTCAGGCATCAAGGAAAAGATATCCCTTCAAGACAGATCTGTATGTCAACCAGGAAAGTGGACCACCATGAAGAGAGGTATCCAGTACCTGAGGAAATTACCCATGCTGAAGGTGGACAACAAACAGCTGTCCACAGATCCAGATGAAGTCAAGTGCACATGACCCATGTGGCAGAAGTTTGTATGGAGTGCACCATCATCATATGCCAGCTCATTGGCAATAATGAGGTAGAAAGACCATGAGAAACCCACAGTGGATGAATTGGCTATCCAACTCTGGCAGTATGAAGAAAGTCTCTCTTCTTCCCGATGGACCTGCATCTCATATATGGAGAAACTGTCTGAATAGGTCCAAGAGCTGCAAGAGACTACATCTTCCTCCCCACCTGTACGAACCAATACCTCAGCTGTCAGGCAGAAGTGTCCCTCTACTCAAGAAAGGTGATATAGTGGGTACATACCATGTGCAACCCTGTGGTTTTAACTGTGTGACCATGGAGAAGCCATGAGTAAATGGGGTGGAAAATCTACCTCCAGCCTAGAGGCACGGATACATGAAGCGCAAGGAAAAACATTCACAAAAAGTGGTTCTTCTGAGAAAATTGCTGCTCCTGTTTCTAGTGGGCAGTCCTCCAAACAGAGTGAATACTATGAATACTATGAATACTATGAATACTATGAGCAGGACTAGAGGGGCCCTGCCTCCAGCCAGAGGGGAGGAAGGGGGCAATTGGGTGTATTGGACTTTGAGGATTATGTCCTGGCACATAAATCCCAAGAATTAACTGTATTGGAGGCTGAAGTGAATCTAACTAGGAAGGAGTGGCAAATGCAACCCATTGGGACTGACCTGGAGGCTCTGTGCAACCTTGACATAGACTACTTCAGGAGAGGGTACGTCAAAGATCCACAAGAGTATTGGTGGACTTTGGCATAGCTGCCGTGGAGATGGAGGACATCAACCAGTTATGTCTACCTTGCCCACTCTCTCACAGGGCCCTTCTGCTGTGGAGGTGCTGATTGCCAATGAGCAGCAGGTGCCAATCACTACCACAACAGTGCACCTGAGGCAATACTGCACTAACAGAGACTCACTGATCCCCATGCATGAGCTGCTTCATTGACTGGAGAGCCAAGGAGTGATCAGCAAGACTCGTTCAGACTTTAATATGGCCATATGTCCATTGCATATGACCAGTTCTGATGGTGAGAGGAAGCTAACTGTGGATTTTTGTGGCCTGAATGAAGTCCCAGCACCACTAAGTGTTTCTATGACAGGCATGCTAAAACTTCATTCAGTATGAACTGAAGTCAAAGGCAACCAAGCGCTATGCCACAATTAATACTGCTAATGCATTTTTCTTCAACCCTTTGGCAGCAGTGTGAAGGCCACACTTTGCTTGTAGTTGGAGGGGTGTCCTGTCCACTTGGAATGATCTGCCCCAGTGCTGGAAACAGAGCCCTACCAATTACCCTGGATTGATCCAGGCTGCACTGGAATGGGGAATCTGCTGAACACCTCCAATACATGGTTTTCATCATCGCATGGGGCAACACAGCAGAAGCAGTATTTGGGAAAGGGAAGCAAATAGTCCTAATCCTTCTGAAAGCTTGTACTGCCCTAAACCAAAGTAAGCTCAAGGGACCTGCACAGAAGATCCTAGTCCAGGCTGGCCAGGTTCAGGGGGATCCCTGCTTGGGGAAAGGTTGGTCATCAGACAGTGGCTGATGAGCAATTGCATTCTGTGTCACTTGCTTTATACATGTAATAATAATAATAATAAAATGTGTTATTATTTCTTATTATTGTTACTGTTATTCTTAGATCTTTATTTTCTGTCTTTTTGAAACTGCCTATATTTCAACAAATAAGCTACTGAGTGGTGGGTGTGAGCTAACAGCTGTGTGTTGCTTAGGTTCCCAACAGTTTAAAGCACAACAAGTTTGACAACCACACTCTAATAGCACAAATCACACTTGTAAAATCCGTCTCTCCTGTGTACAGAGAAGGGCAGTTGGTGATGAATTGACGAATTCAGTCTGCTTCAAACACCACACCCCAGCAGAGACCCTGTAGCCCTCAGGAGCTGTCAGTCCTGAGGCCTTGGGGACACCTCGAGGGAGCCCAATGGCACAGTGCAAGTGGTGCCATGGTCGGGTGCTGTGCTGCTGAGCTGGGCCAAGCTCCCGGGCCCAAGGGGAGCTCCTGGCAAGCGGGCAGTGCTGCAGAGAGACAGCTCTGCCCAGGAGCAGCTCCTCTGCACAGCACAGCAGGGCTGGGGGCTGTGACCGCGGCTGGCATGGGGAGAGGAGAGAAGGAGAGAGGGCTTGGAGGCAGTGAGGAGTGCAACAACTGGACAGCGTGTGACAGGACAGATCTGCAGGCTCTTCACACTGTGAGTCTCTGGCAGCAGGCAGTGTAGGTGCAGTTGCCAAAGGGGTCTTCTACAGCTGGCACATCTGATGGCTGATAGAATCTCTCAGGATGACTCTTACTCTACATTTAATGTGGAGTAGAAGATGCTGTAGACAATGGCATTTATAAAAAGGCATTTCCAGAGGAAGACTGAAACTTGGTTAATCTGAAGAGGAAGGATTTTTTTTGTTTCTGTGCTTTTAGATTCTTGCAGTGGAGGGAAATCTGTGTGAGTCTGAGCACACAGCTTGTGGGATGGGGTCTGCTGGCCATGAACAGGGAAGAGACGTAGGGATAGAGAGCCAGGTCCAAGCAGGCACATGGGCAGGCAGCAGGGACACAGACAAGTGGTGAGAGGGAGCTGCTGCCAGAAATGCTGTGCTAGGAAGGGCTCAGGCACCTCCCTGCCATCCCCTGCAGGGCAGGCGCCTTCCCTGGGACATTCCCTGTTCTCCTCTCCCACCAGCACTACCTCTGCTCTCAAGCCCCCAGCGTCCCCAGCAGGAGCTGCCTCCTCTGCAGGCAGAGCTGCAGCACAGGAGGGTCTGCTGAGTGTCTGTCTGTCCCTCCCTGCCCTTACCTCCCCTGGCAGCAGCACGCTGGCATTCCTCCTGGCTTCTCTACCTGGCCGTGATACTGCTGTTCTTGTTTCCAGGCTGGCTGGGGTGTGGGCTTCAGACGCACATGGAGTGAGCCCTCAGGGTGCTTGGGAGAAGGGGAGTATGGGGACAGGGTGAGGGGTCTGGAGATGTGCCCTTTGAGCATGGATTCCTTTGCTCTCAGCAGTGTTCAGGTTCTTCTCAGGTGAACCTCTGAGTGCAGTTGTCCTGCAGCACAGATCAACTGAAACCACAGAGAGGATCCACAGGATCCACAGAATCCACAATATGTCACTTGCAGTGAAGGAGAAATGTGCAGGATTTCTGCCTTAGAGACTCTCCACGGAAGTGGTGGGTAAGCTAGAAGTAAAGCTCCAAGTCCACCTATGTTCTTTACCTATTGGTGTAGGACAGGATTGACTCCTGCATTGCTCACAGCAGAGTCCTGTGCTCCAAAGGACAGCCTCAGGCAGCATCAATCCAAGTGCAAGAAAGGGATCTGCCAAATATCTTCCTGGAAGTGAGCTAACATGTTGGGAGACTCAAATGAAAAATGGAAATCCTTTTTCTCAGCTAATTCTATTATTAATAATCACCATCTTTCTGTTCCTTGGGCAGGACCCCAAGCCCAGAAAGAGCAAATGCCCAACAGCAGCTCTGTGAGTGAGTTCCTCCTGTTGGCTTTTGCAGACACACGTGAGCTGCAGCTCCTGCACTTCGGGCTCTTCCTGGGCATTTACCTGGCTGCCCTCCTGGGCAACGGCCTCATCCTCACAGCCATAGCCTGTGACCACCGCCTCCACACCCCCATGTACTTCTTCCTCCTCAACCTCGCCCTCCTCGACCTGGGCTCCATCTCCACCTCTGCACCTAAAGCCATGGCCAATTCTCTCTGGGACACCAGGGCAATCTCCTATCAAGGGTGTGCTGCTCAGGTCTTCTTTTTAGTCTTCTTCTTTGGTTCAGAGTATTTCCTTCTCACTGTCATGGCCTATGACCGCTATGTTGCTATCTGCAAACCCCTGCACTACGGGAGCCTCCTGGGCAGCAGAGCTTGTGCCCAGATGGCAGCAGCTGCCTGGGGCAGTGGCTTTCTCTATGCTATCCTGCACACAGCCACTACATTTTCCCTGCCCCTCTGCCATGGCAATGCTGTGGACCAGTTCTTCTGTGAAATTCCCCAGATCCTCAAGCTCTCCCGCTCTCATGCCTATCTCAGGGAAGGTCAGCTTCTCATCTTTAGTGCCTGTTTAACCATTGTATGTTTTGTCTTCATTGTGCTGTCCTATGTGCAGATCTTCAGGGCCGTGCTGAGGATGCCCTCTGAGCAGGGCCGGCACAAAGCCTTTTCCACGTGCCTCCCTCACCTGGCCGTGGTCTCCCTGTTTCTCATCACTGTCATGTTTGCCCACCTGAAGCCCTCCTCGATCTCTTCTGCATACCTGGACTTGTTGGTGTCATTTCTGTACTCGGTGGTGCCTCCAGTAGTGAACCCCCTCATCTACAGCATGAGGAACCAGGGGCTCAAGATGCCTTGAGGAAACTGATGCATTGTTGTGTTTCAGAAACAAGAAATTTCCCTTCATCTTCTGCATATGACTGATAATGTAAAGCATTTCAGGCACAAGATGAGTTCTGGTGGTTTTTTTTGGACATTTTTAATAGTCTGCAGAGCAGCACCGTCTTGGGGCTGTATGGAATGGGAGTTGCATGGTGAAGGGGTGCAGTTCTGTCTGTCCAGACCAGCACAGATGCACTCAGCTGCAAATTGTCCCCTGGGAGATTGTGTGTCTCAGGAGAAGAGCAACTCCCTGTTTGTGTGCAGTGGAGATATGGGGAGAGAAACCCTTTGATACTGGTGCCAGTAGCCACATTGTATGCACACAGGAGAAATGAACACAAAGGAGCACAAAGGCCATCAGTTATTCCCATATATTTCATGAAGGCCAGTGGGGCAAGATAGTGTCACAAGGCCAAGTAACATCTCCTGGGAAACCACCTGAGTGCAGTCCTGGGATGTGATTCCTTGAACCGAGGTCCCTGTGCCCATTCCTCATGCCTTGGGGCATCTCAAAGGAGGGTAGAGCAGGAGAAAGCACCGCAGGGCTGAGGTGCCTTCCAGCCTCTGGCAGTGGCTACAGGACCAAGAGGGACATTGCAAGCGCTGCAGTGCACTGCACGTGGTGTGCAAGTCAGGGACTCTATGACATTTGGAAAAGAGGGTGGGCCACTCAGGAAGACTATAAGGATGTGGTAAGGCTGTGCAGGGACAAAATTAGAAAGGCCAAAGCTCACCTGCAGCTTAATCTGGCTGCTGCTGTTAAGAATAACAGAAAATATTTTTATAAATACATAAACATGAAAAGAAGGACTAAGGAGAATCTCCATCCTTTGCTGGATGTGGGGGGAAACCTAGTGACAAGAGATGAGGAAAAGGCGGAGGTGCTTAATGCCTTCTTTGCCTCAATATTTAGTGGCAAGACCAGTTGTTCTCTGGATACCCAGTACCCTGAGCTGGTGGGAGGGGATAGGGAGCAGAATGTGGCCCTCATAATCCACAAGGAAATGGTTGGCGAACTGCTACAGCACTTACATGTACGCAAATTGATGGGGCCGAAAGGGATCCACCCAAGGGTGCTGAAAGAACTGGCAGAAGAGCTGGCCAAGCCACTTTCCATCATTTATCAGCAGTCCTGGCTATGAGGGGAGGTCCCAGTCAACTGGCGACTAGCAAATGAGATGCCCACCTACAAAATGGCTGGAAGGAGGATCTTGGAACGACAAGCCTGTCAGTCTGAACTCGGTACTGGGGAAGCTCAAGGAAGCTCGTGCCATCACACAGCACTTGCAAGGCATCCAGGCAATCATGCCCTGCCAGCATGGGTTTATGAAAGGCAGGTCCTGCTTAACACACCTGTTCGCATTCTATGACAGTGACACACTTAGTGGATGAGGCTGTGGACTGTGGCTGTGGTCTATCTTGACTTCAGTAAGGCTTTCGACACTGTTTCCCACAGCATTTTCCTCGAGAAACTCACTGCTCGTGGCTTAGTCTCATGTACGCTTTGTTGGGTTAGAAACTGGCTGGATAGCCGGGCCCAAAGAGTCATGGTGAATTGAGTTAAATCCAGTTGGAGGCCAGTCACTAGAGGAGTCCCCCAGGGACTGGGGCCAATTCTCTTTAATATCTTTATCAATGATCTGAATGAGGGGATTGAGTGAACCCTGAGTAAGTTTGCAGACCACACCAAGTTAGATGCATATGTCTATGTGCTCGAGGGTAGGAAAGCTCTGCAGGAGGATCTGGATAGGCTGCACCGATGGGCTGAGGTCAACTGCATGAGGTTCAACAAGGCCAAGTGCTGTGTCCTGCACCTGAGGCACAACAACCCCAAGCAACGCTACAGGCTGGGAGATGAGTGGTTGGAAAGATGCCAGGCTGAGAAGGACCTGGGAGTATTGATGGATAGTTGGCTGAATATGAGCCAGCAGTGTGCTCAAGTGGCCAGGAAGGCCAACAGCATCCTGGCTTGTATCAGAAGCAGTGTGGCCAGCAGGGCTAGGGAAGTGATTGTCCCCCTGTATTCGGCTCTGGTGAGGCCGCACCTCGAGTATTGTGTTCAGTTTTGGGTCCCTCACGACAAGAAGGACATTGATGTGCTCAAGTGAGTCTAGAGAAGGGCGATGAAGCTGGTGAGGGGTCTGGAGAACAAGTCTTATGAGGAGCGGCTGAGGGAGCTTGGGTTGTTTAGCCTGGAGAAAAGGAGGCTTAGGGGTGACCTTTTCACTCTCTACAGATACCTTAAAGGAGACTGTAGTGAGGTGGGGGTTAGTGTATTCTCCCATGTGCCTGGTGACAGGACGAGGTGGAATGGGCTAAAGTTGTGCCAGGGGAGGTTTAGTTTGGCTATTAGGAAGAACGACTTTACTGAAAGGTTTGTTAGGCATTGGAATGGGCTGCCAAGGAAGTGGTTGAGTCACTATCCCTTGAGGTCTTTGAAAGATGGTTAGATGTAGAGCTTAGTGATATGGTTTAGTGCAGGACTTGTCAGTGCTAGGTCAGAGGTTGGACTAGGTGGTCTTGGAGGTCTCTCCCAACCTAGATGATTCTGTGATTCTGTGACTCATGTCTCTCAACAGCCCCATGTGTATGAAGAACCGGTTCAGACATAAGCACCTCACACAGCCCTGGCATTGGTCTTTGTGCCTCCAGAAACAACCCCCAGTGTCCCTGTGAGTTTTTTTTCTCACCCCTTTACAGGTTCATTGCAGATGCCACTCTCTGCTATGTCACACTACCCTGCCTTTCTGGACTGGGCTGTCAAACATTTGGATCAGCAAGATTTCTGGGGACTTGAAAATGAATTCAATTTAATTGAATTAAATTCTTTAATTCAGTGACTCTTTCCCTTGGAGTGCTCTTCAAAGACAGAATAAGGGGAGGGAAAAAAAAAAAAAAAAAAAGAAAAAGAAGCATTAGCAATGTTGGGAAATGTATTTTGGTAAGTGTGTGCATAAAACTATTCATCAAAAAAGCATGTTTTTTTTATTGCATTTGTCCATGGTGCTGTCAATAGAAAACTGGGAAAATAAATAATGAACATTCATAGAAAAAAAGCTGGTGGTGCTGGCAAGCTCTCTCAGCTGTTACATCGAGTCCTTTTCTGTACAGGTTTCAACTGTTTCCTCAATCTACTTTCATGGCTGGTTTCAGTTTTCCAGTCAGAGGTGGTCACTACCTCCAGGATGTCCTGGGGTAGCCAAGGCACCCAGGTGGGACAAGTGACACAGGACCTAGGGGAGTCCTTCTGGAGCAAAAACTGGGGGGCAGGAACTGGGGCTGGGCCTCTCAGGGGCTGTGCAGGGGCAGCTTGGGTCCCCCATGGGGAGCAGCTCCTGCCAGGTCACCTGCTCCTGCGTGGGCTCCTCTCCAAGGCCTACAGGTCTGGCCCGGAATCTGCTCTGGAGAGGGTCCTCCACAGGCCACAGCCTCCATCACTGCAGGTCCACCTGCTCCACCGTGGTACTCCATGGATTGTAGGGGGACAGCCTGCTTCACCATGGTCCTCACCACAGGCCACAGGGGACTTTTGCTCCAGGACATGGAGCACCTCTCCCCCTCCTTCTTCACTGATCTTGGTGCCTGTAAGGCAGTTTCGCACTCCTCTCTCTCTCCCAGCTGCTGTTCTGTATTTTTTTTTTAATTTTTTTTTCCCTGTCTTAAATATGCTCTCACAGAGGCACAAACAATGTCACTTATTGGCCCAGACCTGGCCAGCAGCAAGGCCCTTTTCTAACATGGGACAGCTTCTGGATTCTTCTCACAGAAGCCACCCCAATGGCCCCCCACTACCAAAACCTTGCCACATAAATCCACCACATGCAGTCACATGGCATTCAAAGAAGAATGCGAGGGACCATGGACCTTATCAGCTTGTGGGCCACAAGGAGGAGATGGGTGGGAATGCTCTGATGAGCTCAGCTCTGCCTCAGGATCTCCTGCCCCAGCAGGAGGAATGTGACTGTGGAAGTGACTGTGAGGTCACTTCTGTCTCTGCAGTTGATAGGGCAGCAGCAGAAACATGTCACAGAAAGGGACTGTGTGGTCACTTCTGTCTGAAGTAGTTGACAGGCCACACTTCTACCTAGGTTCTGTACTTTTCAGCTGACATCTGCCAGTGGTCCTGGTAGGCCAGCAGAAGGCACCTGGTTGGCACGCTGACTGTGGGATCCACTCTGCCTACATAACGAGAAGGAACCAGACAGAAAAAGGCCCAGATATGGGTTGTCCTGTCCCTTCTACTTGAGTCTATGACTGGACAGCAGCAGGCACAAGGCTTGGTTGGCATGCTGACTTCGGGATCCCCTCTGCCTACATACCCAGGAGGACCCAGACAGAAAGAAGGCCCACATATGGGTTGTCCTGTCCCTTCTGTTTGAGTCCAGGACTGGACAGCAGGAGACTCAAGGCTTGGGTGTGTCTAAACAAGAAGATGCAAGGCCAGCAGAAGGACTGTGGTTTGGAAGATGCTGGTGAGGTGACTTCTATCTGGTTGGCTGACAGGCCACAAGAAGGCCAGTGGATTGGGATGCCTACTTTAGGACTGCTTTCCACCCAGGTGGAAACTACTTTGGTGGTAGGAAAGAGCAGGAGAGGAAAACTGCCAGAAATTGCACCTTGGAAGGTTGGCACGGGCCACAAAGAGGAAAAAATGTCTCTCAAAGTATACTGCTGTGGTGCCAGAGGTCACCCAAAGAGTGTCCGTAATCAAACCCTGGCTTTGTTTTTCAAGGAACAGCTGGTGAAGGTTGATGAGACATTGGTGAAATGATGGAAATGCCAGGGTGAGAGCAAGGTGAAGAACAGAGATGGGTGTCTGTAGGCTTCCAGGAAATAGGACAAAGTGTGGGACAGCATAGGAAAGCTTGCAGAGGAGAAGGTGGAGGTTGCTGGCAAGAATGGAAGGCCCCAAAAGCCCTGACGTTTTTGTCCCTTATCTAGAGCTTATGAGGTGATGAGATGTAGTCATTGCAGTGAGGCCTCCTTGCTTCTTTGCAACCCTTGCAGAGGCAGGGAGGTGTCATACCACTGTTCTTCTCATGGCATCACACTGCTTAGAACATCCCACAGACCCCAGGAAGAGCCTTGAGACGGATGTGGGAGTGCAGGATCTCCCCTCCCAGTGGCTGGAATCAGGCCTTGGCTCTTCTGCTTCACCAAAACCAACCAAGACTTTTCTCAGCACACTGCTTTGCCTGTCTGCAATCATGGTCTCCAATTATCTGCCCTAACAAGTCCCTGAGGAGAATCTCTTGGTAACAGCCCTCAGTGGGGCCCATTAATACTCCAAGTCACTTCAACTTTTCCTTCTGACTTTACTTGTTCAAGCGGTTACATCACTCTTCTCTCAGTACCTGAGCTTTATAGACTCAGCACCATAATACACCATGGAACTCATTAAAATGAAGAAACTTCTAACATCTCTTCCATAGTTTTCTTCAAGCCTTCACACCTTGTGCAGCTAATTGCAGAGCTTGCATGATGTAATTAAGGAAGAAGATTTCAAAAAGCACCTAATACAAATCTTTTATTGCTTTAAAGGCTGAATTTTGCTGCATTTCAGTTTTGAGCATCATTCTCCTATTGGTATTCATCCAGGGTGATTTCTCTAGAGACCTGCATTGGGAGGAAAAGCAGAGTCTGAAGGTCCGATACCTCCACTGCCAGCAGTGGTCTTTGTCCCTGTAGCTGCAGCCCAGCCCAGCACATGAATACCTTTCTAAGACAAGTCAGGGATTCCTTGGGAAAATAAATAAATAAATGAAATGAAATGAAATGAAATGAAATGAAATGAAATGAAATGAAATGAAATGAAATAAATAAAATTGAAATGACCATTGGAATCTGAGAAATTCAGCCTGAATCTTTGTAGATACCTGGACATCCATGGTCTCTCTTGGGTCTTCTGTGGAAAACTCAGGATGAGTTTTCCACAGAAAATATATCTTCAAGTGGCTGTTGCTGTACCCATGAGCTTGGCTGCTTTTGGGAAATTGTCCCCTTCCAGCCACAGAAAACTAAATTGAGTAAGGTGAAAAGACCTGCCCAGTCAATAGAGTAGAGCAAAGTCATGCTTCCTGTGCTATAGATGCAGAAGGCAAAAGAACTGCATTGTGCCTCAATGGACGTGTAACCCAGGTCATGCAACTTTACCTTAGTACTGACAAGTCCATCACTAAACCACGCTACTAAGTTCTACATCTACACATTGGCTCTCCAGCCGATGAACCAACTCATGGATGGCAATCAGGGAGTCTCTGATGGTGTGACGCTGCCTCAGGTGCACCACCATGGTAGCCAGTGGCACCTGCTGTTCTTCAACCCTCAGCAAACCCACAACAGAAAGATTCTGTGGAAGGTCAAGCAAGGTAGACAACTCTTTAATGTCCTCCGTCTCCAAGGCTGCTATGCCAAAGCCCCACCCGTGCTCTTTTGGAACTTTGAAGTACCCATTCCTGAAGAAGACTATGTCTTGGATGCACATAGCCTCCGGGCCAGTCCCAATGGGGAGCTTTTGCCATTCCTTCCCAGTTTGACTCACTTCAGCCTCCAAGACAGTTAACTCTTGGGACCCACCTGTCACTTCAGAAATAAAGGTGGGTTCTACCTCTTTATAGCTTGATGGCATTAAGGTACACTGTGCACCGGTGTCCAGTAGAGCCTGATACATGTGTGGGTCTGATGTGCCAGGCCATTAAATATACACAGTCCAGTAAACCCGATTGTCCCTTTCCTCCCTGTCTCCTCCTGGCTGGAAGCAGGACCCCTCTAGTCCTGCTCATAGTGTTCATTACTGTGTCTGGTAGACAGCCCACTGGAAACACGTCCCACCATGGCACTGTCAGACTACGGGGCAGGGGAGAGGGAGCTGACAGCCAAGGGATGCAGGAGATGGTGCCCAATTTGGTGCAGGAGATGGGGCCCAGCAGAGACAAGGAGTCAAGGCAGTGCAGTGGGGGAGGCCAGGAGAAGCAGTCCATGGGGTAGCGCTGCTTGTGAGGACACATTTTTGCCAGCATCCTGAGTGGGCAGCAGCTGTGTGCAGGCAAGGAGAGGCCAGAAAGTGCATTCCAAGAGCCCTCCTGCCAGCAGAGAATAGGCCGTGGCCGAGGCCAAGAGGAGAGGCAGGCCCAGGGCAGGGGGCTGCAAGGGCCATGCTGAGCTCCCTGCCCCTGCAGCAGCCACACTGGCCCTCAGCAGAGGTGCTGGCTGGCACACACTGGGAGGTCCTGGTGTGCATCAGAGAGCAGCAAGGAAGGCGCTGGAGAGGGCTGGGGTGAGGCAGGTGGCAGAGCCCAATGCAGGGCTGGCTGGGGTCCAGAATCACCCCATCTGGAACCTCTGGCAGAAAGTACCAAGGGAGAGGGGAGGTTGACCCCTAGGATTGAGGAGTCAGGGATAGTAAGTACCTAAGACCTACTTCAACTGGGAAAGTGATATTGGTAGCATACAAAGGGGTTTGAGCTGCTTTGGAAGTGGTTTGTGTTGACACACAGCTCCTCTGGGCACCGACTTGCCTCTTTTGGGCTGGATGTTTCAAGGGAATGTCTCCTCTACGCATCATGTGCCTGATGCTCCATGGAGCAAGTGGGTCGCACTGATTTCACAGCAGGCTCCAATAGGAAACCCCAGTCTTGGAATTTTGGAAGTGATCAAGGACTGACCAAAGAACAGTGACTTGGAAATATTGCTACAGGAGGAGGTGACACATATTGAAGAGATGTCATTGTCTAATAAACTCCCAGAAAATGGGAAGCAGCATGCACTGGTCACTGATGGGTCTGGTTATATTATGGGAAAGACATCCCTATAAAACATCTATTGGGTTCAGTCAGTCCATGACTTTGGTCTCCAACTGTCATCACATTACTTCAGGGCAGCACACGTGGTGTATGATGTTGGATTGCTTTATGCTGAAGCCAGCTGTTGTTTCATCACTGCTGAGCTTGTCCAGTGTTGTCAACACTGCCCCTTACTTGATTCCGTCAAAATTCATTCATTAATACGAGCCCTTCTGCTTGGTGAACCACATCCAGTTTTCCTACACATGAGTGTCACCTTCACTTTCCCTCTGTCTACTTGTCCTCGCTGCCTTCAATATTCTGCTCTAACGAGCTCCAAGGAAGCCTGTGTCAGTGCTGGCCTTCGGGGGACACTGCAGGAAACTTGCATCTGACTTGGACTTCTTGAGAGATTTCTTCGATTGTCTCTGAGTGCCTGAGGTTCATAGGCTCATCACCAAAGCCCCCAGAGGGGTGATTACAATGACTTGGGCTGGGCCTGTGCTGTTGATCTGGGCTGGGCTCCTGGGACAGAGAGGGCTCTTGGCAAGAGGTTACTGGTTCAGAGAGACAGCTCTGCCCAGAAGCAGTTCCTCTGCACAACACAGCAGGGCTGGAGGCTCTGACCACAGGTGGCACAGGGAGAGGATAGAAGGAGAGAGGGCTTGGAGGCAGTTGGGAGTGGATTGGGAGGATGCTGAGAGATGACTGCAGGAGAAATCTGCACAGCCCTTGACAAGGTAAGTCTCTGGCTGCAGGGCCATGCAGCTGCAGGTTCTGGAAAGGTCTCCTGCTGGGTCTTGTTCCTGGGAGGGCAGTGGGCAATGCAGTAGGCTTTGAGAGTCCTGCTGGGTTGCACTGTGAGGTGAGGAAGTCTGGCTGAAGCCCCTTGGAGTGCCCTAAGGCAGGTGCCCCCAGTCATCCCAGAACACCCAGCCCTGGCTGGCCATGCCGAGCTCTCTGTCAGCTGCCCCATAGCTCCTGCAGCCATGGAGGTGCCCCTTGGCAGGGCCCTGTTGGTGGCAGAGTGCTGCAGGGCAGCGCTGAGCACAGCCACGTGGGATGGGGTCTGTGAGCACAGGCAGGGTGAAAGAAGACTTTGGCCAAGAAAAGCAGGAGCTGAGTGTCCAAGCCTCCTCCAGACACTACAGAGTTGCAGCTGGGAATCTGGGACAACTCAGTGGTCAGATAAGTTGTTCGCAAGGCTCATTCATCTGACAAGTGGACTGAACTTGAGGTTGTTCCATGTTCCTGCTTCCCTCCTGCTTCATAACAGGAACACCTCCTCTGGAGCCCACAGTAGCCCCTGCTCCCAGTGCCACTCTCATCCAGCACCAGCCACAGCTCAAGCAAGAGAGCTGAAGACAGGTTCTCCTGCAAAGAGAAAGGCTGGTCTGGGGGACTATTCTAAGACTTGCAATAGGTGTTTCTTGGAGATGTCTGTTCTAACTTTGTCCTGCCTTCTTCTCTTCAACAGACAGCCATGTCCAATGTCAGCAAATGTCCAACAGCAGCTTCCCCACAGAGTTCCTCCTTCTGCCATTTGCAGACACGCACGAGCTGCAGCTCCTGCACTTCGCGCTCTTCCTGGGCATCTACCTGGCTGCCCTCCTGGGCAACGGCCTCATCCTCACAGCCGTAGCCTGCAACCACCACCTCCACACCCCCATGTACTTCTTTCTCTTCAACCTTGCCCTCCTTGACCTAGGCTCCATCTCCACCACTCTCCCCAAAGCCATGGCCAATTCCCTGTGGGACACCAGGGCCATTTCCTTCTTTGGCTGTGTTACCCAGGTCTTTATGTTTGTTGTATTTGTCTCAGCAGAGTTTTATCTTCTCATCATCATGGCCTATGACTGCTACGTTGCCATCTGCAAACCCCTGCACTACAGGACAATAATGACCAGCAGAACTTGTGTCAACATGGCAGCAGCTGCCTGGGGTAGTACTTTTCTCTATGCTGTACTGCACACTGCCAATACCTTTTCCCTTCCCCTCTGCCAAGGCAATGCTGTGGACCAGTTCTTCTGTGAAATCCCCCAGATCCTCAAGCTCTCCTGCTCTGATGCCTACCTCAGAGAAGTTGCATTCCTCATCTTTTGCTTTTGCTCAGGTACTGCATTTTTTGCTTTTCTGTTGCTGTCCTATGTGTAGATCTTCAAAGCTGTGCTGAGGATCCCCTCACAGCAGGGACAGAACAAAGCCTTTTCCACGTGCCTCCCTCACCTGGCCATTGTCTCCCTGTTCATCAGCAATATCATGTTTGCTTATCTGAAACCCCCCTCTATTTCCTCCTCATCCCTTGATCTTTTGCTGGCAGTTCTGTACTCAGTGGTGCCTCCAGCAGTGAACCCCCTCATCTACAGCATGAGGAACAAGGAGCTCAAGGATGCTGTTAGGAAACTGATTTGGGGGATGTTTTTCAGTAGTCATAAAGTTTTTTTCACTCTCCAGAAGTGAAAATTGTGCATCTCATTCCAACACTTTTTTTTTTTTTTTTTTTTTTTTGCTTCTTTGTTTGTTTTTATCATTATTAATATAATTGCTTTTTCCTTATTGTCATCATGACTGCTTTTGCTCCTTGCATTCTTACATAAGTATTTGGACTCCTCTCACTACAATGAATGACTGAAACTGCTCTGTATCATATAAATGCTTTATACATATACAAGTAACTGTGAGTCAGTGAAGGCTCTCATAACACTTTTGGTAATAAACAGGATAACTCATGTACACTGCCTGAAGGCTGGAATTTCCTAGCCAAGCCAGTGTCAAGAATAGGCCCAAAGAATTGCTCCCTACAAGAGTCTGTTCCTGCTTTGGTTCAGGATGGAATGGCTCATTGTTGAGACTCACCTGTGGGTGGGTGTCTGCTCACAGCAGAGGCAGCGAATGGTCACTGCATTATGTAGCTAGGGCTGTTCCCATAAGTGGCCCGTAGGTGGTGTCCTTCAAGAGGGGAATCTGGAGCTACCTGCAGAGCCCAGGATACCTCCAGGGACAGTGGAGCATGGCATGAGCACTGACTGCAGCCCCTCTGAAAGTAAGAGATCTCCCACTGTGTGCTCAGTCACAAGGAAAGAAGTAAACCCAGGTATTCACAGGGAAACTGCTACTCTGCAGTCTCAGAGAAGAAAGTCTCTGAGCCCAGCCCTGAGCTCTACAATATCAAAACACTCTCTAATATCAGGCACCACACCACTGACACTCCTTCATTGCCTGTCCCTTCTGAAGAACTTATGGTCATTCTGCCTGTCCCTTCTGAAGAACTTATGGTCATTCTTAGCAGCACCCCAAGAAATATAATACACATAGAAAATGAGGAGGTGATTGGTGACAGCCAGCATGTCTTGACTAAGGGCTTATCATGCCTGACAAATGATGGCCTTCTATGATAAAGTTACAGCATTGGTGGATAGGGGAAGAGCAACTGACATAATCTACCGGAACTTGTACAATGCATTTGACAATGCCCCCCATGATATTCTCATCTCTAAACTGGAGAGACATGGATTTGATGGGTGGACCACAGATTTGATGGGTGGAACTATAGACCCGTTAGTTCGACCTCAGTGCTAGGGAAGCTCATGGGGTAGATTAGCTTGAGTGTCATCATGCAACAATTACAGGGCAACCAGGTGATCAGGCCCAGCCAGCATGGGTTTATGAAAGGCAGGTCCTGACTGACGAACCTGATGAGGGAAAGTCTGTGGATGTGGTCTACCTTGACTTCAGCAAGGCTTTTGACACCATTTCCCACAACATTCTCCTCAAGAAACTGGCTTCTTATGGCTTGGACTAGTGTACGCTTCATTGGGTTAAAAACTGGCTGGATAGCCAGACCCAAAGAGTCATGGTAAATGGAGTCAAACCCAGCTGGAGGCCGGTCACTAGTGGCGTCCCCCAGGGCTCAGTACTGGGCCAAGTCCTCTTTAAGATCTTTATGGATGATCTGGATGAGGGGATTGAGTGCACCCTCAGTAAGTCTGCAGATGACACCAAGTTAGGTGCATATGTCTATGTGCTTGAGGGTAGGAAGGCTCTGCAGGAGGATCTGGATAGGCTGCACCAATGGGCTGAGGCCAAATGTATGAAGTTCCACAAGGCCAAGTGCTGTGTCCTGCACCTAGGGCACAACAACCCCAAGCAGAGCTACAGGCTGGGAGATGAGTGGTTGGAAAGCTGCCTGGCAGAGAAGGACCTGGGAGTATTGGTGGATAGTCGGCTGAATATGAGCCAGCAGTGTGCTCAGGTGGCCAAGAAGGCCAATGGCATCCTGGCTTGTATAAGAAGCAGTGTGGCCAGCAGGTCTAGGGAAGTGATTGTCCCCCTGTACTTGGCTCTGGTGAGGCCGCACCTTGAGTAGTGTGTTCAGTTTTGGGCTCCTCGCTACAAGAACGACATCGAGGTTCTTGAGAGAGTCCAGAGAAGGTCAACAAAGCTGGTGAGGGATCTGGAGAACAAGTCTTACGAGGAGCAGCTGAGGGAGCTGGGCTTGTTCAGCCTGGAGAAAAGGAGGCTCAGGGGCAACCTTATCGCTCTCTAGAGGTACCTTAAAGGAGGCTGTAGTGAGGTGGGGGTTGGCCTGTTCTCCCACGTGCCTGGTGACAGGACGAGGGGGAATGGGCTAAAGTTGCACCAGGGGAGTTTTAGTTTGGATATTAAGAAGAACATCTTTACCAGAAGGGTTGTTAGGCATTGGAACGGGCTGCCCAGAGAAGTGGTGGAGTCACCATCCCTGGAGGTCTTCAAAAGAGGTTTAGATGTTGAACTTAGTGATATGATTTAGTGAAGGACTTGTTAGTGTCAGAGGTGGACTAGGTGATCTTGGAGGTCTCTTCCAACCTAGATGATTCTGTGATTCTGTGGTTCTGTGACCACTCGCTGGGTAAGGATTTGGCTTGATGATCATACTGAAACAGTTGCAGTCATTGTATCAACATCGAACTGGTGATCAGTAAAGAGTGTTAGTCTTTAGGGTTAAGTATTGGGACCAGCACTGTTTAACACATTTGTTGGTTACATGGACATCGGGATTGAGTGCACCCTCCTCAGGTTTGCTGATGACACCAAGCTGTGCGGTGCAGTTCACATGATGGGGATAAAAGAAACCTTCCAGAGGGACCTTGACAGGCTTCAGAGGTGGGCCTGTGCAAAACTCATGAAGTTAAACGAGGCAAAGTTCAAGGTCCCACATGTCCTTGGGGTAATCCCAAGGACAAATACAGGCTGGGCAGAGAATAGATTGAAAGAAGCCCTGAGGAGAAGAATGTGGGGGTGTTGGTGGAGCTCACCATGAGCTGGCAGTGCGTGCTTGCAGCCCAGGAAGCCAATCGTATCCTGGGCTACATCTACAGAAGCATAGCCAGCAGGGCAGGGGAGGGGTTCTCCCCCTCCACTCTCCTCTCATGAGACCCCACCCAGAATACTTTGTTAGGTCTGGGGGCCCCAGCACAAGAAGGAAGTGGGAGTGTTACAAATTCACTCAGTCCCAAAGTAAGATTAAATAAAAAATAGGATTTATTAAAAGAATAGAGGTAACCAAACAGCGCTGGGTGCACCGGGAGTCTCCGCTCCACCAGGATGCACACCAGTTACATCAAGTAGCTGATTTTTATGCTCCTAGACTAATACATATTCATTACTACTTTTTAAAAAATAGGTTATTATAATTACCTTCCGGGGTCCAGTTCCTCCTACTGGAGCATGCGCATCAGTCTCCGGTGGCCCCTCTGGGGGTCTCTAGGGGTCTTTCATGCTGAAGGCTCATAGTCTTCCTCTCCAAGTTTTTTTCTTGTCCTTCCCCTTTGTACTTCTTGGCAGCGTGTCAAGTTTACGGCATCCCCTGCAGGTCTTGTCTCCCAGCCGTCTTTCAGCTTCTTTTTTTTCTTCTTCTTAATCTCTTGGCCACCTGGCCAGATATCAGAGGCTTACATAGTATCCCATAACAGTCACTAGTTGTTATCAGTTGTTCTGAAACCCCCAGACATCAAAGACTTCGTACAAACACAAATAGCTTTCTTATTGACACTTCACGAGTAATTAAAACATTCCTCACCAGCCATTCACAGGGACAGTCACACCTATAGCAGTGTTAAGTCAATCTAGAAGAAGACAAAAAAAAAAAAAAAGGCTGTAACTGTTAGAAATAGAAGTTCGGAATAGCAAAAGCAAACAGGTTCATAGATTTGAGGAATATTTTCTGACACAAATTCCTTTGCAAGGTACAAGAACTATATACATTAACCATTCTGTTTTTCTTAGACTTGTGGTTATACAAAGGTATGTAAGACAGAAGGTCACATTCATCATACCATGAGGCCCTAGCACTGTTCCATACTGACACGAATCAGACGAACATATATAACAGGAGTATTAGAATGAGTCCAGAGGAGGGCCACAAAGATGATCACAGGGCTCAAGGTCCTCTCCTATGAAGGCAGGCTGAGAGAGTTGTAGTTGTCCAGCTTGCAGAAGGGAAGGCCCTGAGGAGACCTTCTAGCAGCCTTCCAATACCTAAAGGGGGCTGTCCTGGTTTCAGTTAGGATAGAGTTGCTTTTCTTCCTAGTAGCTGGTGGAATGCTGTCTTTTGGCTTGGGATGAGAGGAGTACTGATAACATGCTGACGTTTTAATTGTTGCAGAGTAGTGCTAACACCAAGCCAAGGACGTTTCAGCTTCTCACTCTATCCTGCCAATGGGCAGGCTGGGGGTGCAGCAAGAGCTGGGAGAGGCCAGAGCATCTGACCCAAACTGGCCAAAGGGGTATTCCATACTATTTGACGTCATGCTAAACAGTATTTAGGGGTGGCTAGCCAGGGGGAGAAGGGCCGGACTGCTCGGGGTTAGGCTGGGCATCGGTCAGCGGGTGGTGAGCAAGTGCATTGTGCATCACTTGTTTTGTACACATTATTAGTACTAGTACTATTATCATCATTATTGTTATTGTTGTTATTATTATTATTATTATATTCTCTGTCTTAATAAACTGTCTTTATCTCAACTCACAAACTTCATTTTCCTGTTTCTCTCCCCCATCCTGGAGAGGGAGGGGGGAGGGTGAGTGAACGGCTGTGTGGTATTTAGCTGCTGACTGGGTTAAACCACAAAAGGGGCCTACAGAATATCTATGGAGAGACTCTTTGTCAGGGAGTGTAGTTATAGGACAAGGAGGAATAGCTTTAACCTAAAAGATGGTAGCATTAGATTAGGTATAAGGAATAAATTCTTTGCTCTGAGGATGGTGGGACAGTGGAACAGAGAAGTTGTGGAGGTGTTCAATTCCTGGAGGTGTTCAAGGCCAGATTGTATGGGGTGTTGAGCAATCTGGTCTGGTAAGAGATGTCCCTTTTAATAGCAGGGAAGCTGGAAATGGATGAAATTTAAAGTTCCTTCTGAGCCAAACCATTCTATGATTCAATCATTCTATGATCATCTAGTTCCATCCGCCCCTGACATGGGCAGGGACACCTCTTCCACTAGTGGAAGTTTCTCAGAGCCCTGTCCAAGCTGAGCTTCAACGCTTTAAGGGAGGGGGGCATCCCCAACTTCTACAGGCAACCTGGTCCTGTATCTAGCTACCATCATAGTAAAGAATTTCTACCTTATAGGAGATCAAAATCTACCCTCTTTTAGTTTAAAAATGTTACCTCTTGTCCTGTCACTATACATTCTGTTAAAGCATCTCTCCACAACTTTTCAGTACACCCCCTTTATGTGTTGCAAGGCCGCAGTAAGGTCTCCTCAGAGGCCTTTCTTCTCTCCTCTGAAGAACCCCAGCTCTCCCTAGCTTTCTTGGTAGGACAGGTTTTCCAGTCTGTGATTATTTTTGTGACTTTCTCTCATAGGTCTACCTCTTTCTTACACTAGGCCCCTAAAGCAGGATGCAGGTGGAGTCTCACACAGGTGGAGAAGAGGAGGATAATCACTTCCCCAGACCTGCCACCTGTGGTATTATGATGTAGTCCAGGATATGATGGGCTTTTTGGGCTTCAGGTGAATATTGCCATCTCATATCCAAGTTTCCGTCTACCAGTATCCCCAAGTCCTTCTCTACGGGTCTGCTCTCAAACCAGTCATCACCCCGTCTGCATTGATGCTGGGGAATGTCCTGACCCAGGAGCAGGACCTTGTGCTTGGCCTTGTTGAACTGCAGGATGTTCTCCTGAGCCCATTCCTCAAGGCTGCCCAGGTTCCTCTGCATGGTGTCCCTTCCCTTTACCATATCAACTGCACTGTTGTCTGTCTCAGATCTCCCCCCTGTCTTCCATGAACCTTAGCATGCTTTCCAGGAGGTTCTGCTCCACGATCATCCCAGTCACAGAGGTGAGGCTGACCAGTCTGTAGATCCCTGGGTTGATATTTTTAGCCATTTTAAAAATAGGTGTTATATTTTCAGGCTTTTGCGGACATTATCTGACCCTGACAACTCTTCCAATATGACGGATAGTGGCTTAGGAACTTCATCTGCCCACTTCCTCAGAACCCTGGCATGCACCTGATTGGGTTTCGTGGAGTCGTGCACCTTCAGGTTCCTCATGTAGTTTCAAACCTTTTCTCTCTCTACAAGGAAATGGACTTCATTTCCCCCATCTCTGCCTTGACATTCTGTGACTGGGGAGGTGTGGAATGGGCTGGTGAGAAAGTCCAAAAAGGTGCTGAGTACCTTAGCCTTTTCCATGTCATTTGTAACCAGGTTCCTTGTGATGCTTTTTACAGAGTGTACAATTTCTTTGCTGCCTTATGTATCTACAGAAACCCTTCTTGTTATTCTTTGCATCCCTAGCCAAGTTTCTCTCTAGCTGTGCATTGGCTTTCCTGATCCCATCCCTGAACTCCTGGGCCATTTCTCTATAATTTTCCCAGTTTGTTTGTCCCTACCTACATTGCGTTTGCTCTTCCTTTCCATGCTTTAGTTTGATTATGACATCCCGACTCAGCCACGTTGGTCTCCTGCCTCCCTTGTCTTATTTCTTCACTACCGCAGGAAACCTTGGCAGTGCACTCAGGATACCTCTTTGGTTCCAGAGATGCTAGTAGGGAGGCCAGGTCTTCTACAGCATTCAAAGCATTTGTGACAGATTCAGTGATGATTGGATGAAGCCTCAAGTATTGTAAACCCAAGGGATAACCTGTTAGTACGATTCTCTACAGGAAAAGACAAACTCTGAGAACTGTGCAGAGAAGAGGAAACAAGTTCTTGATGGTACAAGGTTTCTTGTGGTCAATTTCTCAGTGACTTCTGGAACTCATAGTTTCTCATACTGCAGGTGAGGGAGTTCAATGTTAGAGATGTCACCGAGTACAGAACTGCCAGCACTCAGTCTGATGATGGGAAGCAGATGGAGAGGACCTTCAGGGAGGAAAAATGAGGTGCTGGAGGCATATGGAAAATGCTTTGCGTTGATGCCAGGGCTCTGCACTGAAAAAAATAATCCTCTTTTAATGAATAGAATAAACACAGGAGGCCACCTGTCATGTGACAATAGACACATTTGCAGAAGGCCTCTAATTCAGTCTGACTGTATTCTTGTCCCTTCTGAAGCAGAATGAATGCAAGTACTTGTGTACAAACATGGTTACAGAATGCCCCGAAGCTCAACACTAGTCTGAGCTCAATTCGAGATTACTTGTGAAGAGAGACAGATAGATTATTCTTTCTTAGTTACCACCAACAGGATCAGTTTCTTCAGTGCCCCTTTTAACTCCTGGTTCCTCATGCTGTAGATGATGGGGTTCACTGCTGAAGACACCACCGAGTACAGAACTGTCACCACCATATCCAAGGATGGGAAAGAGATGGAGGGGGGCTTCAGGTAGGCAAACATTATTGTGCTGATAAAGAGGGAAACCACGGCCAGGTGAGGGAGGCATGTGGAAAAGGCTTTGTACCGTCCCTGCTGTGAGGGGATCCTCAGCACAGCCCTGAAGATCTGCACATAGGACAGCACAATGAAAACAAAACATGAAAAGAGTAAACACGCTGTAACCACAATAAGCCCACCTTCTCTGAGGTAGGCATCTGTGCAGGAGAGCTTGAGGATCTGGGGAATTTCACAGAAGAACTGGTCCAGGGCATTACCTTGGCAGAGTGGGAGGGAAAAGGTATTGGCAGTGTGCAGCACAGCATTGAGAAAGCCACTGCCCCAGGCAGCTGCTGCCATGTTGACATAAGTTCTGCCACCTATGAGTGTCTCATAGTGCAGGGGATTACAGATGGCAACATAACGGTCATAGGCCATGACAGTGAGAAGTAAATATTCTCCTCCAATCAAAAACACAAGCAGGAAGACCTGTGCAGCACATCCAGAGTAGGAAATGGCCCTAGTGTCCCACAGGGAGTTGGCCATGGCTTTGGGGAGAGTGGTGGAGATGGATCCCAAGTCAAAGATGGAGAGGTTGAAGAGGAAGAAGTACATGGGGGTGTGAAGGTGACAGTCGCAGGCTACGGCTGTGAGGATGAGGCCGTTGCCCAGAAGGGCAGCCAGGTAGATGCCCAGGAAGAGCCCGAAGTGCAGGAGCTGCAGCTCGCGCATATCTGCGAATGGCAGGAGGAGGAACTCTGTGGGGAAGCTGCTGTTGGACATTTTCTCCCTGTGGGCCCTGATGACTGTCCCAAGAGAAAAAGACAGTTGAAGAGTTAGAACAGTCTTCTCTGCACAAAACCAAAGCCATTTCTCATAGATTCTCCCCCACAATACGCCTATCCAAGTCCAAGAAGCTCCTGAGAGGAGACTGATGAGATCTCTCAGAAAACCAAAGTTAGAAGACACATCCCAAAGTCCTTCAACGCACTGAATGGTCCCTCTGAAGTCTATTACCAACAAAACCCCATGGACTCCTTAGAGCAGGTAATTGGAGGCCATGATTAGAGGTAGGCCAAGGCCCTGCGCAGGTGGCTCTGAGGCTGAGAAAATGCTGTCTTTGTTTCATCAAGCAGAAAGGCCAAGGCCTGCTGCCTGCCCTGGGCAGAGACGTCCTGTCCTCACCTGGGTCTCTGGGCTCTTCCTCGGGCAGTGGGATGTGGGGTATGCAGTGCCAAGTGAAAGAGAGTGGTGTGACACCTCCTGGCCTCACTCAGAAGGTGCAAAGAAGAGATAAGCCCCCCAGTGCAAAGAGGACAACATGTCTCCTCCTAGGCCTTGGTGGCAGAGAGACCTGTCTTGGGGACAAAGACCTTGGTTTTCTTGGCTAAGTCTTGCCTTGCCAGTGCTCTGGCAATCTCCACCACTAGCTTTTCTATGATGTACCAAACCTGTCTCTGTTTTCCTGCAGGCTACAAATACCCATCTTGCGTTCTTACCTTGCTGTCACCTGGACCTTTCCATACCTTCATTGATGCCTGTTCCCTCTCCAGTTGTGCCCTGAAACATAAACCCATGGACTGATAACAGATTCCCTCCAGGTGACCTCACACACTATAGCACATTCCCCTACCTTTTAGCAACATCTCAGAAACTAACCTTCACACAGTCACCCTAACCCATTAGACTTTCTCTGGCCTATCAGCTGATCAGGGAGATGGAACCTCACCATGATCTTCCAGGCCATGTGGACTTCCTACTAGGATTTCAGCTCCTCAGATAGACACAACCAAGCCACATGCCTGCTGTTCCCCAGTCATGTACTCAGGCACAAGAGACTTGACAACACACAACCAAGTCCAATGGACCTATCAGATACATGGGCAGAGGGCATCACACAAGCACCATGCCAGACAGGTGCCTTCTGCTGGCCTGTGACAGACACTGGGAGGAGATGTGAGCCTAAAAGCCCATCTGCCAGCCAGGAGGCAAGGGTTGACCTGGCAGCTACTCCAGAAAGATGGGACTTCCCAGTGCCTTGCCCAGCCATGTTCCTGCTTCTGGTCTATCAGCTCCAGAGGCAGAAGTGACCAGAGTCTCCACCAAAGCTCATTGCTTCCTACTGGATTTGGAGTTTCTAAGGCAAAATAGACAGCCCTATAAGAACGTACAAACCTGGCACCCTCCTTGAGGCCTAGCATCTAACAAGATAAAAGCACGGTTGTTTTCATTCTCCAAAGCATGCACTTTCTCATAGCCTTTCAGCTTCTCTGATAGGCAAGAGATACCTATGTTCAAGCTCTGTTAGGTATTAGAACAGGAATGACATTGAAATCAATACTTGCTCTAGCTGCATGTCAGTGGCTCACAGTTAAAATGACACACACACACACCAGCCACATGTCTGAAGGTGGCCTATCAGGTCCTCAGTCAGAAGTGCCCCGACACCCAACTGCACAGCCATGGGCCTCCTGCTGCCTCCTGACATCCTGAGGCACAGCTGACCTCAGCAGAGCATCCCCATCCATCTCTTCTTTAGATTTATGACCTGACCAGATCCATGTCACATCGCCTGCCTCCTCCAAGACTATGTGACTGCTCCAGGTCATCTCAAGCCCTGATAACCCTCATATGGCCAAACCACTTCAGTTTTGTGATAAGAGTGCAGGAATGAGGAATTTGAGGATTAGATGTTCGGATTAATGTTTAGGGATTAGATCCTGCCTTTCAGGTTTAGGGATTGGGCAGAGCCTTAGAGGGAGGCTTTGGTGTTCTGCTTTGAGCACCAAACCACCCACCCAGTGTTAAGGGTATCAGCCAGATTTTTGGTAAGGATTTTATTATATGTTTTGTTATGGGATGATATTCTAATGCTAGTGATTAAAGACTAGGGATTAGTGAGAGCAATATGTAAAAAATAATGGTAACAAATAATGTTGCTGTGGTTGGGCTTTGAAGCAGGATTTGAGATTGGGGATCAGAGCAGCAGATTCATTTCAGAGTGAGGGATATCTTTTAGGGTGCCTCCTAATTTTCCTCCTAGTAGCTGGTAGGGTGCTACATTTTAGCTTAGGATGAGAAGAGTGCTGATAACATGCTGATGTTTGAATTGTTGCAGAGCAGTGCTTACACTAATCCAAGGACTTTTAATCTTCTGGCTCTGTCCTGCCAGCGGGCAGGCTGGGGGTGCAGCAGGAGCTGGGAGGGGACAGACCCAGGACAGCTGACCCAAAGTGGCCAAAGGGGTATTCCATACCATCTGACGTCATACTAAGCAATATATAGGGGTAGCTAGCCAGGGTGGGGGGGTCGGACTGCTCGGGGATAGGCTGGGCATCGGTCAGCGGGTAGTGACAAACTGCATTGTGCATCACTATTTTCAAACATATTACTATTATTGTTGTTATTATTATTATTATTTTCCTGTCTTAATAAACTGTCTCTATCTCAACCCACAGGCTTCATTTTCCTGATTCTCTCCTCCGTCCCAGTGAGGGAGGGGAGAAGGTGAGCAAACGTCTGTGTGGTGCTTAGCTGCTGGTTGGCTGAAACCACAACACCAGCCCTGCCCAGCCCAGCAGAGTAGCCCAGGCTGGGATGGCCCCAAAGCAGCAAATGGAGGAGTAGAGGTCAGTGCGGTTGCCATCTACAGGAGGTTCCCCTCCCCCAGGCAGCCTTCAGCCCCCCCACCCCTCTCCCAGCGAGCCCCCTTCCCAGAACAGCACAGCATGAATAGCCCGAGCTGAAAGGAACCCACAAGGAACACTTAGTCCAAGTCATTTCCAATGTCAGGATATGTTTTGGGGTGGTTCACTTTATTCAGTCTATGAAATTTCACCAGAGGTATAACAAAGAACTCAGCAGACTGCTTTCCCTATGCCTGCTGTATTCCCTGGATTTGCAGAGCTCTTCTTTGCCTGTTCCATCCCAGATCTAGCATTTTATCTCTGAGTCACTTAATCACCTTGGACACACTTATGCTCTGTGGGCTCCGTGCCCTGCTGACTCCCTGGAACACACTGTCCCTGCTCAACTCCTAGGCTCTCCTGGCAGCTCCCACTTCTCTCCAGAAAGATGCCTGCCTACCTTCACACTTATTGCATGCTCTGGATACAGGCCAGTGAAGTCACCGTCCCTGTGGGGGCTGGGCACCAGCAGGCAATTCCAGAATCAGCCCTCCCTGCCTAGAAGCTGATCCTGGGTAATCAGAAGATCTTTTCTCCCTGAGTCCACAGAGAAACAAGCACAGCAAGGAGCCTCCTCTGAGTCTATTCCTTTGCAATATCCAGCTTTGGGTGAAGAGCTGTGCTTTCAGGCACTGCCCTCAGTAGATCCTCTTTTGTGCTGCAGATGCTGGTACGGAGCCAGCTGTGTTAGAGAAGTGCCCCTGGCCTGTCCCTGCCTGTGGACACAGGACTGCCACAGAGCAGCACAGTGAGCAATTAACAAGAGCATTCAGTCCTCACAGCAACACAAGGACTCTGAAGGAGTGCATGGGAGGTGAAAGTCAGAGCAGCCTGGGACAGACCAAGCTCTGGGGCTCCCTGGAAGTGCTCCTGTGCCACGACTCCTTTTTTCTCCACCACTGAACATAGCCAAATGCCCCTGAAACTACACCACAGGTCTCCAAGGAAGTAGAGGAAGTCTCTCAGGCAAGCAAGTCACTGCAGGTTTCTTTCTTTATTAGTATACACAGAGAGACTGGCTCCTTGTTTCCACCAACTCTTGGAGTCACCCAACACCAGTAGACACTGAAATGGAAGGGAATGAATAATGTTATCTCTTTGTGGACAACATTATCATAAATAAAGCAGAAGAAAAAAAAAATCAATACACACACTCAGAAAACCAACAGCTTGACCTGTAATGAGTTACACTATGAGTGATATGCAGAAGAAAGCAGTTCATTTATTGCTTCTGAAAAACCTCCAGTCATCATTTTCCACACTGCATCCTTCAGCTCCTGGTTCCTCATGCTATAGATGAGGGGGTTCACTGCTGGAGGCACCACTGAGTACAAAACTGCCAGCACAAGATTCAGGGAGGAGGAGGATATGGAGGGGGGCTTCAGGTAGGCAAAAAAGGCAGTGCAAGTGAACAGTGAGACCACAGCCAGGTGAGGGAGGCATGTGGAAAAGGCTTTGTGCCGGCCCTGCTGTGAGGGGATCCTCAGAACAACCCTGAAGATCTGCACATAGGACACCACAAGGAAAACAAAACAACCAAAAGCTACATTGACACTAACCACAAGAAGCTCAACTTCTCTGAGGTAGACATCTGAGCAGGAGAGCTTGAGGATCTGGGGAATTTCACAGAAGAACTGGTCCAGGGCATTGCCTTGGCAGAGGGGCAGTGTAAAGGTATTGGCAGTGTGCAGCACAGCATAGAGAAAAGTAATGCCCCAGGCAGCTGCTGCCATCTGGACACAAGCTCTGCTGGTCATTATTGTCACATAGTGCAGGGGTTTGCAGATGGCAATGTAGCGGTCATAGGACATGACAGTAAGAAGAGAAAACTCTGCTGAAATGAAGAAGACTAACAGAAAGGCTTGGGTAGCACAACCGACATAGGAAATGGCCCTGGTGTCCCACAGGGAATTGACCATGGATTTGGGGACAGTGGTAGAGATCGAGCCCAGGTCGAGGAGGGCGAGGTTGAGGAGGAAGAAGTACATGGGGGTGTAGAGGTGGTGGTTGCAGGCTATGGCTGTGAGGATGAGGCCGTTGCCCAGGAGGGCAGCCAGGTAGATGCCCAGGAAGAGCCCGAAGTGCAGGAGCTGCAGCTCGCGTGTGTCTGTGAATGGCAGGAGGAGGAATTCAGTGGGGAAACTGCAGTTTGACATTTGCTTCCTCTTGTCATGTTTTCCTGTTCATGGAGGAAAATAGAGTGGGAAGTTAGAGAGCAAAACCTAAACCTTATTTTACAGAACCCATGCAACATAATATACTGCCCCTTCTCTGTGAAGAATGCATTCTCCTATTTGGAGATCTGGGTTTCATTGCATGTGTGCCACAGAGACCTGGTTAATTGTCTTTGGACTCTGGAAGGGTCAGTACTTCCCTACACTATTAACGACCACCAGAAACTTATCCATTATCATTGACATTATGGTCTTTCACAGCAGGAAAATGAAAACAGAGACTCTCAAGACAGAGTCATTGAGGTAGTGCAGGCTTTGGTCTTTCCTGTCAAGAATCTCCCCCAAGGATGCCCTGGGTGTGCTGTAGAGCTGTGAGCAGGCTGCACCAGGCACCAGTCCCTGGGCACCAGCAGGACCCTGCCATGCCCTGCCCTTCTGTGGGGCTCCTTCTACATGCAGCTTCTCCCCGCAGCACCCTGGGCAGCTCCCCAGGCAGGCTGAGTGCTGAGCCTGGCAGGTGGCAGAGTCCCTGCCATGACATACAGCCCCTGGGGCACACCAGGGACCCTGCTCTGCACCACAGCCCTGGACACCCCTGCCTGCACCCCTGGCTACAAAGCCTGTGGCCAGCCCTGTGAGAAGGAACCCTCACGTCCTCTCCTTCTGACAGCTTAGGCGGGTAATCAGTAATCCAGGGAACATCCCTGTCCTCTTTAATAGAGAAGCCAGCACAGCCCCTGTGACATGTTCTATCAGCCATGGGAAGTGGCAGCTATAGAAAAACCCTCTAGGATACTGCACCTGCCTGTCCTCACACACTTACCACATTAGAGCTGTGAAGATTTCTTCCGCAGTGAGCTCTCAGCATCCCCCCTCCACACTGCCTTTAACATCTCCCTCCCTTCTCTCAGCCACCCTTGTCCCCTGCAGGCAGTGCCCCCAGCCCTGCTGCACTGTGCAGAGGAGCTGCTCCTGGGCAGAGCTGTCTCTCTGTCTCTGCAGTGCTGCCCTCTTGCCAGGAGCTCCCCTTGGGCCCAGGAGCCCAGCCCAACTTAGCTGCAGAGGGAGCTCTTCCCCCTTGATGAGCTCCCCCTTGAAACAGGCTGAAGCAATCACTGATTTTCTTCTTTGAGCTGGGGATAGACATTTACTCCCAGTGTTATCTTTTCTCCTAATTGAAAATAAGCGTTTGGCATGAGAATTATATTTTCTTCTTCCATTGTGAGACCGGACAACCACAAAGTGAGAGGCAGGCTGCGTCCCATCTCATCCAAGGACTTGTTGATACTCAGGGAGATGATTTTTTTCATAGAAACTGAACTCCCTCTGTGTACATAAGCTACACAACCAATTTCTGGCCTGCAGGATCACCATATCATAGAACTCTTTGGGTCTGGGGGGACCTTCAAGACCGTCTAGTTCTAATCCCCCTGCCACGGGCAAGTGTTCTTGCCACTAGACCTCTTTGCTCAAGGTCCCATCCACCCTGATGTTGAACACTGCTAGGGGAGGATGAGGCATCCACCACTTCTCTGAGCAACCTGTTCCAGTGACTCACTTCTTTTTATTATTTTTAATTGTTGCCCCTTGTCTTACTGCTACACTCCCTGATAAAGAGTCTCTCCTCATAGCCTGTTTATCTCCCCCTGTTCTCTTAAGCAGGGGGAAGGAGAGACTGGCTGTGTGTGTGTGGTGCTTGGCTACTTCCTGGGGAGAAAGCACAATGCGTCCAGGGACACAAACCTGACTGACAAGTGATAAAGGAGGCAGTAAAGGGAACCAGACCTGGTCAGTCACACTGACTGGTGAGAGCATGGGACAGAGAAAATGTTTGCTCCAGGGAGGTTATGTGATTAGGAACTTTTTAGATGGGAAACCAAGGGAAAAGGGGAAATGCTGGTAAAAGGGCATGTTCTATGAAGACAGCCTGTGGACTGTTGGGTAGTCTGGAGAAAAGAAGGCTGAAGGGTGACCTCATTGCTGTCAATTAATTCCTTAGGAGGAGAAGTGGAGAGTGGAGAAGTGGGGTGCCGGTCTCTTCTCCCTGGTAACCAATGGCAGGACATGTGGGAAAGGCACAAAGCTGCACCAGGGGCTGTTCAGACTGGACATTAGGAAAATATTCTGTACTGTGAGGGTGGTCAAACACTGGAATGGGCTTTCTAGTTACCTGGTTGATGTCCCATGACTGTCAGTGTTCAAGAGGTATTTGGATCATAGAAAGATAGAGTCAAAGAATGTCTTGGTGAGGAAGAGACCTTAAAGATCATCCAGTTCCAAGCCCCCTGCCATGGGCAAGGATGCCACCCACTAGATCAGGTTACACAGTGCCTCAGCCAGCCTGGTCTTGAACACCTCCAGGAACAGGGCATCCACAACCTTTCTGGGCAACTTATTCTAGTGCCTCACCATCCTCTGAGTGAAGAATTTCATCCTAACCTGTAATCTAAATCTCCCCTCTTTTAGTTTCAAAACTTTCCCCTCTCATCCTGTCATTATCTGATTGAGCAAAGAGTCTCTCTCCATTTTTGTATGAGCCCCCTTTAAGTACTGAAAGGCCACAGTGAGGTCCCCCCAGAGCCTTCTCTCCTGTAGACAGAACAGCCCAAGCTCTCTCAGCCTTTCTTTGTAAAAGAGGTGCTGCAGCCCTCTGATCAACTTCATGACCCTCCTCTGGACCTGCTAACACCTCAACATTCTTCTTCTGCTGGGGGCCCCAGACCTGGACACAGTATTCCAAGTGGAGCCTCACAAGAGCGGAGTAGAGGGGGACAATCACCTCCCTCGACCTGATAGCCAGTCCTCTTTTGATGCAGTCCAGGATGCGGATGGCCTTCTGGCATGGAAGCACACACTGTCGGCTCGTGTCAAGCTTGTCATTGGCCTCTGCTCTTCTCAGGAAAGGGGATATGGTGGGTACACACCATGTGCCACCCCATGGTTTTACCTGCATGACCATGGAGAGAACATGAGAAAATGGGATGGGAAATCTGCCTTGACCCTAGGGGCATGGGTATGTGAGTTGTAAGGAAAAACAATGGCCAAAGGGGGGTCTTGTAAGAAAACAGCTGCTCCTGTTTCCACTACAGTCCCTGAGACACACTGACAACTACTATGAATAGGGCTCGAGGGACCCTGCTTCCAGCCAGATGGAGGGAAGGGACAATCATGTTTATTGGCCTGTGTGGATTTGATGGCCTGGAATCAGAAAATCATAGAATATCCCAAGTTGGAAGGGACACACAAGGATCCATCCACCAACAGTTTCACGTCCTTTTTGTACTGTGGTGCTTAGAACTGCACATAGTACTCGAGGTGAGGCCACACCAGTGCAGAGTAGAGTGGGACAATCACTTCCCTTTACTGACTAGCAATGCCATGCTTGATGCACCCCAGGATATAGTTGGCCCTCCTGGCTGTCAGGGCACACTGCTGGCTCATATTCTGCTTGCTATCAACCACAACCCCCTTTGCCTTTCCATTCCTTTCAGCCTTGCCACATCTATGTCATATACAGAGATGGTTTTTTGCCCAGCAGGCGCACAACTCTATTCAACAGAGAGCCCTCTTCAGCAGCCCGAGGGAGCTGAGGCAGCTGCAGCTCTCTGCCCCTCAGTCCAAGCTGAGATGGGCAGAGCATGCACTCCTGGGAGGCTCACACGCAAGTCCACATACACAACACATAGGCATCAATACATGGCAGGACACAGGTGAATGCAGGCAGGCACACTCAGCATTCACACAACCACAAACAGCAGGAGAAGTCTTATCCTGATTTCCTCTCTGGCAGAGCAGGAAGGAGGCCTGACAGCGGGAAATACAAAGTGGTAGTGTGCACACGTGCATGTTTGTGTGCGCAAGGTAGATCTGCCAGCAGCCGGGATCAAATACTCAGCCTGCCCAGGACAAGTTCCTGGCTCCCAGTCTGTGCAGTTGAAGGCACTTGGACGTATGAGCCCCTATGGCTGCAGCCCCACTGTAGCTGCTGGCACACACCACCCCAATCTCACACACACTCACATACATAAGTCCACTGAGTCCACACACTGCCATCTCTCCTGCTGACTGCATGGCCACTCTGATGCCCTGATTCTAGTCCAGCTGCTGCACTTACCTCTGTGTACAACCATTAGGTGGCCTACAGCCCTTGGCAGTAATCCCCTTAGTCCAAATGGTGATGTGGAGAGCTGCTGCCATTGATTCATCTTGAAGTGTTTCCTGCCTGGACACTGGGCTGACAGCCCTTCCATGGTAACCCTGGAAGGAGCTGGGACAAGATCTTGTTTCCTCACAAGCCTGTGACTTGGGTTCCCACTTGGCAGTGTGCTCTGTGCTCTTCTGGGCTCATGCAGATGGGCTCTTGTTGAGCTGTGGACTCTCCTGTGATGGGTCTGCAACCAGCCAGGACAGGGCATGAGCTGAATTACTCTTCCTGTCATTACTAGCCAGGGCCTTCACTTTGTGTGCAGATGTGCTTCTTATCACACAGCCTAACACAATCCAGCAAGAGCATAAACCTCTGGAGACATGTACTTGTGGAGCTCACATACCTACGGAGGTGGTATTATGTAAGATATGACAGCAGAGAACTCAAATTGTTCTTCAGAAATGCTTCACAAATAGGGAAAATCTGTGCTGTTGCATGGGTAATGTGTCTGGGGTTTGACTTCAAGGTAGGATTTGAGTTTCAGGATTAGAGCAGTGGATGCCTTTCAGGGTGAGAGAAAGCATTTAGGGTAGCACTAGATTTCCGGGTTACTAGTTAGAAAAATTACCAGGACATAACATGAATATTTTCCCAGTGAGTGTCGCATAAGCATCAGCCTTACCTGAACCCCTTTTACCTCTTCAAAATCTTTTCTTTCTCTTAGCCAAACCCTTCTTCTCTCCCCCCAGATCTCCCACCTTTATTCACCCAGCTTTCCCCTGGCCTCCCCAGTGGTGTCACCCTGTTGGGGTCAGCTTTCTGAGGGCCTTTATGACCTCAGAGGCTCTGCCTCCCTGCTGTTGGCCAGGCAGGGACTGGGACACAAATGACCTCACAGCCAGCATCCACAAGGGCTACAAGGAGCTGTTGTGCTCAGGAGGCCTCTCCCCAGCCCACCCAGGAGCACCAGCGGGTACTCCAGTGCACCTCAGGTACTCTGCCTGCCAACTAGCTTAGGCATCAGAAGGTCTCCCACACAACCAAACTCATCAGCTTCAGACACATCAGACCCCAAAGCATCAAATGGAGAAGTGGAGGTCTGTGGCAGTGCCTCTGCTGCTGCCATCTGCAAATTACCTCACCACTTCACCTTCCTCTTGTGGAAGGAACCCACAAGGATCACCAAGTCCAAATCATTTCCAATGTCAAGGGATGTTTTCGTGTGGTTTAGTAGATCCAGTCTATGAAATTTTACCAGAGGTGTAACAAATAACTCAGCAGACTTCTTTCCCTATGCCTTCTGTGTTCCCTGGAGTTACAGAGCTCTCCTTTGCCTGTTCCATCCCAGATCTTGCATAATATCTCTGGGTGGCTCTACCTTGGAAACGCTCATGGTCTGTGGGCTCCATGACCTGCTGATTCCTTGACACACACTGTCCCTGATGATTCCCTGGGCTCTTCTGGCAGCTTCCACTTCCCTCTAGAAAGATGCCTGCCTGCCTTCACACCTACTGCATGCTGTGGACACAGGCTGGTAGAGTCACCATATCCATGCAGGCAACACCAGAATCAGTCCTCCCTGCCTAAAGGCTGACCCTGGGTGATCAGCTGATCTCATCCTCATAAGCCCACAAGGAATCAAACAAAGCAAGGAGCCTTCTTCAATTCCGTTCCTTTGCAATATCCATGACAGCAGCTTTGGGAGAAGAGCTGAGCCTTCAGGCACTGCCCCAAGCAGATGCCCTTTTATGCTGGAAATGCTGGTACGGAGCCAGCTGTGTTAGAGACATGCCCCTGGCCTGACCCTGCCTGTGGACAGGAAAGACCAAGCCCTGGGGCTCCCTGGCAGTGCTCCTGTGCCAGGACTCTCTACACACAGCCAAGTGCCCCTGCAGCTCCACCACAGGTGTCTGAGGAAGGATCTCAGACAAGCAAGTCACTGCAGGTCCTTCCTTTTATTTAAATATATCTCAAACACACTTTAAATAAACCTTGTTTCCACCACATCTCAGAGTCATTCAAGACAGGTGGGTGTTTACATGGAAGAAGATGAAAAAATAATTTCTTTTTGGACAATATTACCTCAAGAAATGAAAAGCAAAATGAGAAAAAAATTAAAAATACATCTCACCTGTAATGAGTTATATTATGAGTGATATGAGAAGGAAGACAGATAATTTATCACTTCTGAAAAACAGTCATGAGGTTCCACACCGCATCCTTCAGCTCCTGGTTCCTCATGCTACAGATGAGAGGGTTCACTGCTGGAGGCACCACTGAGTACAGAACTGCCAGCAAAAGATTCAGGGATGAGGAGGACATGGAGAGGGGCTTCAGGTAGGCAAAAAAGACAGTGCTGAGAAACAGTGAGACCACGGCCAGGTGAGGGAGGCAAGTGGAAAAGGCTTTGTGCTGGCCATGCTCTGGGGCAATCCTCAGGACAGCCCTGAAGATCTGCACATAGGACAGCACAAGGAAAACAAAACATCCAGATGCTTAAACAACACTAACCACAACAAGCCCAACTTCTGTGAGGTATGCATCTGAGCAGGAGAGCTTGATGATCTATGGAAATTTCACAGAAGAACTGGTCCACAGCATTGCCTTGGCAGAGTGTGAGGGAAAAGGTATTGGCAGTGTGCAGGACAGTGTTGAGAACACCACTGCCCCAGGCAGCTGCTGCCGTGTTGACACAAGTTCTGGTATCCATTATTGTCCGGTAGTGCAGGGGTTTGCAGATGGCAACATAGCGGTCATAGGACATGATGGTGAGAAGATAACATTCTGCTGAGATGAAAAAGACTAACAGAAAGGTTTGGGTAGCACAACCTGTGCAGGAAATGGCTGTGGTGTCCCAGAGGTGTACTGGGTCTGGCTGGAATGTTAACTTTCCCGGCAGCAGCCCATTCAGTGCCGTACTCTGTACTTGTAGCTGGAACAGCAGTGTTATCACACCAGTGTTGTGTCTACTGCTGAGCAGCAGTGGCACAGCATTGGGCCTTTCTCTAACCCTCCTAGGGGGTGGGCAAAAAAGTGAGGAGAGAAACATCACTAGGGCAGCTGACCTAAACCAATCAAAGGGATATTCCATACCATGTGGTGTCACACTCAGCAATAAAAGGTGGAAACAGGAAGAAGAGGGGAGGGGTGGGCTCTCGTTGAGAAGACGTCGGTCCTCCTCTCGAACACCGTCTGCGTGCGTTGAGGCCTTGCTTCAAGGACGTGGTCAATCATCGCTCATTTGTGGGAAGTAGAGAGTAATTTCTTTCCTCTGCACTTCCATATCGCTTTCATTTATTTTGTTTGTTTGTTTTCCTCCCTTTTTCCCCTTTCCCTTTTATTTCCCCTTAGTTAAATTGTTTAGTTCATGGTAGTCTTTATTTAATTATTATAATTATTTCCCTTTAATTAAATTATCCTTATCTCAACCCGTGAGTTGTTCTTTGCTTTACTTCTCCCCCTCCTTCTCTAAAGGAGGGGGAGTGAGAGAGCGGTTGTGGGGTTTAGCTGCCCAGCACGGTAAAACCACCACAAGAGGGAATTGGCCATGGCTTAGGGGACAGTGGTAGAGATCGAGCCCAGGTCGAGGAGGGCGAGGTTGAGGAGCAAGAAGTACATGGGGGTGTGGAGGTGGTGGTTGCAGGCTACAGCGGTGAGGATGAGGCCGTTGCCCAGGAGGGCAGCCAGGTAGATGCCCAGGAAGAGCCTAAAATGCAGGAGCTGCAGCTCACGTGTGTCTGCGAATGCCAGCAGGAGGAACTCATTGGGGAAGGTGCTGTTGGACATTTGCTGCCTCAGGGCATGCAGGTCTACACTAGGAGAAGATAAAAGTGACAAGTAAGGTAGACATCTCTGAGGAAAACCCACTTCTCCTGCACAGAAATTACTATTCCATGTGCTGAATGAAGAATGAGGCACCTCATTTAACAGCCCTCTCACCTGAATGACAGTGTGCCTGACAGTGTAAAACGGAGTTTGGGCACCTTGTTCACCAGCAGTCCAGTTCAGAATAGAAGTTTATACCTACCTGATCCCTAGCTCTTCTCTTCTCTTCTCTTCTCTTCTCTTCTCTTCTCTTCTCTTCTCTTCTCTTCTCTTCTCTTCTCTTCTCTTCTCTTCTCTTCTCTTCTCTTCTCTTCTCTTCTCTTCTCTTCTCTTCTCTTCTCTTCTCTTCTCTTCTCTTCTCTTCTCTTCTCTTCTCTTCTCTTCTCTTCTCTTCTCTTCTCTTCTCTTCTCTTCTCTTCTCTTCTCTTCTCTTCTCTTCTCTTCTCTTCTCTTCTCTTCTCTTCTCTTCTCTTCTCTTCTCTTCTCTTCTCTTCTCTTCTCTTCTCTTCTCTTCTCTTCTCTCCTCTCCTCTCCTCTCCTCTCCTCTCCTCTCCTCTCCTCTCCTCTCCTCTCCTCTCCTCTCCTCTCCTCTCCTCTCCTCTCCTCTCCTCTCCTCTCCTCTCCTCTCCTCTCCTCTCCTCTCCTCTCCTCTCCTCTCCTCTCCTCTCCTCTCCTCTCCTCTCCTCTCCTCTCCTCTCCTCTCCTCTCCTCTCCTCTCCTCTCCTCTCCTCTCCTCTCCTCTCCTCTCCTCTCCTCTCCTCTCCTCTCCTCTCCTCTCCTCTCCTCTCCTCTCCTCTCCTCTCCTCTCCTCTCCTCTCCTCTCCTCTCCTCATTCTGCTTCCCTTCACTTCATCACTACACACATGGGCAGGTCCTCTTTATGTACTAGAAACCTACAATAATTTCTCATGGAGTCTTGTCTTCTCGATACTAAACAATCCTAACTCTCTCAGCCTCTCTTTACAGAAGGTGTGTTTGCTGTCCATGGCATGCTTTTGGTAGTGGGGTAGTGGGCTGCAGGGGGGGGCTGAATGGTGGGGAACAGCAATTTGATCTCTTTGCATTAGCTTTTCTGACTGTGTCCCATCACAATATCTTGCATGCTCTCAACCCACATGTCATGGGGGGCAGTATGAGAAACAGAAACCCTTGATGCTGTGCTTACGTGGTTCATCAGTAAGTGAATGTCTAATATCTAATCTAAAACTTTTCTCTTTTAGTTTTATAGCCATTACCTCTTGTCCTGTCACTACATTCCCTGATAAAATGTCCCTCCCCAGCTTTTCTGTAGGCCCGTATTAGGTAATGGAAGGTTGCTGTAAGGTCTCCCTGGAGCCTTCTCTTTTCCATCTTGACAAACCCCAATTCTCCCAGCCTCTCTACATAACAGACCTGATCCAGCCCTCTGAAAGATTTTGTAGCCTTGCTCTGGACCTGCTCTACTAAGTTGATGTGTCTATTATGCTGAGCTGAGACAGAAATAAAAAGATAGGCATTTATTGAGCTATTGAAGAAACACTAAAAAAGTCTGTATTTTTCTTTTATTCATGGTGTGAGGAATATTGAAAGATATTACATCCTCCTTTGCAACTAATGGTTACACTTGATGAAACATGGTTTTCCTGCAAATGGCTGAACTTCTGCTCGTCAATGACAAGTGGAGAATAACGAGTTCTTTTTATTACATTTATTTTATTTTATTTTATTTATTTTATTTTATTTTATTTTATTTTATTTTATTTTATTTTATTATTTTTATTATTTTATTTCAATTCATTTCATTTCATTTCATTATTTTATTTTATTTTCATTTTACTTTGAATGTGTTCAGAGCTCTTGCTTTACTTATTAAACTCTCTTTATCTCAGCCCACAAGCTTTCTCACTTTTAGACCCACTGGGTGGGGGGACCAAACTAGCTGCTGTGTGGTGCTTAGCTACTTTCAGGTTAGTCCACTACAAAACCTTACCGAAGTCAGAGGAGATCTATAACTACTGCTCGGCCTTCTTCTGCCAGGCCAGTCATTTCAGCATGGACATTTCATGTCCAAATTGGTCAAGCGTGGCCTCCCCTATATGAAGATGTCCCAGCTGCTCCAGATGATTTTCTTGTCTTTCCTGAGCCTGGAAATGGGTTCCAGGATGAACTGCTCCATCGTCTTCACAGGGATGGAGTGGAGCCTGAACACCCTGTACTTCCCTGGGCTCTCATCCTTGCCCTTCTTGCAGCTAGGAAGTACATATGCCTTCCTCCAGTCTTGGGGTGCTTCTCCTGGTCAGCAGGACTGATCCCAGATGACCAAGAGAGTGACCTTGCAAGGACATCAGCCAGCTCCCTCTGCTCTCATGGGTGAATCCCATCAGGTCCCATAGACTTGTGCATCCCATTTGGTCTAGTATGCCCTGACCTGACCCACTCCCTCCAAGTGTACATGACTTTCCCCTTTCTTTGTGACCTGGGATTCTCAAAGGGCAGCCTTGCCTGTACTGATTGAGGTGAAGAAGGAACTCAGCACCTCTTGTCTTTTCCCTGTCCTGTGTCAACAGATCCTGGGCCTCATTCAGCAGTGGATCCACATATTCCAGAAACTTTCTTTTGTCACCTATGTACTTCCAGAAGCCCTTCTTACTGCCTTAGACATCCGTGGACAAATCCCATTAGAGTCAGGTTTTAGCTTTCCGATATTCATCCCTACATGCCCACACAAGGCCTCTGTATTCCTCTCATGTTATCTGTTCCAGTGTTGCTCTGCTTCTTTTCTGGGTTGGAGTTTGGCCAGGATCTCCTGGTTCATCCATGCAGGCCTCTTGCCATTTTTGCCTGATTTTATCTTTCCTGGGATGTGCTGTTATTGATGTTGTAGGAGGTTATCCTGGAATATTAACAATCTTTGTTGGACTGCTCTTTTCTCCAGGATCTTATCCCACAGTGTTCTTCTGAGCAGATATTGAAGAGGCCAAAGACTGCTCTCCCAAAGACCAGAGTTGTGAGCTTGCTATTTGTCAGCTATGCTGCCCTCCTGCAGGATCAACTCAACCATGGTCACTGCAGGGAACATTGTTAACTCATCCTGAGCTTACCATGAACCGCAGCCCCCAGATCTCTTTCTGCAGGGTTATGTTCCATCCACTCATCCCCCAATCTACATGTATGTCCAGGAATACACTGTCTGATGTGCAGCATCTGGCATTAGTTCTTGTTAAATTTTAAATGGTAGGTGACCGACCTCCATTCCAATCTATCAAGATGTCTCAGTAAGGCCCCTCTCCCTACAAGGGAATTGTTGGAACCTGTTAATTTAGTAGACGTAGGACACTGCACTCATGTGCCTGTGCTCTCAAACTCCTTTCTCTCTCCTCCATCCTTTACTTACCCCTTTATGTATCTGTCAAGGAACAAACCAACCATTTTCAGAGTGTGCCTCTCAGCAGTACCTTGAGATTCTTGGAGAGCTGCATAACCTCCACCAATGGCCCACAGGGGATGCAGAGATAGACCGAAAGCAAACCCATTTCTTGCTAGAGCTGCTCATCCCAGCTCTGTTTCTCGTTGTCATTGCAGACAGCAGGCAGAGTTTGGCATGGTCCAACAGCTGAGATGTGACAGCCCAAAGATGTACCGACACCCTCAACCAGGAGCACAGATAAGAACAAGCTGCAGCCTGTGATTTCTGACATCCATGGAGTCACTGCCAAGGCATGGTGGGACAGGACATGCAGCTATGGGATCCTTCAGTGGGTGGATGCAGACTTCAGGACAGACAGACTGGAATGATCCAGAGTTAGATTTCCTCATTGAAGCTGTTTGGATATATGGAGCTCCTTTATGTGACATTGTGAAAAGTTCTGTGAGCTCTTGTAGGTGCCAATCAGAGAAGGGGGCAGAGAAGGGATAGCATGGTGGGAGAAAAAGAACCTGCAGCCAGGACGACCAAGTGGACATAGTCATTGTTAAGCACCCCAAAGAAGTCTCTGGATGTATGAGTGGGTCTCCCTGAGGGCTTTTTATCATTCCTGCCATTTTCCAGAAGGGGAACAGAGCTCTGTGGAAACAGTACAGGTACTTTCTAGAGCGTCTTGAAATAGCTTCTAGGTCCAGCTGCCAGGTGGACCACCAGAGTAAACACAAACCTGGATCTGATACCTGCATGCCAGAAAGAGCTGGTCAGGGATGTGATGATCCGTGTGATGATCTTGAGGTCTCTTCCAAACTAGAAATTCTGTGATTCTGTGATTCTGTGATTCTGTGTCAGCCCTGGCAGTCACTATCCTGAAATTGTGGGGTCTCACATCCCAAGGGGTGTGAGGAAGAAGAATAAAAGACTTTTAGTGAGGATCCCAGGTGAGCAGCATACAAATACAGAACAGTGGTTGGACACCTCACTAGTTCCCCAGGGGAGTAGTCAGTGCACCAAGCCTGTCAGAGTTTAAAAAGCATTTGGACTGTGCACTCAGTAACATGGTCTAAAATTTTAGGTAGACCCGTGTGGTGCCAGGAGTTGGATGTGATCCTTGTGGGTCCCTTCCAACTTGAGATATTCTATGATTCTATGATTTGAACTACTCACCACTCTTCTCTATCTCCTGTAATTACCATGGGAGCTTAATCTAGAGCATTTTTTACATATCTGAACAGAGTTTAGAGAAATCGGAAGTTGTGTGGGTTTGTGACTGGTATGGAAGGTCCTGGGCTCCATTACAGGCCTAGGACATCAAACTCAGTATGAGATGCATCAATTGACTCCCTGTGATCACTTCCCTCAGCTTGGGAAAATGTGATTCATGCCAGTCATAGACTGGGTGTCCTGCCTAAAAGTGAAAGAGGACAAGCTGATTCTTTGATGAAACTTCTCATGATAGGAAAAATGACACTGCTGACACTAAGTGTCACTCCTCAACTAAGGGAGGAAACATCAGGGATTGCATCAGTCTGATTCAAAGTTGATTTCCCCTAGAGGCCCAGGGACTTGTCAAGAGCTCCCTGTGCTGCTGAGCTGGGCCAGCCTCCTGGGCCCAACGGGAACTCCTGGCAAGTGGCAAGACACTGAAGAGAGACAGCTCTGCCCAGGAGCAGCTCCTCTGCACAGCGCAGCAGGGCTGGGGGCACTGCCTGAAGGGGACAAGGGCAGTGAGAAAAGGGAGGGAGATGTTAAAGGCAGTGTGGAGGAGGGATGCTGAGAGCTCACTGTTGAAGTCTTCACAGCCCTGAACAGGGTAAGTCTGTGGCTGCAGGGCAGCACAGCTGTTGTTCCTGGTGCCATCTCCAGATTTGCTGGCACATCCCACAGCCTATAGGATTTTTCACAAGAACACTCACAGTTTCTTTGTATAAGAGGAGAGTGAAAAGCTCCAGAGCAGGGATTACCTACCAAAGCTGTCAAAGGGACAGGACATGAGGGTTCCTTCCCACAAGGCTGGCTACAGGCTGTGCAGCTGGGGTACGGGCAGCGGTGTCCAGGGCTGTGGTGCATAGCAGGGTCCCTGCTGTGCCCCAGGGGCTGTGTGCTGGGGCAGAGCTTCTGCCACCTGCCAGGCTCAGTACTCAGCCTGCCCGGGGAGCTGCCTGAGGCACTGCGGGGAGAAGATTTTGGTGGAAGGAAACCCCCCTAGCAGGGCAGGACAGGGCAGGTGATTCCTGCAGGTGCTAAGAGGCTGCTTCCTGGGGCAGCCTGCTCAGAGCTCCACAGCACCCACAGGACATCTTCAGGGGAGATTCTTGAAAGGGAAGAACAATACCTGCCATACCTGAAGGAAAGGCACTCTCTGAGATCTCTGCTTTCAACTTCCTGCTTTGGAGGGCAGTCAGGGGGATGATAATGCTGTTGTCAGGATTATACAAGGGACTGAAACTAATAGAGCATTATACTGAAAGGGACCTCTAGGTCTGAGGAGCCTCACAATTTCACTTCACACTCTTTAGCTTACAGAGAGCACCAACACAACCTTCCTTGTTTTTTGTGGGATTGTTGGAACTCCTTCTCAGCACTTGTAAAGAGGGAGATGCCTCTGGCCAGCAGATGTCTGAGATCCATTCCTGGTGCTCTTTACTACATACTGTTCGGCAGTACTAACTCTTGCTCAGTCTAAAGAGGATCTGCATGGTATCTGTGGCACCCTTAGGCAGAGAGATGCAGAGCTCCAGGCAGGAGCAAGTCTTCTTCAGATGAAGATGCAGTGAGAATGCAGTCTTGGTGAGGAGGATTTCTATGAAATAAGGTTTAGTTTTTGCTCGGAAAAGTCTCTCTAACATGTCTCTTTCTTTTCCTCCATGGCCAGGCAACCATGCCCAGATGCAACAAATGTCCAACAGCACCTTCCCCACAGAATTCCTCCTCCTGCCATTTGCAGACACACGCCAGCTGCAGCTCCTGCACTTCGCACTCTTCCTGGCCATCTACCTGGCTGCCCTCCTGGGCAACGGCCTCATCCTCACAGCCGTAGCCTGCGACCACCGCCTCCACACCCCCATGTACTTCCTCCTCCTCAACCTTGCCCTCCTTGACCTGGGCTCCATCTCCACCACTGTCCCCAAAGCCATGGCCAACTCCCTCTGGGACACCAATACCATCTCCTTACTGGGATGTGCTGCCCAGGTCTTTATGTTTGCTGTCTTTATTCCAACAGAGTTTTATCTTCTCACCATCATGGCCTATGACCGCTATGTTGCCATCTGCAAACCCCTGCACTACAGGACCATCATATGTGGTAAAACCTGTGTCAACATGGCAGCAGCTGCCTGGGGTAGTGGGTTTCTCAATGCTGTGCTGCACACTGCCAATACATTTTCGCTACCATTCTGCCAAGGCAACGCTGTGAACCAGTTCTTCTGTGAAATTCCCCAGATCCTCAAGCTCTCGTGCTCAGATGCCTACCTCAGAGAAGTTGGGCTTATTGTTGTTACTGCATGTTCACTTTTAATGTGTTTTCTCTTCATTCTTTACTCCTACATGCAGATCTTCAGGGCTGTGCTGAGGATATCCTCTGAGCCTGGACGGCACAAAGCCTTTTCCACTTGCCTTCCTCACCTTGCCATAGTGTCCCTGTACATCAGCACTGGCACATTTGCCTACTTGAGACCCCCATCCATGTCCTCATCATCCCTGAATATTTTACTGGCAGTTCTGTACTCAGTGTTGACTCCAGCAGTGAACCCCCTCATCTACAGCATGAGGAATCAGGTGCTGAAGGATGCTGTGTGGAAAGTGATGTCTGGGTGTTTTTCAGAAGCAATATAGTTACTGTCCTCTGCATATCACTGATAATGTGACTCGTTACAGACCGAGATACAGTTTTCATTTTGTTTTCCTTTTATTTTTACTCTTACTTTGTTTTACTGATGATAAGATATCTACTAATGATGATAAGATGATACAGATGTCCAGAGAGAAATATGATCATTATTTGTGTTCCACAGACAAAGGAGAGCTCTGCAACACAAGGCAATGGGAAAGGGACTGGGAAAATTATTACTTATTCAACCAGTGAAATTTCATAGTCTGGATCGAGTGAATCACCCCAAAACTTCTCCTCACATTGGAAATGAGTTGGACTTGATAATGCTTGTGGGTCCCTTCAATGAATTTATTCGAGTCTCTGACTCTGAAGAAGGCGGGCTATCTGTGCGCACCCTCCATGGCCAAAGAACCACTTGTGTGGGAGGCAGTCAGTGGCAGTGCCCCCCACACCAGTTAGCTCTGCCTTCCCAGCCTGACCAGCACGGCCCTGCAGAGTGCCTCACAGCCCCATGCACCACAGTCCCCTCGCTCTGCAGGGCAGCACCGCCAGCTGAGGGGCTGTGGGCAGCATGGGCAGGGGCTGCAGGAATGGCTGCTCAGGCCAGCCCAATCATGCTGGGCTGGGGCAAGTCTATGTGGGATATGGGGTGTCCCAGGAGCAGAGTAGGGTGCTGTGTGTGTACAGTGGTGCTGCCTGAGGAATCCCAGGGCCAGCAGTGTGGTGCTGTGCTGTGCTGGGAAGTGGCACTGGCCCAGGGGAGAGTGCAGGCTGTCTGGGAAGGTGGACCGGTAGGGTTTTTCTCCTGCAGATTGCAGCAGCAGAGACACTGCCAGTGACCTCCCCTGCTTCATTTGCAGCTTTGGGGCCAGCCCAGTCTGGACTTCTCTGCTGGGCTGGGCTGGGGAGAGGAGAGGCAGGTGTGGAGAGCTGGGGAGGGTCTGGGCTGGGCTGGCCTCCTGGCAGAGTTAGGGGAACCACAGAGCAGTCTGGGCTGGGCCTTTGTTCACTGCATATGGATATGACCAATGCTAGTCATCGTGACTTTCACAGCAACTCCTCTGAAGAGTTCTCAACATTTTTCTAAAATATATAGTCAGTTCCTGAATCACTTTCCTACAGAGAGGTGGCCATTTCCTTCAGGATGCTCTGGACTTGCAAAGGTTACATGGGGAAATGTGAGTCTGGATTTGTGCGAGGTCTTCTGAAGCATGAGCTGGTTGGCAGACAGAGTACCTGAGGGATTGTGCAGGGCACTCCCTGCTACCCGTGCTCCTTGGTGGGCTGAGAAGAGGCCTCCTGACCACAACAGCTCCTTGTAGCCCTGTGGATGCTGGCTGTGAGGTCACGTCTGTCCCAGCACCTGGCTGGCCAGCAGCAGGGAGGCAGAGCCTCTGAGGTCACAAAGGCCATCAGAAAGCTGTCCCCAACAGGGTGACACGTATTTGAGGCCAAGGGAAATCCAGGAGAGTAAAGGTGCAAGACCTTGGTGAGAGAAGAGGGACTTGGCTAAGAGAAAGGAAAGATTTCAAAGAGGTGATAGGGGTTCAGGTAAGGCTGATGCTTCTGCAACACTCACTGGGAAAGCATTCATGTTGGGCCTTGGCAAAATTTCTAACCAGCAACCTGAAAACCTAGTGCTAACCTAGTACTAAATGCTCTCCCTCACCCTGAAAGGAATCCATTACTCTAAACCCCAACCTCATTTCCTAACTTGAAGTCAAACCCCAAACAAATTACTTTTTACCTTTAGTCTTAACATATTGCTCTTGCTAATCCCTAGTTCTTAATTCCTTGAATTATATTGCCAGATATCATCCCGTAACAAGGTACATAATAAAACCCTAACCAAAAATCTAGCTTATACCCTAAACACTGACTGTCTACCCAAAGCAGAACTCACAAGCCTCCCTTTAAGACCTTGCCCAGTTCCTAAACTTGGAAGGTAAAATACAATCCCTAAACTCTAAACTGAACAACCAAACCTCAAATCCCTCATTCCTGCACTCTTATGATGTAAATGAAGGGATTTGGCCCCACGAGGCTGGGCAGGGCTTGAGAGGTTCTGCAGCAATCACTTGGTCTTGGAGGAGGCAGGGGAGGTGACATAGGTCTGGTCAGGTCACAGGAATCAATGAAGAGATGGGTGGGGATGCTCTGCGGAGGTCAGCTGTGCAGACATGGTTCATCGATATGTGAGTATCTAATATTTAATCTAAATCTACCCTTTTTTACTTGAAAGCCTTTGCCCCTTGTCCTATCACTACATTCCCTGGCAATGAGTCCTTCCCCAAGTTTCCTGTAGGCTCCCTTTATGTACAGGAAGGTTGCTGTAAGGTCTCCCCAGAGCCTTCTCTTTTCCAGTAAATAATAATGATAATGGTAATGATAATGATAATGATAGTCGTCATCATCATCATCATCATAGTTCTCCCAGTCTCCTCTCTTAGCAGACGTGCTCTAGATCATTTTTGTGGTCCTCCTCTGGTCCTGCTCTACTAAGTCCATGTGTCTACTGAGGTGAGCTGAGACATGGATAAAAAGATAGGCATTTATTTAACTATTTAAGCAACACTAGCAAAATCCGTTTTTGTCTTTTATTGGTGGTATGAGGAACATTGCAAATGGCTAAACATCTGCCTGTCAATGGCAAATGGTGAATAATAAAATAATAAGTTCTGGTTTTTGTTTGTTTGTTGGTTGGTTGTTTTGTTGTTGTCGTTGCTTGTGTGCACATCTAGCTGTTAAACTGTCTTTATTCCAGCCCACTTTTTTTTTTTTTTTCACTTTTACCTTCAGTTCTTTTCAAAGCACCCCACTAGGTAGGAGGAATGAGCTCGTAGCCCTGTGGTGCTTAGCTGCCTACCAGGTTTAATCTACCTCGCAACTTTACTGAAGTCAAAGTGTATTGATATCCACTGCTCTGCCCTCTTCTGCCAGGCCTGTTATTTCATCAGGGGCATTTCATGTCCCAGTTGGTCAAGAGTGACTTCCCCTACATGAAGATATCCCAACTGCTCCTGATGATATTATTGTTGCTCCTGTGCCTGGAATAGGGTTCCAGGATGAGCTGCTCCATCACCTTTCCTGGGATGGAGTGGAGCCTAAGCAGCCTGCACTTCCCTGGGCCCTCCTTCTTGCCATTCTTGCAGCAAAGATGGACATTTGCTTTCCTCCAGTTTTGGGGCACTTCTGCTAGTCACCAGGATTGATCCAAGATGACCAAGGGTGGCCTTGAAATGACATCAGCCAGCTCCTTCCACTCTCATGGGTGAATCCCATCAGGTCCAATAGAATCACAGAATCTTAGAATGGTTTGGCTTGGAAGGGATTTTATACATCATCCAATTACAACTCCCCTGCCATGGGCAGGGACACCTTCCACTAGATCAGGTTGCTCAAAGCCCCATCCAATCTGGTCTTGACCAATTCCAGGGATGAGGCATCCACAACTTCTCTGGGCAATCTGTTCTAGTGCTTCACCCTCCTCAGAGCAAAACATTTCCTCCTTAAATCTAATTGAATCCTACCCTTCTTTAGGTTTAAACCATTACTCGTTGTCCTATCACTATACTCCCTGACAAGGAGTCCCTTCCCAGCTTTTTGTAGGCTTCCTTTAGGTATTGGAGGGCTGCTATACAGTCACCCTGGAGCCCTCTCTCCTCCAGGCTGAACAACCCCAACTCCCTCCCAGCTCTCCTCTCCAATAGGAGAGGTGCTTGAGACCCTTAATCATCTTTGTGTCCCTCCTCTGCACTCATTCTAATACTTCCATGTCCTTCTTGTGCTGGGGACCCCAGAGATGAATGCAGGACCCCAAGTGAGTTCTCACAAAAGCAGAGCAGAGGGGGAGAATCACCTTCCTTCACCTGCTGGCCATGCTTTCTTTGATGTAGCCCAGGATAATGTTGTTTTTCTGTGCTGCAGGCACACATTGCTGGCTCATGTTGAGCTTCTCATCCACCAGCACCCCCATGTCCTTCTCCTCAGGGCTACTTTCGATCCATTCTCTACCCAGCCTGTAAATATGTTTGGGATTGCCCCAGTCCAGATTCAGGACCTTACACTTGGCCTGGCTGAACTTCATGAGGTTCACACAGGTCCACCTCTCAAGTCTGTCAAAGTCCTTCTGGATGGCTTCCCTACCCTCCAGCATGTTGACTTCTCCACATAGCTTGCTGTCATAAACAAACTTGCTGAAGGTGCATTTGATCCCACTGGCCATGTCACCAACAAAGATGTTAAACAGTGCCAGTCCAATACTGACCTGTGAGGAACACCACTCGTTACTGATCTCCACTTGGACATTGAGTCATTGACTGCAACTCTTTGAATGCAACTATCCAGCGAATGCCTTACCCACTGAGTGGTCCACTCGTCAAATCATTGTCCAATTTAGAGACAAGGATATCATGGGGGACAGCATCAAATGATTTCCACAGTTCCAGGTAGATGATGTTAGTCCTTCCTCTATTCGCCAGTTCTGTAACCCTTTTGTAGAAGTCCAGACGATTTGTCAGATATCACAGATTTGTCAGGCAATCCATAGACTTGTATATATCCCATTTTGTCAAGTATGCCCTGACCTGATCCACTCCCTCCAAGTGCCCATGCCCCAGACCTTCCTACGTTCTCTGTGACCTGGGATTCCTGAAGGTCAGTCTTGCCAGTAATAACTGAGGTGAAGAAGGAATTCAGTACCTCAACTTTTTCCATGTCTCATTTCAACTGGTATTGGGCCTCATTCAGCAGTGGGTCCACATTTTCTGGAGCCTTCCTTTTGCCACCTATATACTTTCAGAAGCCCTTCTTACTGCCTTTGAAATCCTTGGCCAAGTTCAATTACAGGTAGGTTATAGCTTTCCTAAACTCACAGGATTCTTCCATGCAGATAGGTGAGGAGGCCAAAGACGGCTCTCCCGATGGTCAAGATTTTGAGCTTGCTATTTGTGAGCTACACTACCCTCCCCTCTGAATCAGCTCCACCATCTCATGGTCGCTGAAGGAAACCATGATGCAATTAGACAAATATGACCTAACTGCTCTCATGGAAACGTGGTGGGATGGTTCACACAACTGGAAGCACTGAGGGTTACAAGCTCTTCAGAAGAGAGAGACAGCGAAGAATGGGAGAAAGTGTTGCCCTGTATGTTAGGGAAAGGATTGATCGCAAAGAGATGCCTCTGAGAAACAGCCACGGACAGGTTGAGAGCTTGTAGGCAAAAGTTAAAGACCGCACCAGTAAAAGACACCTTGTGATTGGGGTCTTCTCCAGGTTACCTGATCAAGAAGAGCTTGTGGATGAGGCCTTCATGCTTCAACTACAAGAAGTGCCATGCTCTCATGCTCTCATCCTGATGGGGGAATTCAACTACTCGGGTGTCTGACGGAAAAGCTACAAAACATGTTGTAAGCAATTCAGGAGACACTTAGAGAGCATTGAGGATAAGTTCCCAGTCCAGGTATACAGAGCAACTAGCGAAGTGTTACTGGCACTGGTGCTCACTAGTGCTGACAAACTCATTAAAGAGGTTAAGATTGGAGGCAGTCTGGGCTGCAGTGACAATGTCCTCGTTGAGTTTGTGATCTCAAGGAATGTGGGCCTGGCGAAGAACAAAGTCAGGACCCTGAACTTCTGAAGAGCCAACCTCAAGCTACTTAAAGACCTTGTGGACGAGATCCCCTGGAATACTGTCCCTCGGGACAAAGAAGCTGAACAGAGCTGGCAACTCTTTAAGAATGTTCTCCTTAGAGCTTAGAAACTCTCCATCCTCCTGCATAAGAAAGTGGGCAGGAAGGGCAGACAACTGGGGCAGCTCAGCAAGGACCTGATGGCCAAACTGAGGCACAAGAAGGAAATGCACAGGCAGTGGAAATGGAGACATGTGGCCAGGGAAGAGTACAGGGATGCAGTCTGGATATACAGGGATGGGATCAGGAAAGCCAAGACACAGACAGAACTGAGCTTGGCAAGGGATGCAAAGAATGACAGGAAGGGATTCTAGAGGTACCTTGGCCAGAAAAGAAAGGTGAAGGAGAGTGTGTCCCTTCTGACGGATGAGAAGGGTGAACTGGTAATAGCAGATATGGAGAAGGTTAAGGCACTCAACAATATCTTTGCCTTGGTCTTCACTGCCAGTCAGGCTTCCCAAGTCTTTCTTTTCATTGAACCTGTAAATGGAGGCTGAGGGAGTCAAGTCTCACCCGCTGTAAGTGAAGAGCGAGTTTGAGACCACCTGATGAAAGTAAAGACATACAAGTCTATGGGGCCTGATGACTTGCATCCCAGGGTCCTGAAGGAACTGGCTGATGCAGTGGCCAAGATTCTCTCCATCATATTGAAAAAGGTCTGGCAGTCAGGTGACTGGGAAAAGGGAAACATCATTCCCATTTTTAAAAAGGGTAGAAAAAGGACACGGGGAACTACAAACTGATGAGCCCCACCTCTGTGCCTGACAAGATCTTGGGAAAGATCCTCCTGGAAGCAATATCAAGGCAGGTGCAAGAAAAAGAGAAAGAAAGACGTGATCCAAGACAGCCAGAATGGCTTCACTAAAGGCAAATCATGCCTGACCAATCTGCTGGTTTTCTACAATGAACTGACTGCATCAGTTGACAAAAGAAGACTGACCGATGCCATCTACATGGACTTCTGTAAGGCATTTGACATGGTCCCACATGACATCCTGGTCTCCAAATTGGAGAATCCATCCTGGTCCAAATGTCTGGACCAGAAACTTCCCCTCAACATGCTCTAGGAGTCTCTTGAATTGCTTGAATGTTGAACCAATCAGTGGGTAAGGAATTGGCTTGAAGGTCACACCAAGAGAGTGGTGGTCAATGGCTCCATCTCCAAGTTGGAGGCAGGTGAAGATTGGTTTACCTAGGGGGTCTCTCCAGGGACTGGGACTATTGAAAATCTTTATCAATGAAATAGACAGTGGGATTGAGTGCACCATCATCAAGTTTGCAGGTGACATCAAGCTGAGAGTGCAGTTGATTGAACAGAAGGAAGAGAAGCCACTCAAAGGGACCTGGACAAGCTTGAGAAGTGGGCCCAATGTTAACATAATGATGTTCAACAAGTCCAAATGCAAGATTCTGCACCTGGACCAGGGCAATCTCAGCCATGAGTACAGACTAGGAGAAGAAATCCTTGAGAGCAGCTCTGCAGAAAAAGGTCACTCATGGAACAAATACTTTTTCAGATATGAGGTACAATAGTGCTGGAAAAGAGTTTCTTTCCTCAGTGGAGGGAAATAATATTAGTGATCGTTTCAGTCTGCTTCAGGCTGGATTCCCCTGGAGGCCCAGGGACTTGTCAAGAGCTCCCTGTGCTGTTAAGCTGGGCCAGCCTCCTGAGGCCAAGGGGAGATCCTGCCAAGTGGGCAGTGCTGTAGAGAGACAGCTCTGCCCAGGAGCAGCTCCTCTGCACAGTGCAGCAGGGCTGGGGACACTGCCTGCAGGGGACAAGGGCGGCTGAGAGAAGGGAGGGAGATGTTAAAGGCAGTGTGGAGGGGGGATGCTGAGAGCTCACTGCAGGAGAAATCTTCAGAGCCCTGAACAGGGTAAGTCTCTGGCTGCAGAGCAGCACAGCTGTTGTTCCTGGTGCCATCTCCAGATTTGCAGACAAATCCTACAGCCTGTGGAGCTTTCAGGGCGACTCTCAGAGCTTCTTTGGATTAGATGAGAATAACAAGGTCCAAAGCAGTGATTCCCTGCCACAGCTGTCAGAGGGACAGGACTTGAGGGTTCCTTCTCACAGGGCTGGATGCAGGCTGTGCAGCCGGGGTACAGGCAGGGGTGTCCAGGGCTGTGGTGCAGAGCAGGGTCCCTGCTGTGCCCCAGGGGCTGTGTGCCGGGGCAGGGCCTTTGCCGCCTGCCAGGCTCAGCACTCAGCCTGCCCGGGGAGCTGCCCAGGATACTGCGGGGAGAAGCTGTGGGTGGAAGGAGCTCCCGCAGCAGGGAAGGGCAGGGCAGCATCCTTCTGGTGCTCAGAGGCTGCCTGGGCAGGCTGGTTACAGCTCCACAACATCCCCAGGGAATCTTTCAGGGAGATTCTTGAAACGGAAGAGAAATGCCTGCACTAGAAGTAGGGAAGACACTCTCCTGGGTCTCTACTTTCAATTTCCTGCCCTGAAGGACTTGCAGGACAGGTCAGAGCTGCTGTATGTCTGCTGAACATGAAGAGACATCCCTGGACAGTTCTCTGGGACAGGAGGTGTGTGCAGAACAAAGCTGAGCACACATCAGGTGGGATAGGGTCTGTGAGCAATGGCAGGGAGGAGATGTGGGAACATGGAATTAGCTGACAACAGGGACAGCTCCAGGCAGCAGAGACCTGGGCAGGGAGCAAGAGGCAGCTGCTGCCTGAAACACCAAGGGAGGGGGGATTCAGGTACTCCCTGCCAGGCCTGCAGTGCAGGCGCCTTCTCTGCAGCAACCCCCTGCTCTCCTCTGCCACCCAGCACAGCCTCTGCCCTCAGGGGCTTTAGGGCATGAGCCAGCTCTTCCTCAGCTGGACCTCCAGAATAAGAGAGAAGCCTGTGTCTCGAGAGGTGATACACAACAATGAGGCTAAGAGTACCTGCCCTGCAGTGTCACTTCCATAGCTGAAATGCAAGGTCAGAGAACGATGATTTCTGTGAGAGAAGCAGGGGAGTTTGTTCAGAAAAGTTTCAGTAACTCATCTCTGTGTTTTGTTTTTTGTTTGTTTTTTTTTTTTTTTTTTTGTCCCAGAGACAGCAAATGTCCAACAGCAGCTTCCCCATCAAATTCCTCCTCCTGCCATTTGCAGACACACGCGAGCTGCAGCTCCTGCACTTCGCGCTCTTCCTGGGCATCTACCTGGCTGCCCTCCTGGGCAACGGCCTCATCCTCACAGCCATAGCCTGCAACCGCCACCTCCTCACTCCCATGTACTTCTTCCTCCTCAACCTCGCCCTCCTCGACCTGGGCTCCATCTCCACCACTGTCCCCAAAGCCATGGCCAACTACTTCTGGGACATCAGGATCATTTCCTATGCAGGTTGTGCCACATAGGTCTTTTTCTTCGTTTCCTTTGTCACAACAGAGTTTTCTCTTCTCATCATCATGGCCTATGACCACTACATTGCCATCTGCAAACCCCTGCACTACAGGACAGTAATGGACAGCAGAACTTGTGTCAACATGATAGCAGCTGTCTGCGGCAGTGGCTTTCTCTATGCTGTCCTGCAAACTGCCAATACCTTTTCCCTCCCCCTCTGCCAAGGCAATGCCCTGGACCAGTTCTTCTGTGAAATTCCCCAGATCCTCAAGCTCTCCTGCTCAGACACCTACGTAAGAGAAGTTCAGCTTCTTGTGGTATGTGCCTGTTTATTTTTTGTGTGTTTTGTTTTCCTTGTGCTGTTCTATGTGCAGATCTTCAGGTCAGTGCTGAGGATCCCCTCGGAGCAGGGCAGGCACAAAACCTTTTCCACGTGCCTCCCTCACCTGGCTGTCATCTCCCTGTTTCTTACTACTGTCACATTTGCCTACCTGAAGCCTACTTCCATCTTTTCCGCATCCCTAAGTCTTTTGTTGGCAGTTCTGTACTCGGTGGTGCCTCCAGCAGTGAACCCCCTCATCTACAGCATGAGGAACCAGGAAATGAAGGATGCAGTTTGGAAAATGATGATGTGGATTTTTTTCAGTACTCATAAAGATCCCTTCACTCTCCAGTAATGAACCCCAGTACATCCCTTTCCAGGACTGTGTTTTGGTTGCTCTTATTCTTATTCTTCTTATTGTTATCATCATCGTCATCATCATCATCATGACTATGAGTTCCTGTGCGCCTTGCATTCCTACATGTGTTTGCATTTCTCCCATCCCTCCTTCCACTCCACCCCCCGCTATAAATGAATGAACCTATTCTGTCTCATATGGAGGCTGTATAAATGTGCATCTAACACTGTGAGTCAGTGAAGACTCTCTCATGACATCTCTGTAATAAAACAGAATTACCCCAGTGCAATTCCTGAAGGCTGGGCTTTCCTTCCCAAACCACTGCCAAGAATAGGCCCAAAGGATTGCTCCACAAAAACATCTGTTGCTGTTTCAGTTCTGGAGATAATGGCTCATTGTCACATTGTGACCTGCCAGAGACCAAGGGCTAGATTTAACACTCATCCATGGGTCTCTACTGACAGCAGAGGCAGTGAATAGTCACTGCATTACATAGCCAGGGCTGTTCCCACATGTGACTCGTAGGTGATGAACTTCAGGAGGGGAATCTGGAGCTGCCTGCAGAGACCAGGGTACCTCCAGGGAAAATGGATCCTGTGACTGCAGCCCTTCAGAAAGTGAGAGATCTCCCACTGTGGACTTAGCCACAGGGAAAGAACTAAAGCCTGGTATTCACTGGGAACCTGTGACTCTGCAATCTCAGAGAAGAGAGTGGGCACCCAGCAGGCAGAGAGGAGGGAAGCTGGTCAGTGATTCATTTCCCCCTTTGTGAAGTACCTCTGTCTGGTCCAGCCCAGTGATCCGGACCTGGCTGAGTCTGCTTCCCACCCTGACCAGCATGGCCACGCAAACTCATTCCACAGCACCACAACCCATTTGCTCTGCACAGCAGCACCAACAGCTTGGCAAACACTTGTGGGGGGCACGGGAATGGCCATTCCCCACTGCCCAAAGGGAGATGATCTTTGAAATTTGACCAGCTCCATCCTTCTGCTGGCATCAGTGTCTATACTAGGGGAACAGCCATCAAGACAGTAGATCATCACTGGGTCATGGGCACACAGATTTTCAAAATCCAGTTGCAGAAAGCACTGACTAACACAATCTACCTGTAGAGCTATCACTACTCAGAGAAAATGATGGTAATGAACATCTCCAGAGGTCCCTTCTGACTCGGGGAAGAAGGTGTTGGACTCTACTGTCAGAATGTGTGACAATCCTGTGTTTTAATCATCAACCAATGTAACAGAAGATTCCAAGAGATTCTGCAAAAATAGAAACAGTGACTTAGTTAAAGGTTTGAGAATGGCAAGGTTCTTTAGGTCACTAATAGAAAGGCCACTTTCTATGGCAAAGTGACATGCTTAGTAAATTAGGGAAAGGCTGTGGATGTGGTCTACCTTGATTTCAATAAGGCTTTCGACACTGTTTCCCACAGCATTCTTATGAAGGAACAAGCTACTCATGGCTTGGACTGGTGTATGCTTCTCTGGATTAAAAACTGTCTGGATAGTCAGGCCCAAGGAGTCATGGTGAATGGAGTTAAATCTAGTTGGAGGCCGGTCACTAGTGGAGTTCCCCAGGGCTGAGTATTACTGCCAGTTCTCTTCAGTATCTTTACTGAAGATCTGGATGAAGGGATCAAGTGCACCCTCATTAAGTTTGAAGGTGACACCATGTTAGGTACATGTCCTGATCTGCTCGAGGGTAGGAAGGCTCTGCAGGAGGATCTGGATAGGCTGCACCGATGGGCTGAGGCCAGCTGTATGAAGTTCAACAAGGCCAAGTGCTGGGTCCTGCACCTGGAGCACAACAACCCCAAGCAGAGCTACAGGCTGGGAGATGAGTGGTTAGAAAGCTGCCTGGTAGAGAAGGACCTGGGAGTATTGGTGGAGAGTGGGCTGAATATGAGCCAGCAGTGTGCTCGGGTGGCCAAGAAAGCCATCAACATCCTGGCTTGTATAAGAAGCAGTGTGGCCAGCAGGGCTAGGGAAATGATTGAACCCCTGTACTCAGCTCTGGTGAGGCCGCACCTCAAGTACTGTATTCAGTTTTGGGCCCCTCGCTACAAGAAGGACATTGAGGTGCTCAAGAGAATCCAGAGAAGGGCAATGAAGCTGGTGAGGGGTCAGGAGAAGAAGTCTTACGAGGAGTGGCTGAGGGAGCTGGGCTTGTTCAGTCTGGAGAAAAGGAGGCTCAGGGGCAACCTTATCTCTCTCTAGAGGTACCTTAAAGGAGGCTGCAGCGAGGTGGGCATTGGTCTGTTCTCCCACGTGCCTGGTGATAGGACAAAGGGGAATGGGCTAAAGTTGTGCCAGAGGACGTTTAGCTTGGATATTAGGACAAACTTCTTTACTGAATAGGTTGTTAGACATTGGATGTATCAGTGTTAGGCATCAAGGTACTGGAGGTGTTTATAAGCTTCCCCTTGTTCCAGAGCAGTCTGGATCAGTCCATGGCAAATGGCAGAGCTGTGTATCCACCCCTGGGACAGTGATTCCAGGTGTATTGGACACCCCTGATGTGAAAGTGAACTGTGTTCTTCACACTGCTGTCAAAGGGCTGGCTAAAAATGCATTAGTGATATACATTGTGGCATACCACTTGGCTGCCTTTGACTCCAGCTCGTATTGCTGTTCTGGCATGTCCAGCATATCAGCACTCAGTGGTGGAGAGACTTCATTCAGGCCACAGTAGTCTACCATTAGTCTCAACTCAGCATTATACTTTCATCCTGGCCATATGGGACTATTAAAGTGTGAGCGAGTCTTGCTTGTCACTCCTTGGCTCTCCGGTTGATGATTTACTTTATGGATGGAATCAGGGAATCTCAGTTAGTGTAACAGTGTCTCAGGTGCACTATTGTGGTAGTGATGGGCACCAGTTGTTTGTCAACCTTCATCAACCCCACAACAGAAGTGTCCTGTGAGAGACCAGGCAAGGCAGACAACTGTTTACTGTTCTGTCTCTAAGGCAGCTATGCCAAAACCCACTGGTACCTTTTTGAGTCTTTGAAGTTTCTTCTTCTGAGGCTGTCTATGCCAAGGATGCAGGGAACCTCTAGGCCAGTCCCAATGGGGTGCTTTTGCCACTCTTTCCCAGTTAGACTCACTTCAGCCTCCAATACAGTTAACAGAAATACAGACGGGTTCTGCCCCCTTATAGCTTGATGATAATAGGGTACACTGTGCACTGGTGTCCACTAGAGCCTTATGGTTCTGTGGGTTGCAGTTGCCAGGCCATTGAATCCACAGTGTAATATACCTAATTGTCCCCTTCCTCTCCTTGGCTTAAGGCAGGGTTCCTCTAGCTTTGCTCATGGTATTCATTACTGTGTCTTAGGGACTGTCTGATGGAAACTGGAGCAGCAATTTTCTGAGAAGAACCTCTTTTTGTGTGTGTTTTTCCTTTCAACTCACGTACCCATGCTCCTAGGGTCAAGGTAGATTTTCTATCCCATTTCCTCATGGCCTGTCCATGGTCAGATTGCAGGGAGGCATGTGGTGTGTACCCAATATATCCCCTTTCTTGAGCAGAGGGACATTTACTGCTGATAGATGAACTATTGTTTCATAGAGGTGGGAAGGAAGATACATTCTCTTTATGATGTTGGACCTCTCGGGAAAGTTTCTCCATAGCATTCTCTTGGAGTTGGTGAGCCTCTTGAGAAAGTTTCTCCTCAGACAATACAGAAGCCCATTGGAAAGAAGAGAGACTTTCATCATACTGCTGGAGTTGAGTAGCCAATTCATCCACTGTGGGTTTCACCTGACTTTCACATCCATTGTTTTCTTTTGCCTAGAGGAGCAACTGATACTGGCTTAGGCTGTTTCTCTTGGCCAGACATGGGGCCATCATATTGGCAGGAGTAGCTGCAGGGACTGTCACAGATGGAGTGTCACAGGAGCAGGAGTGGCTGCAGGGCCTGTTACAGGGGTTGAGGTCTCTGATGGGCCCGTAGCAAGAGTCACTGTGGCTGCAGGAATACTAAACAATTGTTTGACCTTAAACAAAAGCTGAAACACATTCATGAGACATAACAATAGGAAAATGTTGGTTTTACCATCCCAAGGATATTCAAAGCTTTGCAGAGCTATTGGGAGTATCCTGAAGGAGAAGGGGGAAATGAAGGAGAAAGGGAGAGTTAACAAGTGGGGAAAAGTGTCCCCCTCTTGTCCTCTCCATGTCCCTGTCTAACACTTCTGGGGGCTGAGTATCAGGAGAACGACTGGTGCTGCTGCTAAAGACTGAGGGAAAGAAAGCATTAAATAGCTCAGCCTTTACCTCATCTCTTGTCACTATGTTTACCCCACCTACAATAAAGGATGAAGATTTTCCTTAATCTTCCTTTAAAGTATTTCTATAAAGAGTTTTGATTGTCTTTGACAGTAATAGATGGATTGAGCTCCAGCTGGGCACTGACACTTCTAATTTTGACCCTGCACAGTATCATAACATTTATAACATCTGGACAAAATGACAGCACACAGGAAAAGGAAGCACAGAAAAGCTGGAACCTAGCAGCCTGCAGTTCCCTACCCTTCTGAGACTCTGTGTTGCAATTCCATTCAGCTGGTTACTCCTGTATTATCCAAACTTGCCTGCAAGTCCTGATGCTGCTCTCTTGTCAGAGATAGCACAATCACATGAAGGTTGAACCGTCTGCCTGCAGACATTAACAGCTGACAGAATGGAGCGTCAGTGTGGGGGAGCCTTGAGAAACTGTATGGATTTGCCTACAGAAACCTCTTGACATTTACAAGGAGAAGAGTCTAGTCCTGCACCAGAGGAAGAGGAGCCCCACACATCAGGGCAGCCTGGGACCCTGCTGAGTGAGCAGTGCCCAGGAGGAAGAGGAGGGCCTGGGCACCACCATGGATGCCATACGACCAGTGGTGCCTGCTCACCATGAACCAGGCCAGATTCCTACAGAGCTGCCTTACGAGGAGCACAGCCACCAAGTAAATCTCAGTTACCAGACTCATCTCAGATCCGGTGAGACACTGCATGGAAGAGGGTCTACAGCCAGCAGGGAAAGAGGTGGAGGTGTGAGAGTCCCAAGGACTGCATGGGGTGGAATGGAACAAGGGCTGTGGCAAGACTGAAGTCCAAAGAGGACCAAGTTCTTTGTGTCCATGGCTATGACTGTTGTCAGTGTCACTGAGGTCTATGAGGAGACAGCTTATCGTTAAAGTGCCAGGGCCTCGTTGCCTCCTGACATCCAGCCATGAACCAGGCAGAGGTCATACACTGTCCTGCACTTGGCAATGCACATCCGCATCTCCTACTGTCCTGGGAAGAGCCCTGAGCAATGTGTAAAGAGAAAGGATCTCCCTTCCCAGAGGCCAGGGGTCAAGGCTCAGCCTTTGTGCTTGGTGAAACATATCCAGTTTTTCCAAAGATCAGTGTCATTTTCACATTGCCTTTGTCTCCTTTGCCTCACTGCCTCCAATGTTTGGTTCTAATGAGCTCCAAGGGAGGCTATGTCAGTCCTGGCCCTCGGGAGGAAACTCCAGAAAACTTGCATCTGACTTGGACTTCTTGAGAGAGTTCTTCACTTGCCACTCAGTGCCTGAGGTTCATGAGCTCATCACCAAAGACACCAGAGGGGTGATTCCACTGCCTTGGGCTGGGCCTCTGCTGCTGAGCTGGGTCGGGCTCCTGGGACAGAGAGAGCTCCTGGTAGAGGACAGAAAGACAGCTCTGCCCAGAAGCAGCTCCTCTGCACAGTGAAGCAGGGCTGGGGGCTCTCACTGCAGTTGAGGCACTGAGAGGACAGGAGGAGAGAGGGGATGAAGGCAGTTGGGAGTGGGAAGATGCTGAGAGCTGCCTGCAGGAAAAATCTGCACAGCCCTTGACAAGGTAAGTCTCTGGCTGCAGGGCCATGCAGCTGCAGGTCCTGGAAGGGTCTCCTGCTGGGTCTTGTTTCTGGGAGGGCAGTGGGCAATGCGGTAGGCTCTGAGATTCCTGCTGGCTTGCACTGCGAGGTGAGGAAGTCTGGCAGAAGCCCCGTGGAGTGCCCTAAACCAGGTGCCCCCGTCAGCCCAGAACACCCAGCCCTGGCTGGCCATGCCGGGCTCTCTGTCAGCTGCCCTGTAGCTCCTGCAGCCATGGAGGTGCCCCTTGGCAGGGCCCTGTTGGTGACAGGGTGCTGCAGGGCAGCGCTGAGCACAGCCGCATGGGATGGGGTCTGTGGGCACGGGCAGGGGGAAAGAAGAGGTGGGCGCAGAGTAGCAGCTCCCGGCAGGGACAGCTGCAGGCAGCAGAGAGAGGGGGATTCGGCCAGAAGGAGCTGTTGCTAGAAATGCCATGGCAGGGGGGATTCGGGCACCTCATGGCCATGCCCTGCAGTGCAGACACCTTCCTCTGGAGCAGCCCCTCCCTGGCCTCCTCTCCCCCCTGCAGCCCATGGGCTGTGGGACATGCAGGGCCAGCACAGCAGGCAGAGCCCAGATGAGGAGAAACTCCCAAGCTCCTTCTGACCCTGTACCAAAGTGCCCCAAGGAGAAGACACCTCCATGCTAAGGTCATGTCTGTGTTGCTGGATGGCTGTATGTGGGCACCTGGAGTGAGGCCTCTGCACCCCTAGCTAGGAGGGAAGGGCTGAGTTTGTGGTCTGGCACCCAGAGACAAGGTGAGGATTCTGCCAAGCTGCATTTGGACTGGGACTTCTCTGCTCTCAGCTGCCTCCAGTTTCTTCTCAGGGAAACACCTGAGCATGATGGTCGTCCTAATCATTACAGGGGTAACTACTAGAAAATAAAGCAAAGAAAATCCTACTTTGCTCTGCACTGTGGTTGGAGATGTTTGCAAGAGTACTGCAAAGCTCAATGATCTGAGAGGTGGACTGAACCTGTTTCCCCTATGTTCCTTTTTCCCTCGTGCTGTACAGTAGGAAGGACTCCTCTAGAGCCCAAAGCAGCCCCTGCTCCCAGTGCCTCCCTCAGCCAACACCAGCTGCAGCTCGAGCAAGAGAGCTGCAGAACAGTTCTCGTGCTAAGAGAGAGGCTCTGTTTGGGGGTGCTATAAGACTTGCATTAGGTTTTCCTCAGAGAATTATGTTCTAACTTTGCTTTGCTTTCCCCTCTTCAACAGACAGCCTTGTCAAAGTCAGAGAATGTCCAACAGCAGCTCTGTGAGCGAGTTCCTCCTCCTGCCATTCGCAGACACACACGAGCTGCAGCTCCTGCACTTCGGGCTATTCCTGGGAATTTACCTGGCTGCCCTCCTGGGCAACGGCCTCATTCTCACCGCTGTAGCCTGCGACCACCGCCTCCACACCCCCATGTACTTCTTCCTCCTCAACCTCGCCTTCCTCGACCTGGGCTCCATCTCTACTAGTGTCCCCAAAGCCATGGCCAATTCCCTCTGGGACACCAGGACCATTTCCTCTCAAGGATGTGCTGCACAGGTCTTACTGTTTGCCTTCTTTCTCACAGCAGAGTATTCCATTCTTACTGTCATGGCCTACGACCGCTACATTGCCATCTGCAGACCCCTGCACTACGAGAGCCTCCTGAGCAGCAGAGCTTGTACCCAGATGGCAGCAGCTTCCTGGGGCAGTGGCTTTCTCAATGCTGTCCTGCACACGGCCAATACATTTTCACTGCCCCTCTGCCAAGGCAATGCCCTGGACCAGTTCTTCTGTGAAATCCCACAGATCCTCAAGCTCTCCTGCTCAGATGCCTACCTCAGGGAAGTCTGGACACTTCTGTTTAGTATTTCCTTAGCATTAGTTTGCTTTGTCTTCATTGTGCTGTCCTATGTGCAGATCTTCAGGGCCGTGCTGAGGATGCCCTCTGAGCAGGGCCGGCACAAAGCCTTTTCCACGTGCCTCCCTCACCTGGCCGTGGTTTCCCTGTTTCTCAGCACTGTCATGTTTGCCTACCTGAAACCCCTCTCACTCTCCTCCCCAACTCTAAATCTCGTGGTGTCATTTCTGTACTCGGTGGTGCCTCCAGCAGTGAACCCCCTCATCTACAGCATGAGGAATAAGGTGCTCAAGGATGCAGTCTGGAAATTCTTGGAATACATGCTTCTTCAAATCAATAATGTGCTTTAAAGTTCCTAATTTATTTCAGAAACTGAGGAAAATCTTTTGTTTTCTCTATTACTCCTTTATTTTCTCTTATTGTGTTTTTCTTCCATTTCTTGCTTTGATCTAGAGAAGCTTATTCTTAGCCTCCTACCTGTTATTTTGTTCTTTACTTTGAGACAATCATCATCTGGAGCTATGATCGGGTCTCTTCTATAGATACAGATAAAAAAGAAGCCACGAGAACTTCATTGGTCTCAGCTCCTGTTTGTTTCCACCTGCTCTGGAGCTGGGGGAATAGCCCCAGCATGCAGGAGGGGCTCAGGGCCCAGAGCCCAGCTGCCACATGAAGGAGTGTTGTGGTTTAACCCTGTCGGCAGCTAAACACCACACAGCATTTCGCTCACCCTTCCCCTTCCCTCTCTGTGAAGGGAGAAATGGGAAAGTGGAGCCTGTGGGTTGAGATAAAGACAGGTTATTAAGACAGGAACATAATAATTATAATAGTAATAATAATAGTGCTACTACTAGTAATGTGTACGAAACAAGTGATGCATAATGCAATTGCTCACCACCTGCTGATTGATGCCAGCCTAACCCCGAGCAGCCCACCCCCCACCCCGCTAGCCACCCCTATATATTGTTTAGCATGACGTCAGATGGGATGGAATACCCCTTTGACTAGTTTGGGTCAGCTGTCCTGGGTCTGTCCCCTCCCAGCTCCTGCTGCACCCCCAGCCTGCCCACTGGCAGGACAGAGTGAGAAGCTGAAAAGTCCTTGGCTTGGTGTAAGCACAATTCAAACATCAGCATGGTATCAGCACTCTTCTCATCCTAAGCCAAAACATAGCACCCTACCAGCTACTAGGAGGAAAATTAACTCTGTCCTAATTGAAACCAGGACAAGGAGTGACAAGGGTGGCCCTTGGGCTGCCCCTCACTGCCTGCTGGGCTCTGCCTCTCTGCTCCCTTTGGGTCAGGGCTGCTGCTTCCCTGGAGCCATGACTGCAGCAGAACAAGGCCTTTTCACTGCTGCTGTCATTTCACTTCCACAGTCTCCACCTTTTCCTTGCCACTTTCTATTATCCCACAGATGGACCTTGTGTACCTTGGTGACAGTCCTTTGCCTGTGGCAGTCCTGTGACTGTAGGCAGCAGAAGGGAATGTGCCAGTGACAGAGCTGGGCTGCCTGCTAGCATGACAGTAAAAAAAGGGGCTTCAGAAGGCAAACCCAGAAGCCTGGACACCTCTTCCAGTGCTGCTGTTAGGAGCAGAGCCTAGGGGTTGCTCCCTGCTCCTTGTTTTCTGGGCAAGTTCATGGAATGAAGGACACTGGCTTAAAGTCCCAGGGTGGTCTGACAGCAACCAAGTCCTGCACCATTTATGGTGGCATTTGCCCAATTAGACAACAACCGTTTTTGGACTCATCTACATAGCACTGTGCCCCCTGCAGTAGGGCCGATGGCTGATGTCTGCCTGGAGAGGAATCTGGAGCTGCCAGGAGATGTCAGGGGAACTCAGGGACAGTGTGTTCCATGTGTAGTGACTAGAACCGCATCTGAGTGACCATCAAAAGAAGGGTCTGGTAGAGTTGAATCTGAGGAGTCCATGGGCTATGGGGGCTCTGCAATGCCATGAGAAGAAGTGAACTGCCAGCAGGCAAAGGCCCATAAGATGCAGATTAATTGAGGACACCCTCTTTGGAGACTCATGGGCAAGGTCTGGAGCAGCACTTGTCTGCCCTTTGTGACCTTAGAGACAACCCATAATGCTGCAAGTACTGCCCTGTGCTGCTGAGACACTAGGGCAGATGGAAAGGGGCTCAGCAGCAGAGATCCCCATGGAGTTGGGTCTGCTGACCACCCAGAGAAAAACAGGCAGGGCAGAATCCTCTGGGGGTCCTCAGGAACCACAGCCCCCTGGCTCTGCACAGCAGCACTACTCAGGGTCCTCCATTTCCTGAGCCGTGGCTGACCCCAGCCCGGCAGGGAGCTCAGCATGGCCCTTGCAGCCCCCTGCCCTGGGCCTGCCTCGCCTCTTGGCCTCGGCCCTGACCTTGTCTCTACTGGCAGGAGACCTCTTAACATGCGCTTCCTGGCCTCCCCTCGCCTCCAGACAGCTGCTGCCCACTCAGGCTGCTGGCACAAATTTGTCCTCACAAGCAGCACCACTCCTTGGGCTGCCTCTCCTGGCCTCCCCCACCCCACTGCCTTGACTCCTTGTCTCTGCTGGGCTGCACCTTCCCAACCGAAATGTGTCCCTTGGCTGTCATCTCCCTCTCTGTTTCCCCACATGAAGGTATATATGGGGTGGGATGTATTACCATTACATGTGGAAGTGTTTTTGTAATCCGCGTTGGTGATGGCACAAAAACACAGTTCCTTCACCAGTGACCTATAGAATCATAGAATCATAGAATCATAGAATATCCTGAGTTGGAAGGGACCCTTAAGGATCATCAAGTCCAACTCTTGACACCGCACAGGTCTACCCAAAAGTTCAGACCATGTGACTAAGTGCACAGTCCAATCTCTTCTTAAATTCAGACAGGCTCGGTGCAGTGACCACTTCCCTGGGGAGCCTGTTCCAGTGTGCAACCACCCTCTCTGTGAAGAACCCCCTCCTGACGTCAAGCCTAAATTTCCCCTGCCTCAGCTTAACCCTGTTCCCGCGGGTCCTGTGAGTATCTGCCTCACCTCTGTTGGCTACCCTGTTCCTGAGAAAGAAGCATCTCCTAAGGCAGCATGGAGAAGGACACAAAGGCTGTCAGAGCACCCCGTGCAATGTGCCCAGCAGCTCTGCAACACCACGAAAGTGAGCTTCCTGCCTACATGTTTTGGTTCTAGAATGGCTCCTATGGACCCAGGGTAACTTTTTCCCTGCCCTCATGAAGGCTTTGTGTTCCCCCAGACATCTCGGAGGCAGTGGACCCCTCTGTATCAAAAACTGAAAGCAGTCCTGAAGGATGAATTAGGCAAAAGCTGAAACTTCTGACACGACAAAACCTCTTCAAGACCTCTTCCTCTATGGGGCCTGCCAGGGACTTAGGAAGAGAGGATCTCACAAACTATGTGCAGAGCAGGTGCATCTGCTGGCTTGTCATGGAGACCACCAGAGGTGAGCCTAAAGGCACAGATCCCAGCCAGGAGTCAAGGGATGACCTGTCAGCTGCTTCAGAAAGAAGTCAACTCACAGGCTGTTTAACAGCCATTTGCTTCCTACTGGACTTTCTGGACTTACTGAAGTTTCTGAGGCACCACTGCCCTCGTAATATCATACTTATAAAACACTCCCTTCTTGGGCCAGAATCTGCCCAGGTGGAAGTGAGCTGGTTGTGATCCTTCCAGCCCATGGCACTGCTGCTGGACTCCCAGCCTCTCTGACGCACAGCAGCTAGTTCCACCAGATCATCCCCCTTCCACCAGATCAGGGGGATGAGTACCCAGAGAACAACTGGTCTTGCCGCTAAAGACTGAGGCAAAGAAGGCATTAAGCACCTCAGTCTTTTCCTCATCTCTTGTCACTAAGTTTCCTCCCACATCCGGTAAAGGATGGAGATTCTCCTTAGTCTTCTTTTTTCTGTTTATGTATTTATAAAAACATTTTCTGTTATCTTTAACAGCAGTAGCCAGAGTGAGCTCCAGATGAGCTTTGGCCTTTCTCATTTTGTCCCTGCACAGCCTCATGACATCCTGATAGCCCTCCTGAGAGGCCTGCCCTCTTTTCAAATGTCCTAAACTCTCTTTTTCTTCCCAAACTCTAGCAGCAACTCTCTGTTCAGCCAAGCCACTCTTCTTCCACATTGGCTCGTCTTTGGGCACATAAGGACAGACTGCTCCTGAGCCTTTAAGATTTCCTTCTTCAAGAGTGCCCAGCTTTTCTGGACTCCTCTGCCCTTCAAAACTGCCTCCCGAGAGACTCTGCCAACCAGTGTCCTGAAGAGCTCAAGGTCTGCCCTCTGGGAGTCCAAGACCATGTTTTTACTGATCCCTCTCCTGACTTCACCAAGAATGGAGAACTCTAACATTTCGCGGTCACTCTGCCCAAGCCAGCTCCCAACCACAACATTTCCCACCAGTCCTTCTCTGTTTGTGAAGAGAAGGTCTAGCAGGGCACCTCCCCTGGTAGGCTCACTAACCAGCTGCGTCAGGAAGCTATCTTCCACTCTCTCCAGAAACCTCCTGGACTTCTTCCTCTGAGCTGTATTGCATTTCCAGGATATATCTGTGAAGTTGAAGTCCCCCATGAGAACAAGTGCTGATGATTTTGCAACTTTTGCCAGTTGCCTGTAGAATTCCTCATCTGTCTCCTCATCATGGTTTGGCAGTCTATAAGATATCCCCACCAGGATGCCTGCCTTGTTGGCCTTCCCGCTGACCCTATCCCACAGGGACTCAACATTATCATTCTCAGCCTCGAGTTTCACAACATCAAAACACTTTCTAATATAGAGCTATGCCACCACTCCTTCTGTGCTGCCTGTCCCTTATGAAGAGCTTATAGCCAGACATTGCAGTACTCTAGTCATGGGAGTGCTCCCACCAAGTTTCAGTGATGGCAGACAAGTCATAGCTTGCCTTTTGTTTCTTTGCTATTGAACAATGGCTAGAGCTGTATTATAATGGACATGCATCAATAAAATCTCTGCTTACGGCCCAGAAGAATTTGGCACTTGAAACATCACTCAAATGTCACCCTGGCACCTCCAATGTCACCTGGTGTCTGCATCTGAACAGCTCCCTTCTGCTCTCTGTCTCCATTCAATACGCTGTGAGCTGAGACAGGCAGCTGACATGCAGCTGCCTGGTTTGTGCCCACCTGAACCAGGTCAAGAGTAATCCCAACTCGTGTGGGTTGTGTGATGCACGGGAGAGGCAGCTGAGCCCCCTTGTAGCCTCTGGACAGCAAATAAAGAAGTAGATGCCTTGTTTTACTCAGCTGAAACACTTCCCTCAGCAGGGGGAAGGCAGGTCCCTCCCTATCCTTGTGTGAATGTTCTGCCTAAAACCAGGACATGGAAAAGTGATTCTTGGACCTCATAGTTTTTGTGTATGAGGAATAACAGTGCTGGAAAAGTTTCCTTCAGAAGCAGCGGGAGGGAATATGAGTGATTACTCGTCTGTTTCAAAGTTGATTCCCCTGGAGGCCCAGGGACTTGTCAAGAGCTCCCTGTGCTGCTGAGCTGGGCCGGGCTCCTGGGACCAAGGGGAGCTCCTGGCAAGCGGGTAGCACTGCACAAAGACAGCTCTGCCCAGGAGCTGCTCCTCTGCACAGCACAGCAGCAGGGCTGAGGGCACTGCCTGCAGGGGACAAGGGCAGTGAGAGAAGGGAGGGAGATGTTAAAGGCAGTGTGGAGGGGGGATGCTGAGAGCTCAGTGTGGGAGAAATCTTCACAGCCATGAACAGGGTAAGTCTGTGGCTGCAGGGCAGCACAGCTGTTGTTCCTGGTGCCATCCCCAGATTTGCTGGCAAATCTCTCAACCTATGGGAGCTTTCAGGAGGACGCTTAATGTTTGGATAAGAGGAGAACGACAAGCTCCGGAACAGTGATTATCTGCCATAAATAACTGAAGGACAGGACATGATGTTTCTTTCTCACAGGGCTGGCTGCAGCCCGGGTGCAGTCAGGGGTGTCCAGGGCTGTGGTGCAGAGTAGGGTCCCTGCTGTGCCCCAGGGGCTGTGTGCTGGGGCAGGGCCTCTGCTGCCTGCCAGGCTCAGCACTCAGCCTGCCGGGGGAGCTGCCTAGGGTGCTGCGGGGAGAAGCTTTGGGTGGAAGAAGCACCCCTTCCCCTGGCAGGCAGGGCAGGGTCCTGCTGTTGCCCAGACGCTGCTTCCTGGGGTAGGCAGCTCTCAGCTCTACAGCACCCCCAGGGCATCTCTGGCAGTGATTCTTGACAAGATGGACCAACTCCTGCACTACCTGCATGGAAGGCACTCTCTAGAGTTTCTGCTTTCATTTTCCTGCCCTAAAGAGCAGTCAGGAAAACACTAATGGAGTTGTCTGGTTGTGTCAGTCAGTGAAGCTGTTAGATTATTCCACTGAAAGAGATCTGTAGGTCTGTGAGGAATCTCACAGTTTTCCTCCACACTCTATAACCTATATACTTCATTGTTTTGTGACAGATTTTTGGATGTTGTACTCAGCACCTAAAATACTGAGAAACCTGTGTCCAGTGGGCACCTGAAATCCATCCCCACTGGTTTTCAGCAGACGCTGTAGGGCAGTACCGACTCTGGCTGAGCCCACAGGGGATCTGTCTGGTCCCTCTACACCCATAGGAACTAAAACTGAGCGCTAGAGGCAGGAGCACATCTTCCTCAAAGGGAAGTAGTAGTCTGTCTTGCTGAGCAGGTTGTGATGAAACATAATATATAGCTATAGGTATTGCAGAGAGAAATCTCTCTAACTTGTTCTGTGTCTTTTCCACCACTGACAGCCATCCATGCTCTGAGGCAGCAAATGTCCAACAGCACCGTCCCCACAGAGTTCCTCCTCCTGCCATTTGCAGACACACGCGAGCTGCAGCTCCTGCACTTCGGGCTCTTCCTGGGCATCTACCTTGCTGCCCTCTTGGGCAACGGCCTCATCCTCACCACCGTAGCCTGCGACCACCACCTCCACACCCCCATGTACTTCTTCCTCCTCAACCTCGCCCTCATTGACCTGGGCACTATTACCACCACTGTTCCCAAAGCCATGGCCAACTCCCTCTGGGATATCACAGCCATTTCCTACACAGGTTGTGCTGCTCAGGTTTTTTTCTTTTTCTTTTTTCTTTCAGCAGAGTTTTATCTTCTCACCATCGTGGCCTATGACCGCTACATCGCCATCTGCAAACCTCTGCACTATGGGACAGTAATGGCCAGCAGAACTTGTGTCAACATTGCAGCAGCTGCCTGGGGCAGTACTTTTCTCTATGCAGTACTGCACACTGCCAATACCTTTTCCTTCCCCCTCTGCCAAGGCAATGCCCTGGACCAGTTCTTCTGTGAAATCCCCCAGATCCTCAGGCTTTCCTGCTCAGATGCCTACCTCAGAGAATTTGGGCCTATTGCGGTTAGTGCTGTTTTAGCATCTGGCTGTCTTGTTTTCCTTGTGCTGTCCTATGTGCAGATCTTCAGGGCTGTGCTGAAGATCCCCTCACAACAGGGACGGCACAAAGCCTTTTCCACATGCCTCCCTCACCTGGCCGTGGTCTCCCTGTTCATCAGCAGTGGCACATTTGCCTACCTGAAGCCTCCCTCTATGTCCTCCTCCTCCCTGAATCTTGTGCTGGCAGTTCTGTACTCGGTGGTGCCTCCAGCAGTGAATCCCCTCATCTATAGCATGAGGAACCAGGAGCTGAAGGATGCAGTGTGGAAAGTGATGACTGGAGTTTTTCACAAGCAATAAATGGTCTGTTTTCTTCTGCATATCACTCATAATGTAACTCATTATATTCCCAAATGTTTGTTTTCTGTGAGTGCGCTTTGCTGTTTGTTGTTGTTGTTTGCCTTGCTTATGATTGTGTCTGCAAAGGCACAAAGACATAACATTTTTCCTCCCCGTCATTTCAGTATCTACCTGCCTTGGGTGACTCCAAGACTTGGTGGAAGCAATGAGCCAGGCTCTCTGTATGTTTAAATAAAAGAAAGGACCCTGTAGTTACTTTCTTGCCTGAGATCCTTCCTCAGACACCTGTGGGGGAACTTCAGGGGCACTTGGCTCTGTGCAGAGGTGGAGGGGAGAAGAGTCCTGGCACGGCAGCATTACCAGGGAGCCTGAAATCTTGGTCTGTTCTGAGGTGCTCTCTTTCACCTCCCACACTCTCCTTCAGAGCCCTTCTCTTGCTGTGAGTTCTGATTGCTCTTGTTGCTTGCTCATTGTGCTGCTGTGGGGAAGTCCTTTGTCCACAGGCCAGGGTCTCTAACACAGCTGGCTCCGTACCAGCACCTCCAGCATGAAAGGGGATCTGGCACTGAGGGCAGTGCCTGAAGGCTCAGCTCTTCTCCCACATCTCATCTCATGGATATTGCAAAGGAACGGACTCAAAGGAGGCTCCTTGCTTTGCTTGTTTCTCTGTGGGCTCAGGGCGACGAGATCAGCTGATCATCAAGGATCAGCTTTTAGGCAGGGAAGGCTGATTTTGGAATTGCCAGCTGGTGTCTGGCACCCATAGAGATGGTGACTTCACTTGCCTGTATCCACAGCATGCAATAGGTGTGAAAGTGGGCAGGTGTCAGGGAAGTGCAAGTCACCAGGAGAGCCCAGGGGATTGGCAGGGACAGTGTGTGCCAGGGAGTCAACAGGGCATGGAGCCCACAGAGCATGAGCATGTCCAAGGTGGAGCCACCCAGAGGTAAGGTGCTAAACCTGGAATAGAACAGGCAAAGGAGAGCTCTGCAACTCCAAGGAACACAGCAAGCACAGAGAAGGCAGTCTGCTGAATTAGTTGTTAAACCTCTGGTGAAATTTCAAAGACTAGATTGAATGAATCACCCCAAAATGTCTCTGCCATTGCAAATGAGTTGGACTCAATGAGCTTTGAGTGTCTCTTCTACAAGGGGAAGGCGAGGAGGTGAGGTAATTTGCAGATGTCAGCAGCAGGGACACTGCCACTGCTCTCCACTTTTCCACTTGCTGCTTTGGGGGCATTTCAGCCTGGGCTGGCTGCTGGGCTGGGCTGGGGAGAGGACAGGGAGGTGTGGAGAGCTGGGGAGGGTCTGGGCTGTGCTGGTCTCCTGGCAAAGACAGGGAGGAGCAGCAGAGCAGGGGCTGGAATGAGCCCTTGTTCTCTGGACACCCTGGCAGATGCTGCCCCAGGACAATGGTCCCAGAGCAGCTCCTCACAAAGACCATTCCCAGCACTGGGCTCTTGACCCAGCTCACACAGGTGGTTTGTTTCTACATGGAAGGACACCAAATGACTACATCAGGAATCCACGCTTGCCCTGTCTATTTCAGATGGCCCATAGTATTGGTGCAGTGAGATGAACCTGAGTGAACACAAGTGCCAGAAACTATTTCCTAAGGCTGCTATCATGTGGACAGACAGAGTCTCAAGGTCCCTTCTCTTTAGAGGTATGATCTCCTGGGAAACCAGCTAAATAAAGCAAAATTAGACATCATGACTTTCACACCAACTCCTTCTCTGTAGTGTTCTCAACATTTTCCTAAAATTCATTTCTTGATTCAATTTTCCACACAGAGATGGGCATTTCCTTCAGGATGCACTGGTGTTGATAAATGCTACATGGGAAAACATGGGGGATTGTGCAGGGCATCCCCTGCACCCACTGCTCCTTGGGAAGGTGGGCTGGGAAGAGACCTCCTGAGCACAACAGCTCCCTGTAGCCCTGTGGATGCTGGCTGTGAGGTCACTTCTGTCCCAGCCCCTGGCTGACCAACAGCAGGGAGGCAGAGCCTGCGACCACCGCCTCCACACCCCCATGTACTTCTTCCCACTCAACCTTGCCCTACTTGACCTGGGCTGCATCTCCAACACTGTCCCCAAAGCCGTGGCCAACTCCCTCTGGGACATCAGGGCCATTTCCTATGCAGGCTGTGCTACCCAGGTCTTTTTCTTTGTTGTCTTTATCACAGCAAAATTTTACCTACTCAGGATCATGGCCTATGACCGCTAACGTTGCCATCTGCAAACCCCTGCACTATGGGACAATAATGACCAGCAGGACTTGTGCCAACATGGCAGCAGCTGCCTGGGGCAGTACTTTTCTCTATGCTGTGCTGCACACTGCCAATACCTTTTCCCTTCCCTTCTGCCAAGGTAATGCCCTGGACCAGTTCTTCTGTGAAATCCCCCAGATCCTCAAGCTCTGTTGCTCAGATGCCTACCTCAGAGAAGTTGGGCTTCTTGTGGTTAGTGCCTGTTTATTATTGGGTGGTTTTCTTTTCCTTGTGGTGTCCTATGTGCAGATCTTCAGGTCAGTGCTGAGGATCCCCTAGGAGCAAGGCAGGCACAAAGCCGTTTCCACGTGCCTCCCTCACCTGGCTGTTGTCTGCCTGTTTCCCAGCACTGCTATATTTCCCTACCTAAAGCCCCACTCCATCTCTTCCCCATTCCTTGATCTTTTGCTGGCAGTCCTGTACTCGGTGGTGCCTCCAGCAGTGAACCCCCTCATCTACAGCATGAGGAATCAGGTGCTGAAGGATGCAGTGTGGAAAGTGATGACTGGAGGTTTTTGAGAAGCAAATAACTGCATGTTCATTGCATATCACTCATAATGTAACTCATTAAAGGCCAGGACATATCCTGTGTGTTTTTTCTTTTTTCTTTTTTTCTTTTTATTTTTGCTTTACTTATGTAGTGATATATCCAAAAAATAAATAAATAAATAAATAAATCCTTTTTCTTCTCCTTCCAGTTTGCTACCTAATGTCTCATGTCACTCCTAGACTTGGTATAAAAGAGGTGTATTTAATGGACAATTAAATATTGAATGTGTATTTAAATAAAAAGATGGTTCCCGCAGTGACTTGCTTGCCTGAGATGCTTCCTCAGAGAAAGGTGGCGGCACTTGGCTGTGTGCAGAGGTTGAGGGGAAAAGAGTCCTGGCATAGCAGCAATGCCAGGGAGCCCCAGGGCTTGGTCTGTCCAAATCAGCTCTCCATTTCACCTCCTGCACTCTCCTACAGACCTCTTGTGTTGCTATGAGGACTGATTGCACTTGTTACTTGCTCATCGTGCTGCTGTGTGCACAGGCAGGGACAGGCCAGGGGCACTTCTCTGACACAGCTGGCTCTATATCAGCATCTCCAGCATAAAAGGGGATCTGCTCAGGGCAGTGCCTAGGAATCTACTGCTCTTACTCCTAACCTCACCTGGGGTCGGTTAGCAAATCCTAAATCCATAAGGCCTTACCATACACTCTTAGTTCAATTCCCACCCTATTCCTCAGCCTTTAGACCCTATTATTGAATTCAAGCCTTAACATGATTCCTCAACAGAGCCCTGAAGAAAATCCCAACAGATAACATAGTCTCCACACTAGACACAGACTAGAAGCCAACTCAGTAAACACAGGTCTCCCTCTAATAGTCTGCCCAAACACTAACCCTGGAAGGCTAGATCAAATCCCTAAACCCTAACCTGAACACCTAAGCCCCAAATCCTGCATTCCTGTGGTCTAGTCACCTAACTGAAGCAGTTTGGCCTCATGAAGCTGAGCAGGGCATGAGAGGTCCTGCAGCAATCACTTGGTCTTGGAGGAGGCAGGTGAGGTGACATGGATGTGGGCAGGTCACAGGACTCAAAGAGGAGATGGGTGGGGATGCTGTGCTGAAATCAGCTGTGCCTCAGGCTCTCAGGAGGCAGCAGGAGGCCCATGGCTATGCAGGTGGCTGTCAGGGCACATTCTCAAAGCTTGTTTGACTATTACTTGAACTCCACAGGCTGGAAATACTGCACTGAGCACTTTGGGGAGCTTTCCAGCTCAGAGCAGGGTTAGCACATGCCCTGAGCCAAGCTGGAATATCTGTGAGGAGTCCCCTTGGTCCTGGAATGTCCAAGGTGTGTGTCACCCAATGTGTCCTGTCAGGAAATGCATGGGTGTGCAGAGCTGGGCCATGCTAGTGTGGTCCCTGTTGCTCTGCGATGTGTGCGTGTGTTGGGTTTGGTGCAAACACCTGGGCTTGTCTCTAATCTCCCACCTAAGCACAAGTGTGGAATAGCTCACCTCCTGCCAAAACCCTCCTTGTTTTATCTCATCCATGGAGGGCAGAGCCAAAAAAAAAGCTCTGAGCAATTTTCCCAGGGTTTTCATCTGCTAGCAGCCCCAAAGCAGCAGCAGTGTCTTGCCATTGCTGGCTCATGGGTCTGCTGGTGCTTGTCTGGCCTCTGCTTTTACCTTGCAGGTGGGAGGTTGTATTGGGCTTACATGGAATTGGTAGGGCACAGTGATAAGTGTTTTAAAATTCTAAATGGGGTTAGGCAAAATTCTCTGAAATTGTCTTTCTCACAGGGGAGATGCTGTCTGTTTCTCTAACTGGAAAGCTCTTCAAGACTTGAAGGAGGATGTACAGCCTCTGGGGTGGGTTTCAACCTCCCTCAATTTACTTATGTTTAGTTATAAACACCTAATCCCCACTCACTCCCAGGGAGCCACTCAGCCTGTCTATTTTCCAGGACAATCCCGCTATATTATTAAGCTGGAACAGAGCTTCCCTTTGCAGCTCTCTGTGGAGCCTCCATGTCCCTGACATTATTGGCATGGTCGCTCAGCTTGAGCTGGAGGACTGAAGCATGCTTGCTTCCCTTGTTCAAACTGAAGTGCTTGTGAGGAACGCTTTACATGGGGTTGATGCTTGAGTACAGCCTTGGGCTCCTGTCTCCTGGTAGGACGGTCACATGGAAGTGGGCAGGATCTTTAATTCTCTCACAGATGGATTTAGTTGTAGGCCTTGCAATGGGACATGGTCGGAATAGAGGTGTCTCTTTGCTTTTACTTACACAGCTTAGATAGATGAAAGAAAGCAACATTTTCACAGCCTACTTTGGGTATGAGAGCCTAGGAAACATTTAGATGAAGTAGGAAGTACTTCAAGTTATGTAAGCAGGCCTAGAAAGTGACTTATTGACTGGACTAGCTATGTGCAGCTTATGAGCGTTGTAGCTGTTTACATGCCAGCTTCAATCAGGCTCATGAGGCTTCATCTATTTTAACATTTCTTGTGCACACCAGAGCCTCATCTGAACTGGGAACCACAATACCATCCTCCCTCCTCCTCCTCTTTTCTAAACACTAGCCCAATATTTCTTAATGAGGATAATTTTTTTCCCCTTTTCCTTTTCCTCCTGTTCTCATGTATATTTATGAAACACACAAACAAAACAAACCTATTCCTTACCAAATCATTTAACAAAACAAAATATATTTTTATCCTTCAGTTCTGATCTGCTGAAGCTGGTACTATAATTATGATGATTGACTGTGCATTGACATAAGTTGATCTGTTTTCCTTTTTGGAAAGAAAATACTAATGACTGGAGCATGTTGTTGTTGTTGTTGTTGTTGTTGTTCTACTCTTGAAAGAACAGCTTATTTAAAGAAGCATAACAGCTCTTTCTCTGAGCATTTAATGAGAGGCAGCCAGTTGAATCACTTCCATCATCCTGAAGCTCTGATTCCTGAACTTTGCATGGAAGTCCTTCATTGCATTTTTGCTTGAATTTGAGGGCAGTGTCACCGCAGACGAAGACACTGAATGAAGAACAGTAATGCAAGCATACAAAGGGGAGATACAATGAAATGGCTTCTGGAGACTGACTGGTCAAAGACTCATACAAATGTTCTGCACTAGAAATCAGTTTTGACAGAGAAATTAAACCTGAAAACACCTTCACTCTGTCTTCATTAGAGCCCAGTCACAACATTTTTATTTATTTTTATTTATTTATTTATTTATTTTTGAGATGAAACCTCAATAGGATCGTCATTAAACTGTCTGGTTGTTTTTGCCTTCCTCTGCTGCAGCTGGCACTGACCTCCACTGGAGGCAGGATATGAGACCGGATGAATCAACAGTTTGACTGTGGTATTGTGGTGGTGCTTATAAGGTAGTCGACTCCATGATTATCCCCTTATGGCTCAAGAGATGTTCATTCCCACATTAATAAAAGGTAATATGGCTGAGAAGCCTGTTTATTCTAATTAGTCTCTTTATTATTGAAGTGTTTTAGAGCTCCCTTCTGAGCTCTACTTTTGAAGGCTTAATTCTATAACTAGATATAGCTATGTATGGGCAGATTCTACTTTCAGGATTTGGATGCACTATACCGGGTCACGTCCTTGAGAAAGGTGGAATTACTTCTGTGAACTAAAACAGGAGGAGGCTATCACAGTTTATCACTTCAATATAGGCCTTATGTGCTACATAGCCTTGTGCCAGCTCTTTGCCTCTGGCTAAATGGCACTTCAAGCCCTGAGGCAAATATGCAAATTGAAAGCTACCTTGAGAGTCAGGGTTGGAGAATGTTCTACTTGACTGGGGATAAAATAAAACTTAAATAACATCTTTGGATTTGGTTAAAAATGAGCTGGTTAAGCAGCACTGGCTGCTTTATCATAAGAAATGGCAGTATTTGCTGTAAGGGATGCCTAAAAAAGACATGAAACTACTTGATCTTATTGGAACCATTTCATAATATGTTCATTTTAAACATGGGCAGCAAATTCTATCGGTATGGCAAGAGCACTTTATCAAGAGAACTTTGTGATGCTTAGATGATGACTTCTACCATTTATTATTACAGCTGTGGCAAAGATAGTGGTAAACTTTTACAGTTTATTTCTCCCATAGAATAGACACATATGGTCACAATTACATGTATGGTTATCACCATACTGTAAGAACCTTGTTTTAGTATCTTAAAATATTAGTAATTTAGGCTGAAACATACTAGGTGGGTATACCTATATATACCTATAGCTGAAGTGTTTGGAAAGTTTCAATGCATCTTTTGACAAGAACGGAGGTAGAAAAACTGTTCTAAGGTTGGAACTGTTCTCCAACAAAATTAGTGTTTGGATCAAGCACTTGGAATTCGTCAGCAAGTTTATCTAGTGTTAAGGATGGGGCTTTCAACACTTCCATTAGTTAGTTCACATTTGATCAAATCACAGTTGCTGAAGATATTTCTGGAATGGAATGTTTGGATCAGATGACTCAATGCTTTTTTTTTTTTTCTTTTTTTTTTCTTTTTTTTTTTCTCATCGTAAATATTAATATAGAAATTAAAATTATGGCAAAAAAAAAAAAAGTTTTTAATGCCATGGAATCTTGTGCAATCTTTATGACTTCTCTACGGCTTTCTTCCTGCCTTCTCTGTTTTTGTTTTTATAGTTGCCTGAATATTTACCTGGGTGAGTTATGTTGCCCTACTAGCATTAGCAAGATTTGATTGTGTGCTTAAAAGTTGATTCCGATTTTCTATCTGTCCCATTTTTCAGTGATCAGTACCCACTTGTTTTGAAATACTGTTTTTAATGTTTATGAAAAGACTTATTTGTTGACAAATGGTACTCCTCTGTGTCTAAGGACTTCCAGAATGCTTCAGCCTATGTGTCTTGAATAATGTTTTTATTTTAGACTATTAGAAAGCTCTATAGCACATTATCATTCATTAATGGAAATAGCATTCAGGTGCATTTTATTAAATAAATATTGTGTTTATTGTATTTATTTGAGTCATATATCAAAATTCTGGAACCTTTAATGTTACAATGCACACATGCTACTTGATCTCCACCTACTATATTTTACCACCAGCAGTTATTGCCATGAATACTGCATCAATTATGCAAAAGAGTTGCATGAACTCTATCATACAAGAAAATTATATATTATGTTTTCTATTTTAGAAGTGTATCTGATTTTAAGCGGCGCTTAGGCACTCACTCTAAGAATATTTTAGTACAAAGAGTGTGTGCTGTAAAGCTTTAATAGGATGTAAAATGCTTCATTAAGCATTATCTAACATGTCTAAAGCAAAATGCAGACTAAAGATGTGGTACTTTGGATGTTATTATAATTTCCCCTAGCATCATATGTAGAATTACAATGCCAAGTGATTAATTTCCACACTTAAATGTCAGCAGAAAATGAAGCTCTAAGTTTGATTTCAGAATATAAATATACTGCGGTAGTGGAGAATAATTAAGGGCTTGATGTTCTCGTGTACTTTCTTGCAGATGGTTGGAGTCCTGTTAACTGAACCATACGCTCCACATGGGAGAATAGGTCTGCCCAGGCAGACTGTAGTGCTCATGTCTCAGGCTTTCAAATGCACTGATGACAGACCTTCCGGAATGCCTTTGTCACTATTTCATAATTCTTTGGGGATAAGGAACAGAGTTTAAAAAAAAGACTGGATTTGGAGACGTGGCATTTTTCAGGCTCAAGACTGGCGAACTATCCCTGATTAAACTGGTGTTTTTCAGAACTATTTTCCAACCTTTTTGCCATTTGACTTCCTCATTGTTGGAGCAAAATGTGTGAATGGCAATACTGTCTAATAAGCAATAAAATGAGAAGAGATAATGTGTTATTCAGACTCTCAAAAACAAATCTGAAAGGTTGTTTTTTTTTTTTTCTTTTTTTTTTTTCCTTGATGTTTGGTCTCAGTGGTGCTAAGATGCTTGAAACAGGGTCTAATCACATTCCCTGCATGGGTATGATCTTCAATGTTTCTGTTCAGATTTTTTAAAATCATTGCAAACATCTACTGACAGTATCCATTTAGAACGTTTCTCAGATCTTTCCTGTACTGATAATTATTTGGCAGGGACCAGGACTTGCTACTACGAGACTGTTGCATACTAGGGTGAGACTGCTATCAACGGAAGGAGAAATTTGTTGGATTATCGGAAATCCAGAGGAAACCAGCTGTGAGGCCTACCATTGAACACTGCTCTGTGAATGCCAAGCAACATCTAAAATGTTAAAAATAGGCTTCAATCCTTAGAGCAACAGGCTTTCAAACCTCAACGTTTGTTCTAATTGTCTTCGTGCTAGAAAGCTACTGATACTCTCATTTCTTGAGTAGTTCCAGGAAGAGAAAGTCTGAGCCACTTGCTGTGTCATGGGTTTACGTGGCAAGGTTTTGGTGTTAGGGGGCCACAGGCGTGGCTTCTGTGAGAAGGATCTAGAAGCTGCCCCATGTTTGGCAAGGGCCCCACTGCTGGCCAGAGCTGAGCCAGTAAGTGATGTTGTTTTGCGCCTCTGTGAGAGCAGATTTAAGAAAAAAAAAGTACAACACTGCGCCACACAGCAGCTGGGAGAATGAGAGGAGTGAGGAACAGCCTTGCAGGCGCCAAGGTCAGTGAGGAAGGAGGGGGAGAGGTGCTCCAGGCACAGAGCAGAAGTCCCCTGCGGCCTGTGGTGAGGCCCATGGTGAAGCAGGCTGTCCCCCTGCAGCCCATGGAGTACCACGGTGGAGCAGGGTTCCACGCTGCAGCCCGTGGAGGAGCCCACGCAGGAGCAGGTGACCTGGATGGAGCTGCTGCCCGTGGGGGACCTGTGCTGGAGCAGTCTGCTCCTGAGGGATGGAGCCCATGGTATGAAGCCATGTGGGAGCAGTTCTGGAAGAGCTGCTGCCTGTGGGAAGCCCACGCCAGGTCAGTTCAGCAAGGCCTGCATCCTGTGGGAGGGACCCCACAGCACAGGGGACGAGAGGGATTGAGAAGGAGCGGTGGAGAAGCGCTATAGACTGACCATAACCCCCATTCCCCCACTCCCCTGCGCTACTCGGGGGGAGGAGGTGGAAGAGGGTGGATGGGGGGGATAGGTGCTTTTGGTTTCTTTCCTTTGTTTCTCGCTTTTCTAGCTGCTTAGGAATAGGCAATCAATCTTACTGCTGAGTCTGTTTTGCCAGTCACAATAATTACTGCACATTCTCCCTGTCCTTATCTCAACCCTTGTGCCCTTTTGATTGTATTTTCTGTGTTCCTCTTTGAGGAGGGGGAGTGAGAGAGCGGTTGTGGTGGAGCTCGGCTACCACCCGAGTACAACCACCACACTGTGTAAGGAGAAAAGCAAGGCAGAGTACACATACCCACACTTCAGGTGACATAGCAATCCAGCTGGCCATACTGTGACCTGTGATGTTTATGCATGTATCTACTCCTTGCTATTTTTCTCCTAAAATACTGTTCCTTTCAGGGAAAGGATTACAAACTGCTTTTTCTCTTTAATCATCAACTTGGTGATGGGCTTAAGACCTTGAGAAGCTACTTAGAGAACCAAAATTTTATATCAAACTTTGACTTAAAAGTTGGACATGCAAAATCTACAGATCCAAAGGCAGATGCAGGGATAAAACTGTATGGAAACTGATGTTTAGATCAATAAAACTCACACATGCTTTGTTGTTGTTATTACTAAAAGTCCATGCAATGGCCAGTTGTACAAATTGTCAACTGTCAATTGTAGAAAACGGGAGAACAGCTAAAACTGAGCCATACAACGAAGTAAACTTCTGAACAATAAATGCAATTACTTTTAATAAAATGAACTTTTTTATTTTATTTTATTTTATTTTATTTTATTTTATTTTATTTTATTTTATTTTATTTTATTTTATTTTATTTTATTTTATTTTATTTATTAAGAAATAGCTTCCTGAGTCCAATCTCTGTTATCCAAAATATGGTCTTGAATCTAGGTTCCTCACATTGGTGTGAGTGTCTGCCTGTAATGTGCTGTGGAGGTTGGCTATTAGGCTTTGTGCATGGCAGCAAGGTCATTTCAGAAACTATTTAAACACGTATCATTTCTCTCTTCACAGCTAGTCTCTACTTTTCATCTGCAGTCCCTTCTCATCTACTCACATTTTTCTTCCAGCACCAGTAGCAAAACAGATGGGCTCACAGGTCATGGGGAATTTATGGGAAATGCTGTTTCAAACGTGTTACTGGCCACAAGATGCTTCTTTTCCTATTGTTCAGTGAATGGGACTAGATAAAGCACTACACTTCCCTGGTACAATTGCAGTTTTTTTTTCTGGCTTCATCCCCGATGAATTACTTGTATTTTGAAAATATGTTCTTAAATATATCTCAATTTTTTCCCTGCATTTCCTTTGGTGAAGCTTGATTCTTTTGGGCTACTTTTAGTTTATTTAATGTTCAGTAAGGGTCTGATTTTATTTAACATGCCAGTGCAACTTACCCCCCCAGTCTTAATGGCATTGCAACCACATGTACTGCACTATATATTTATTTTAATACTCCTCCCAGCTTTCACTGTATTCATCGTGTCTAGTTTATTTCTATTCACTATATCCACATTACCCTTCTCCTGTGGCCTGAGTGGCTTTTGAGCATATTCCGTAAGGAAGCAATCCTGTATTACTCTTATATTAATGCTTGCTTGATAGTTTTTCCCACTAACATTTTCCTAGGAAATGTCTAGGTAATTGAACTCCTCCACTGGATCATTACGCTGGATTCGATACAGACTTCCTTCATCTGTAAAAACATTTCCTGATATGCTTTCTCATCCTCTCCTGAAAGTCTCTGGCAAGGTCCAAGGACTAACTTTTCCCATATCTCATTCTTCCGTTTGCTTCCAATAGTCCCTGTTGTGTCAGCCAAAATCCTAGTGTCATTTATTTCTGTTTATTCAGTATTCTCCCTGTATGCAAATTACTCCCTCCCTCATTACTTTTGTTTTACCTCACCCATCCGCAAACTTTATCCCTTGGTAATTTTATCTCCCAGTTGATAGCTTGATTTAACCAAGTCTCTGTCATTCCAATGTAATCATAATTTTCCCTCAACATATGTTTCTAATACAGCAATCTTGTTACATACATGTATGTTTCTAGCATTTGTAAAACACATCCATCCTGTTCTTTGTCCTTTATGGTCACTTTTTTTTTTTTGAATGTGTAGAAAGAAAGGGTTTCCACATTGACTTAATTTACAAATTCAGTGCCCCTTTCTCTAAGTGTTAAAGTCCTTATCTTTTTTGTCTATATGAACTCTGGCTTCTGAGCAATAAAAGAAAATTAAGACTCTTTAAATTACTTTTCTCAACTCAGTCTGAAAGTGTTTCTGCAAAGTCAATCTCTTTTGATTTTGAAGGGTTGTTAAGCCTTCTCTTTAGGTAAGAGACCTCAAACTTCTCTTCACAGAGGATTTTGACCCAGCATACCAGTAGTTAGCCTATAAGATCAATCCTTTGCCTCCTTTATTCAGATTGCCCTTTGAAAGTTACTTAAATGGTAGACCCACGTTATTAGTTCTTTCTTTGTCCAGCAGACACTCATGCTGTCAGTCCTCTCCTGGTGCCAATACCTTCAGTGTGGACTAAGATTCCTGGAAGCTTTCTGACACCCTTTCAGTATTTTGAACTTTTGTCTGGTTGAGAATTGGAATATTGATTTACTTCTCTGGGTTGCTTATACCACGTGTCGTCGTTCCCCCCCTTTTTATTTTCTTCATTGTTCTCCTTTTCTGACAGAGATAGGGTGATACAGAAGAGTCTGGATGCTTATTAATCAAAAATAAATCGAATTTTGGAAATGGAAAACAATCACTTATCTACCTGTAAATGGCAGAGAGCTGCTCTCTAGCTATCTTGCAGCTGCCCATGGGAAGTACAAATCTGGGCTCAGAGGGCTGAAATAACTCCACCCTGTTCTGTTTTGAACCAGTCTAATCTTCACTCCAGCTGCTTCTGCCTAAACACAGGGCAGCACCTTAACTATCCAAATGGCTGATTAATTTATAGATTTACCACTTTTCCTAATCTGTGAAAAGCGCAGTTCAAAACTATGTGTTTCTTAGTTGAATAAAGGCTGAAGAAAAGGTGATTCTTCCGTAACTCAGATTTATAGCTTCGCTCTTCCTTTCCTCCTTTCTCACTTTCACTATGTCCTATTGTCAGCTGTTCCTCTCCAGTTGCCTTATTTTACAGCTATTGCTTCCCACTTCTTTTGATATATTTATCTATAACCCACGTCTACATCTGCACACCAACCTTCTCTTGTCTAGCTAACTGGAGACATATTTCACTGCAGTTCTGTGAGCTGCATGAGCTCTTATGATTCTGCCAGCTGATGAAGATTGACCTGCTGTAGAGGGAATGAAAAACTGGGACGTCTTTTAATTCTTCCTGTCAGTAAAATGCCTGCTTCTAAGCCTTCCATTAAGAAAAATAACAATAATAATAAAATAACCATATTATATCACAGTAAAACTACACAGTGCAGAGAGATGGATTTAGGCAATATGTGTTTATCCAGATTGGAATATACTTCGAAGTCTGAGGGTGAGGGCCTCATACTTCAAAGAGCTCTAAGGATTTATGGAACAGATGGTAAGACTGAGAGTGTCGTGTGAACCCATCAGCGTGGACACAGATCTTGGAATCTAGATGTTCGTGTTTGACACATGACTGAACACATGAACCATAAATAACACTGATCCCTGTTTGTAGGAGATGAGCCTTTGATGAGTGGAAGTGGTTCTATTTTGCTGTATCATGGGGTAGAGAGCATGGGAAGCAGTGCATCACTAGTTAGTTCAGAAGTGACTGATAGGTAGGGTGGACCTTGCTAGCTCTTGTGTAATCTGTGTGCTACTTGGAGAACTCCTTTCTTTCTGCAGTGAGATATGTCTTGCTCACAATTAAATGGAATCTAATTATTTGTGGGCTGAAATAAGAACAAATGGAGATATAGAAAGAACTATGTCTAGATCAACAGAGCAATGAAGAAACAGTCCAAGAGAGGAAAAAGTGTATGACAGCATAAGAGAGGAAAAAGGTAATTCAGAATGCAAGTGAATGCATGTAGGAGAAGAAACTAAACAAAATTACACAAAACGATTGTAGAAATAGATTAAGAATATAGACGTAAAAGATGAGTAATAGAGAGTGAAAACACGATTACACCAAGAAAACTGTGTTTAAAAACATGCATTTACCTAACTTAGTACTTTAACTTGCAAAATACCATGGCATCAGTGCCAAAGATTACTTGACTACTGTTAGCTTGTGCAGCACCAAAAGCATAATCATGTCAATTGCTTATTTGCAGGATTTTTCCTATTTCTAAGAGTTGATATGGAAATGATCCGTTCTGTATCAGTACAATTTCTGAACACTTGACAAGAGATATTGTGGCTTCACCTTCAGAAAAGAATCTCAAGAGCCGAGTACAGGGGGACAATCACTTCCCTAGCCCTGCTGGCCACACTGCTTCTGATACCAGCCAGGATGCTGTTGGCCTTCTTGGCCATCTGAGCACACTGCTGGCTCATATTCAGCCGACTATCCACCAATACTCCCAGGTCCTTCTCCGCCTGGCAGCTTTCCAACCACTCATCTCCCAGCCTGTAGCTCTGCTTGGGGTTGTTGTGCCCCAGGTGCAGGACCCAGCACTTGGCCTTGTTGAACTTCATGCAGTTGACCTCAGCCCATCGGTGCAGCCTATCCAGATCCTCCTGCAGAGCCTTCCTACCCTCGAGCAGATCGACACACGCACCTAACTTGGTGTCATCTGCAAAATCACTGAGGGTGCACTCGATCCCCTCATTCAGATCATCGATAAAGATATTAAAGAGGACTGGCCCTAGTCCTGAGCCCTGGGGGACTGCACTAGTGACCGGCCTCCAAGTGGCTTTAACTCCAGTTAAATGTAACTGGATTACAACAGCAGGCATGCTTCTAGCCACACATGCCTTTTTCCAGAGAGAAAGCTGAGGAACATGGCAACCCCCAGGCTGCTGCACCCTGAGGGGCAAGGGCAGAGCAAAGCCCAGGCTGGCACAACACAAAGCGTTGGGGACGGCCATGGCTGCGGAATGCTGGCCCCAAGGGCGGTTGGGCGGTTGGGCAGGCCTGTACCGGCTGCCCGTGCTGACGGGGAGGCTGCTCGGCTGCCTGCTCCTCCTGCTCAAGTGTCTGCTCCAGACACAACCTCAACCAGAGGGAGTCAGCTTCTTTTTCCTCTCTCTTCAAGCAGGATGGTGACACGATCGGGTCAGGATGCGAGTGACTGCTGCATGAGGATGAGGGGACAGGAACGGCCTCGGTGAGTCGCTGGAGACCCTTGGGTACTCAGGCAGCGGATGCCCGTGGTTACAGGGGGATGCTGCTCCATTTGGTGCTTTTCCTTTCAGACAGAAACATCCCTAGCAATGAGACCAGACCATGGCACACTGCTGGTCTCTCTAGCTTTGAGAACTCAGCCAGAAAAGATGCCAACGCTCTCCAGGACAGATAAGACAGCCCCAAGCCATTCCCCACCACGGTGTCACTACGCTAAGTGGGAATATGGCACATTTAAGCTACAACAAACAAACATCTCCTGGACATCAGGAAGATGGGAGATGGACAGCCTTGGTGTGAGGCTGGGAGAGCCTCATGCAAGGAGGAAGGAATGGCTTCCAGTGCTGAGAGGGGGTGGCTGCTCGGTTTGTTGCCTCCTCTATTAGAGCTGGAGACACTGACAGTGCTGGAATGAAGCCATGGCACACTCCTGGACTCTCTCGCATTGAGAAGTCAGCTGGAAAAGGTGTGAACAATCTCCAGGACAGGTAATTCCGCCCCAACCCACACCCAACAACGGCCTCATAGCAAGCAGGACATTGACACGCTTGGGCCAGGACAGGAGTGACCGCTCCATCAGGATGGCGGGAGACGGATTGACGTGGTGAGACGCTCGGGTCCGTTAGGCACAGAGGCAGGGTCAGCCCCTGGTCACACGGGGATGCTGCTCCGTTTGTTCTTTCTCTTATTAAAGCCAGACACACACAGCGATGGGAAGCTGACGACGGCACAATCTCCCCTGGCGACTCTCCCTTTGAGAAGACATCAGGAAGGAACTTCCAGCACTCTCCAGGACGAGTATCATCGCCCCAAACCTCATCCACCACTGTCCACAGAAATCAGGAAGGTGACACGATCAGACTAGGATGGCAGTGACCGCTCCATGGAGACGACGGAACACGGAAAGCCTCGGTGAGTAGCTAGAGACCCTCGGGTACAGAGGCAAGGGTTGCCCGTGTAGACAGAGGGACACTGCTCCGTTTGGTGCTTCTTTTCTTTCAGCCAGAATCACACAGCGATTGGACCAGACCACGGCACAATCCTGGCCGCTCTCCCCTTGAAAAGTCAGCTGGGAGGAAGTGCTGCCAATGCTCTCTAGCACAGGCAAGATCACCCCAACCCACACCCTCGATGGTCCACAGCAAGCAGGAAGCTGTCAGAATGGGGGCAGGATGGCAGTGAATGCTGCATCAGGAAGACGGGACACAGACAGCATCGATGAGTCGCTAGATACTCTTGAGCTGAGAGGCAGGGGCTGCCCATGGTCACAGGGAGGTGCTGCTTTGTTTTGTGCTTCTTCTCTTTCAGTCAGACACACACAGCGATGAGACCAGACCACGGCAAACTCCTAGCCTCTCTGGCCTCGACCACTCATCTGGGAGGAAGAGCTGCCAACGCTCTCCAGGACAGGTAAGATCACCCCAACCCACACCCACAAGGCACTAACAGCAAGCAGGAAGGTGACACGATCGGGGTAGGACAGCAGTGACTGCTCCATCACAACGATGGGACAGGGACAGCTTTGGTGAGACCTGGTAGACCCTTGGGCACAGAGTCAGGTCACTGCCTATGGTCACATAGGGATGCTGCTCCGTTTGTTCTGTCTGTTATTAAAGCCAGACACACAGAGAGATGGGATGAGACCAAGGCACAATCCTGGCCTCTCTCGCATTGAGAAGTCAGGTCAAGTGGAAGGAAGTTCCAGCGCTCTCCAGGACAGGTAAGATCTCCCCAACCCACACCCACCAGGCACTAACAGCAAGCAGGACGGTGACATGATCAGGATAAGACGGGAGTGGTCACTGTATCAGGATGACGGAACAATGACAGCCTTGGTGAGTCGCTGGAGACTGTCGGGCACAGAGGCAAGGGCAGCCTGTGGTCTCAGGAGGATGCTGCTCTATCTCGCGGTGCTTCTCTTTCAGCCAGAAACGCACAGCGATGGAACCAGACCATGGCACAATCCTGGCCACCCTCCCCTTGAGAAGACAGCTGTAAGGAAGATCTGCCAACACTCTCCAGGACAGGTAAGATCGCCCCAAACCACACCCAGCAGGTTCTATTTGCAAGCAGGACGGTGACACAATCTGGTTAGGATGGGAGTGACCGCTCCATCAGGTTCACGGAACACCGACAGCCTTGGTGAGTCGCTGGAGACCCTCGGGCACAGAGACAGGGGCTTCCCAAGCTTAGAGAGGGATGCTTCTGTGTTTGGGGCTTCTTCTCTTTCAGCCAGAATCACACAGCGATGGCACAAAAACACAGCACACTCCTGGCCACTCTCCCCTTGAGAAGTCAGCTGGAAGGAACTTCCAGCACTCTCCAGGACAGGTAAGACCTCATCAACCTATGCCCAGAAGCCTTTAAATGAAAGCAGTATGGAGACACGCTCAGGCAAGGAGTGCAGTGACCGCTCCATGAGGACAAACGGACACTGACAGCCTCGGTGAGTCGCTAGATACTCTTGAGCAGAGACGCAGGGACTGCCATGGTTGCAGGGGGTTGTTGTTCTGTTTGGTGCTTTCCCACTTTCAGCCAGAAACAGCACAATCCAGAAACAGACACACACAGCGACAAGACCAGACCACGGCAAACTCCTAGCCTCTCTGTCCTCGACCGCTCAGCTGGAAGGAAAATCTGCCAACTATCTCCAGGACAGGTAAGATCTCCCAAACCCACACCCACCAGGCTGTAACAGGAAGGAGGAGGGTGACATGATCGGGCCAGGAGGGCAGTGACCGCTCCATGAGGACGATGGGACAGGGACAGCCTCGGTGAGTAACTGGAGACCCTCGGACACATAGGCAGAAGATGCTCGTGTTCAGAGAGGGATGCTGCTCTGTCTCGTGGTGTTTCTCATTTAGCCAGAAATGCACAGCGATGGAACCAGACCACGGCACAATCCTGGCCGCCCTCCCCTTGAGAAGACAGCTGTAAGGAAGGGCTACCAGCGCTCTCCAGGACAGGTAAGATTGCCCCAACCCACACCCACCAGGTTCTAACAGCAAGAAGGATGGTGACATGATCGGGGTAGGACGGGAGTGGTCGCTGCATCAGGACAACGGAACAATGACAGCCTCGGTGAGTCACTGGAGACCCTCGGGCACAGAAGTAGGGGCAGCCTGTTGTCTCAGGGGGATGCTGCTCCGTTTGGTGCTTCTCTTTTGCAGCCAGATTCACACAGCGATGGGAGCAAACCACAGCACAATCCAGGCCACTCTCCCCTTCAGAAATCAGCTGGAATGAGCTGCCAATGCTCTCCAGAAGAGGCAAGATTTCCCCAGGCCACACACACCAGGTTCTATTAGCAAGCAGGATGGTGACATGATCGGGGTAGGATGGGAGTGACCACTGGATCAGGATGATGGAGCAATGACAGTCTCGGTGAGTCGTGGTAGAGCCTTGGGCAGACAGGCAGGGGTTGCCCATGGTCATGGAGGGATGCTGCTCCTCTTTTTCCTTCTCTTATTAAAGCCAGACACACACAGAATTGACTCCAGACCACGGCACAAACCTGGCCTCTCAGCCCTTGAGAAGTCAGCTGGAAGGAAGAACTTGCCATGCTCTTCTGGAGAGGTAAGATCACCCCAAACCACACTCACCAAGGTCCACAGCAAACAGGAAGGTGATTCGATTGGTCCAGGATGGCAGTGAGCGCTCCACCAGGATGATGGGAGGTGGTCAGACTTGGTGAGATGCTCCAGAACCTCGGGCACAGAGGCAGGGTCATCCTGTGGTCACACGGGGGTGCGGCTCCGTTTGTTCTTTCTGACATTAAAGCCAGACACACACAGCGATGGGACGAGAGCACGGCACAGTCCTGGCCTCTCTCCCCTTGAGAAGTTATCTGGAAGGAACTTCCAGTGCTCTCCAGGACAGGTAAGATCACCCCAACCTACGCCCAGCAGGCTGTAAGAGCAAGGAGGACGGTGACACACTGGGGCCAGGATGGCAGTGAGCGCTCCATGAGGACGAGAGGACATGGACAGCCTCGGTGAGACGCTAGATACACTTTAGCAGAGAGGCAGGGGCTGCCCATGGTCACAGGGGGTTGCTGCTCTGTTTGTTTTTTTTTCTCTTTCAGCTAGAAACAGCACAGTCCTGGCCTCTCTGCCCTCGAGCAATCAGCTGGACGAAAGAGCTGCCAATGCTCTCCAGGACAGGTAAGATAGCCCTAATGCACACCCACCAGGTGCAAGCACTGCAAGCAGGACAGTGAAATGATCAGGTTAGGACGGGAGTGACCGCTGCATGAGCATGATGGGACACGGACAGCCTCGGTGAGTCGCTGGAGACCCTTGGGCACTCAGGCAAGTGCTGCCCATGGTTACAGGGGGATGCTGCTCCGTTTGGTGCTTTTCCTCTTTCAGACAGAAACATACGTAGCCATTAGACCGGACCATGGCAAACTTCTGGCCTCTCTAACTCGAGCACTCATCTGGAGGAAGAGCTGCCAATGCTCTCCAGGACAGGTAAGATTGCCCTAATGCACACCCACCAAGTTCTATTAGCACGCAGGATGGTGACATGATCAGGGTAGGATAGGAGTGGCCACTGTATCAGGATGACAGAACATTGACAGCCTCGATGAGTTGCTGGAGACCCTCGGGCACAGAAGTAGGGGTAGCCTGTGCTCTCAGGGGGATGCCACTCCGTTTTGTACTTCTCTTTTTGCAGCTAGATTCACACAGAGATGGGAGCAAACCACAGCACACTCGTGGCCACTCTGCCCTTGAGAAATCAGCTGGAAGGAACGGCTACCAGCGCTCTCCAGGACAGGTAAGATTGCTCCAACCCTCACCCCTGATGGTACACAGGAAGCAGGAAGCTGACAGAGTTGGGGCAGGACGGCAATGAATGCTTCATCAGGAAGTCGGGACACAGACATCCTCAGTGAGTCGCTAGATACTCTTGAGCAGAGAGGCAGGGGCTGCCCGTGTTCACAGAGAGATGCTTCTCCAGTTGGTGCTTCTCTTTTGCAGCCAGAATCACACAGCGATGGAAAAAAACGACGGCACAACCTGGCCGCTCTCCTCTTGAGAAGGCATGGCAGACTCCTGGACTCTCTCGCATTGAGAAGTCAGCTGGAAAAGGTGTCAATGATCTCCAGGACAGGTAATTTCGCCTCAACCCAAACCCCAGCATGGTCTCTTTGCAAGCAGGACAGTGACACACTTGGGCCAGGATGGGAGGGACCGCTCGGTCAGGATGACAGGAGACGGATTGACGTGGTGAGACGCTCGAGGTTGTTGGGCACAGAGGCAGGGTCAGCCCCTGGTCACAGGGGGATGCTGCTCTGTTTGTTCTTTCTCTTATTAAAGCCAGACACACACAGCGATGGAACCAGATCACGGCACAATCCTGGCCTCTCTCCCTTGAGAAGTCAGCTGTAAGGAAGAGCTGCCAACGCTCTCCTGGACAGGTAAGATCTCCCAAACCCACACCCACCAGGTTCTAAGAGCAAGAAGGATGGTGACATGATCGGGGTAGGATGGGAGTGACCACTGGATCAGGATGATGGAGCAATATCAGCCTCGGTGAGTCGTGGTACAGACTTGGGCAGACAGGCAGGAGCTGCCCATGGTCATGGAGGGATGCTGCTCCTCTTTTTCCTTCTCTTATTAAAGCCAGACACACACAGAATTGACTCCAGACCACGGCACACTCCTGGCCGCTCTCCCCTTGAGAAGTCAGCTGGAAGGAAGAACTTGCCATGCTCTTCTGGAGAGGTAAGATCACCCCAAACCACACTCACCAAGGTCCACAGCAAACAGGAAGGTGATTCGATTGGTCCAGGATGGCAGTGAGCGCTCCAACAGGATGATGGCAGGAGTCAGACTTGGTAAAATGCTCGAGAACCTCGGGCACAGAGACAGGGTCATCCTGTGGTCACACGGGGGTGCTGCTCTGTTTGCTCTTTCTGATATTAAAGCCAGACACACACAGCGATGGGACGAGAGCATGGCACAATCCTGGCCTCTCTCCCCTTGAGAAGTCATCTGGAAGGAACTTCCAGCGCTCTCCAGGACAGGTAAGATCACCCCAACCTACGCCCAGCAGGCTGTAAGAGCAAGGAAGACGGTGACATGATCGGGCCAGGAGGGCAATGACCGCTGCATGAGGATGACGGGACACGGACAGCCTCGGTGAGTAACTGGAGACCCTTAGGCACAGAAGCAGGGGCTGCTCGTGTTGACAGCGGGATGCTGCTCTGTTTGGTGCTTCTTCTCTTTCAGCCAGAATCCAACAGCGATTGGACCAGACCAAGGCACAATCCAGGCCGCTCTCCCGTTGAGCAGTCAGCTGGAATAAGAGCTGCCAATGCTCTCCAGGACAGGTAAGATCGCCCCAACCCATACCCGCTGGGTTCTATTAGCAAGCAGGACGGTGACACGATCAGGCTAGGACGGGAGTGACCACTCCATCAGGACAACGAGACACAGACGGCCTTGGTGCCTCGCTGGAGACCCTCAGTCAGAGAGGCACGGGCTGCCCGTGCTCACAGAGGGATGCTGCTCCGTTTGGTGCTTCTCTTTTGCAGCCAGAATCACACAGCGATGGCACCAAACCACAGCACACTCCTGGCCACTCTCCCCTTGAGAAACCACCTGGAATAAGAGCTGCCAATCCTCTCCAGGACAGGTAAGATCACCCCAGCCCACACCCCTGATGGTTCACAGCATGCAGGAAGCTGACAGAATGGGGGCAGGACGGCAGTGAATGCTGCATGAGGAAGACGGGCCACAGGCAGCCTCGATGAGTCGCTAGATGCTCTTGAGCTGAGAGGCAGGGGCTGCCCATGGTCACAGGGAGGTGCTGCTTTGTTTTGTGTTTCTTCTCTTTCAGCCAGACACACACAGCGACAAGACCAGACCACAGCAAACTCCTAGCCTCTCTGGCCTCGACTGCTCAGCTGGAAGGAAAATCTGCCAACGCTCTCCAGGACAGGTAAGATTTCCCAAACCCACACAACCAGGCTCTAACAGGAAGGAGGACGGTGACATGATAGAGCCAGGAGGGCAGTGACCAGTCCATGAGGACAATGGGACAGGGACAGCTTTGGTGAGACGCTGGAGACCCTCAGGCACAGAAGTAGGGGATGCTCGTGTTCAGAGAGGGATGCTGCTCTGTCTCGTGGTGCTTCTCATTTAGCCAGAAATGCACAGCGATGGAACCAGACCACGGCACAATCCTGGCTGCCATCCCCTTGAGAAGACAGCTGTAAGGAAGAGCTGCCAGCACTCTCCAGGACAGGTAAGATTGCCCCAACCCACACCCACCAGGTTCTAACAGCAAGAAGGATGGTGACATGATCGGGGTAGGACGGGAGTGGCCGCTCCATCAGGACAACGAGACACAGACAGCCTTGGAGACTCGCTGGAGACCCTCGGGCACAGAGGTAGGGGCAGCCTGTTGTCTCAGGGGGATGCTGCTCCTTCTGGTGCTTCTCTTTTGCAGCCAGAATCACACAGCGATGGGACCAAACCACAGCACAATCCAGGCCACACTCCCCTTGAGAAATCAGCTGGAATAAGAGCTGCCAATGCTCTCCAGGACAGGCAAGATTTCCCCAGGCCACACACACCAGGTTCTATTAGCAAGCAGGATGGTGACATGATCGGGGTAGGACGGGAGTGACCACTGGATCAGGATGATGGAGCAATGACAGTCTCGGTGAGTCGTGGTAGAGCCTCAGATAGAGAGGCAGGGGCTGCCCATGGTCATGGAGGGATGCTGCTCCGTTTGGTGCTTCTCTTTTGCAGCCAGATTCACACAGCAATGGGAGCAAACCACAGCACACTCCTGGCCACTCTCCCCTTGAGAAATCACCTGGAATAAGAGCTGCCAACCCTCTCCAGGACAGGTAAGATCACCCCAACCCACATCCCCGATCATCCACAGCAAGCAGGAAGCTGAAAGAATGGGGGCAGGACGGCAGCAAATGCTTGATCAGGAAGACGGGACGCAGACAGGCTCGGTGAGTCGCTAGATACTCTTGAGCAGAGAGGCAGGGGCTGCCCATGGTCACAGGGAGGTGCTGCTTTGTTTTGTGTTTCTTCTCTTTCAGCCAGACATACACCATGATGAGACCAGACCACGACAAACTCCTAGCCTCTCTGCCCTCGACTGCTCAGCTGGAAGGAAGAGCTGCCAACGCTCTCCAGGACAGGTAGGATCACCCCAACTCACACCCACAAGGCTCTAAATGCAAGCAGGAAGGTGACACGATCAGGGTAGGACAGCACTGACTGCTCCATCAGGACGATGGGACAGGGACAACCTTGGTGGGTCCTGGTGGACTCTTGGGTACTCAGGCAAGTGCTGCCCATGGTTACAGGGGGATGCTGCTCTGTTTAGTGCTTTTCCTTTTTCAGACAGAAACGTCCCTAGCGATGAGACCGGACCATGGCACACTGCTGGCCTCTCTCGCTTTGGCAACTCAGCCAGAAAACATGCCAACGCTCTCCAGGACAGATAAGACAGCCCCAAGCCATTCCCCACCATGGTGTCACTACGCTAAGTGGGAATATGGCACATTTAAGCTACAACAAACAAACATCTCCTGGGCATCAGGAAGATGGGAGATGGACAGCCTTGGTGTGAGGCTGGGAGAGCCTCGTGCAAGGAGGAAGGAATGGCTTCCAGTGCTGAGAGGGGGTGGCTGCTCGGTTTGTCGCCTCCTCTATTAGAGCTGGAGACACTGACAGTGCTGGAATGAAGCCATGGCACACTCCTGGACTCTCTCGCATTGAGAAGTCAGCTGGAAAAGGTGTGAACAATCTCCAGGACAGGTAATTTCGCCCCAACCCACACCCAACAACTGCCTCATAGCAAGCAGGACATTGACACGCTTGGGCCAGGACAGGAGTGACCGCTCCATCAGGATGGCGGGAGATGGATTGACGTGGTGAGACGCTCGGGTCCGTTAGGCACAGAGGCAGGGTCAGCCCCTGGTCACACGGGGATGCTGCTCCGTTTGTTCTTTCTCTTATTAAAGCCAGACACACACAGCGATGGGAAGCTGACGACGGCACAATCCTGACGACTATCCTTTTGAGAAGACATCTGGAAGGAACATCCAGCACTCTCCAGGACGAGTATCATCGCCCCAAACCTCATCCACCACTGTCCACAGAAATCAGGAAGGTGACACGATCAGACTAGGATGGCAGTGACCGCTCCATGGAGACGACGGAACACGGAAAGCCTCGGTGAGTAGCTAGAGACCCTCGGGTACAGAGGCAAGGGTTGCCCGTGTAGACAGAGGGACGCTGCTCCATTTGGTGCTTCTTTTCTTTCAGCCAGAATCACACAGCGATTGGACCAGACCACGGCACAATCCTGGCCGCTCTCCCCTTGAAAAGTCAGCTGGGAGGAAGTGCTGCCAATGCTCTCTAGCACAGGCAAGATCACCCCAACCCACACCCTCGATGGTCCACAGCAAGCAGGAAGCTGTCAGAATGGGGGCAGGATGGCAGTGAATGCTGCATCAGGAAGACGGGACACAGACAGCATCGGTGAGTCGCTAGATACTCTTGAGCTGAGAGGCAGGGGCTGCCCATGGTCACAGGGAGGTGCTGCTTTGTTTTGTGCTTCTTCTCTTTCAGTCAGACACACACAGCGATTAGACCAGACCACAGCAAACTCCTAGCCTCTCTGCCCTCGACCACTGAACTGGAAGGAAGAGCTGCCAACGCTTTCCAGGACAGGTAGGATCACCCCAACCCACACCCGCAAGGCTCTAACTGCAAGCAGGAAGGTGACACGATCGGGGTAGGACAGCAGTGACTGCTCCATCAGGACGATGGGACAGGGACAGCCTCGGTGAGTCCTGGTAGACCCTTGGGCACAGAGTCAGGTCACTGCCTATGGTCACAGAGGGATGCTGCTCCGTTTGTTCTGTCTGTTATTAAAGCCAGACACACAGAGAGATGGGATGAGACCAAGGCACAATCCTGGCCTCTCTCCCATTGAGAAGTCAGGTGGAAGGAAGTTCCAGCGCTCTCCAGGACAGGTAAGATCTCCCCAACCCACACCCACCAGGCACTAACAGCAAGCAGGAAGGTGACACGCTCGGGCCAGGAGGGCAGTGACCGCTCCATGAGGACAATGGGACAGGGACAGCTTTGGTGAGTTGCTAGAGACCCTCGGGCACAGAGGCAGGGGCTGCCCATGTTAACAGAGGGATGCTGCTCTGTCTCGTGGTGCTTCTCTTTCAGCCAGAAACGCACAGCGATGGAACCAGACAACGGTATAATCCTGGCCGCTCTCCCCTTGAGAAATCAGCTGTAAGGAAGAGCTCCCAACGCTCTCCATGACAGGTAAGAATGCCCCAACCCACACCCACCAGGTTCCATTAGCAAGCCGGACAGTGACATGATCGGGGTAGGACGGGAGTGACTGCTCCATCAGGATGACGGAAAATTGACAGCTTCAGTGAGTAGCTGGAGACCCTCGGGCAGAGAGGCAGGGGATGTCCATACTCACAGAGGGATGCTGCTCCATTTGGTGCTTCTGTTTTACAGCCAGAATCACACAGCGATGACAACAAACCGCAGCACACTCCTGGCCACTCTCCCCTTGAGAAATCAGCTGGAATCAGAGCTGCCAACGCTCTCCATGACAGGTAAGATTGCCCCAACCCACACCCACCACTGTCCACAGGAAGCAGGAAGGTGACACAATCAGGCTAGGACGGGAGTGAGCGCTCCATGAGGACGACAGGACACGGACAGTCTCGATGAGTAGCTGGAGACCCTCAGGCACAGAGGCAGGGGCTGCCCATGTTCACAGACAGATGCTGCTCTGTCTCTTGGTGCTTCTGTTTCAGCCTGAAATGCACAGCGATGGAACCAGACCACGGCACAATTCTGGCCGCTCTCCCCTTGAGAAGTCAGCTGTAAGGAAGAGCTGCCAACACTCTCCAGGACAGGTAAGATTGCCCCAATCCACACCCACCAGATTCTAACAGCAAGGAGGACGGTGACATGATCGGGGTAGGATGGGAGTGGTCGCTGCATGAGGATGACCGAACAATGACAGCCTTGGTGAGTCACTGGAGACCCTCGGGCACAGAAGTAGGGGCTGCCCGTGCTCACAGAGGGATGCTGTTCCATTTGGTGCTTCTCCTTTTGCAGCCAGATTCACACAGCGATGGGAGCAAACCACAGCACACTGCTGGCCACTCTCCCCTTGAGAACTCAGCTGGAAGGAAGAACTTCCAATGCTCTTCGGAGTGATAAGATTACCCCAAACCACACTCACCAAGGCCACAGCAAACAGGAAGGTGATTCGATTGGTCCAGGATGGCAGTGAGCACTCCAACAGGATGATGGGAGGTGGTCAGAGTTGGTGAGATGCTCAAGAAGCTCAGGCACAGAGGCAGGGTCATCCTGTGGTCACACGGGGGTGCTGCTCCGTTTGCTCTGTCTGTTATTAAAGCCAGACACACACAGCGATGGGATGAGACCATGGCACAATCCTGGCCTCTCTCCCCTTGAGAAGACTTCTGGGAGGAAGAGCTGCCAACGTTCTCCAGGACAGGTAAGATCTCCCCAACCCACACCCACGAGGCTCTAACTGCAAGCAGGATGGTGACACGATTGGGTCAGGATGGGAGTGACCGCTGCATGAGGATGACGGGACACGGACAGCCTCGGTGAGTCGCTGGAGACCCTTGGGCACTCAGGCAAGCGCTGCCCATGGTTACAGGGGGATGCTGCTCTGTTTGGTGCTTTTCCTTTTTCAGCCAGAAACGGCACAATCCTGGCCTCTCTGCCCTCAAGCACTCAGCTGCACGGAAGAGCTGCCAATGCTCTCCAGGACAGGTAAGATCTCCCCAGCCCACACCCACCAGCCTCTATCAGCAAGCAGGATGGTGACACGCTCGGGCCAGGAGGGCAGTGAGTGCTCCATGAGGATGATGGGACAAGGACGGCCTTGGTGAGTTGCTGGAGACCCTCGGGCACAGTGACTGGGGCTGCGCGTGTTGACAGAGGGATGCTGCTCCATTTGGTGCTTCTTTCAGCCAGAATCAAACGGCGATTGGACCAGACCACAGCACAATCCTGGCTGCTCTCACCTTAAGAAGTCAGTTGGAATAAGAGCTGTCAATGCTCTCTAGGACAGATAAGTTTGCCACAACCCATACCCACCACTGTCCACAGTAAGCAGGAAGGTGACACGATCAGGCCAGGATGGGAGTGACCGCTCCATGAGGACGACGGGACATGGACAGCCTCAGTGATTTGCTAGATACACGTGAGCAGAAAGGCAGGGGGTGCCCATTGTAATACACCATAAATGTTTGTTCATTGTCTTTTAGATTATAAAAACAAGGAGTTCTGTTTGAGGAGCGTGAGTTGCAAAAGCTCCCTGCTGAAGAAGCTGTATAATGCTTGGCTAGACACTATGAAAATTCTTTTGCTCAATGTAACAAAAAAACAGAACCCCCTCCCCTTCTCTCTTTCTGCATCTCAGTTGCCTCTTTTGTTCAAAGACACTGTTGTAACCATCATGTAACCATCTCCTGATAAGCTGTTAAACTAGTGTCTCAACATCCTGCCTTCCTGTATCATGCTGGGCCAACATGACCAAATAAAAAAAGAAGTTGAACCACAACGCTGAGGAAGACTACGGCCTTCATTTTCACGACCACCAGAGGGACAGAGACGACCCCCCAGCAACAGTGTGCGCAGTCGCAGAACATACCAGGATGTGCTGCATAACCCCGGAATAACCAAGATATAAAAAGGGACCCTGGCGGGGGTGAGGTGCGCGCCATTGTCAGAGCCGAGAATCCCCAGCCGCCCAAGGCTGTTTTGCTTGCTGTTGCTTACTCAATAAATTCCTTTCTATGATTAATACAATGCTCTCTGAAAATTAATTAAGGGGGCAACTTAACTGGGCAACTAAGAGCCCCAGCCCTGGGGTTGCTGGGGAGGCCCAGAGCCACCTTTGTCCCAGCAGCTGTGGTGCCTTGTGAGAGGCTGCAGCTGTGGTGGCCATGCCCAGAGCCCTGCAGCAGCCTGCGGTGGGCACTGCCCTGGGGACAGCCCAGCCTGGGCTGTTGGGCTGGGATGGGCAGGACTGGGCTGCACTGGGCTGCGGAGAGGGCATCGAAATAGGGAGAGGTGGGCAGGTGCTGGGCTGGGCTGGGCTGGGCAGTGCCTGGCACAGGGCAACAGCAGCATGAGGGAGTGGTGGCAGCATTTAGGGGAGGGCTCCCAGCAGGGCTTGGTGCTGCAGAGCCAGGGCTTGCATGAAGGGAGCCCAGAGCTGCAGGGGCAGGGGAGAGGAGGCCGCTCTGGGCCCTTGCTGGCCTGGGCAGAGCAGGAAGAGGGCCCAGGGCCCTCACTCGTCCCCTCACCGCAGCCTGCCAGGACCTGCAAGGCAGTCATGTAGAGTCCAGGGTCAGGCTCTGCAGTGTGGTCACACGCCCTGCGTGCCCTCCTCCTGCCATGCTCCATGCGGTAGCTGTAGCAGAGGGGACCCCCAGACAGCCCTTTCATGGGACAGTGACAACCACATCACCCCAGCCCTCTCCAGTGTTCTCTTTGTGGCTCTCTGATGCACAACAGGACCTCCCATTGTGTGCCGGCCAGCACATCTGCTGAGGGCCAGTGCGGCTGCTGCAGGGGCAGGGAACTCAGCATGGCCCCTGCAGCCCCGTGCCCTGGGCCTGCCTCTCCCCTTGGCCTCAGCCCCGGCCTTGTCTCTGCTGGCAGAAGCACTCTTGGCATGTGCTCCCTGGACTCCCCTCGCCTCCACAGAGCTGCTGTCCACTCAGGCTGCTGGCACAAACGTGTCCTCACAAGCAGCAGCACCCCTTGGGCTGCTTCTCCTGGCCTCCCCCACCCCACTGCCTGGACTCCTTGTCTCTGCTGGGTCCCCTCTTTGTCACCCAAATATGTCCCTTGGCTGACAGCTCCCTCTACCTTGACCCACAGGATGGTAAAGATGGGGTGGGACATATTACCATGATGTGAGGAAGTATTTTTGTAATCTGCATTGGTGATGGTACAAAAAGACACTTCCTTCAGCAGTGATCTACATCCTTCTTCAGGTAAATTTTCAGGATCTCTATTCATCACAGGAGAAGAAATACTGAAGGTCACTTGTACTTGCATTGTCATCTCTTTGTCCATCATGGTGTACTCCCTCATCTTCCAGGCACTTCCACCCATCTTGAATAAACTATCTATATTGAATGTCCCCTTTCCAGATGCCTGTCTGGACCTATGCACTTCCCATGGTTCTCCTGCTTCTTCCTCCCCTTACTCTTTGATCATTCAGATTTCTCTCACTGACCCAGGTTCTGCTTTGAGCTTCATTGAGTTCAAGCTTGCTCATCGATTAGCAGTCTGCCTAATTGTTTCTGTAGCAAGCTCCTCATCATTTATCATTGAATTAAAATCTTATGGAATCATACTAATCTGAATACCTATACTTTCCTATTAATTAGTATAAAACACTAAATTTACTTAATTTTAAAACCAGTGAGGTAAGCCTGACTGGAGACATACAAGATGAGGAGCTTGCTTTGCTGTTTGGAAAATTGCTGCATGTTTTCCTGTTGATTGTTTTAAAATAAGGAAAAACCCTTCTGTGCCTGTGTGCAGCCAGGTCTCTAAGGAAAGCAGGTGGGAGCTGGTGCAAGGGGGCTGTAACATCCAGCTGCAGACTTCAGTGCAGATGTCTGGTGTAAGGGAAAGGGATGCAAGCACCAGGTGGGCAGTGAGAGAAGTGTCAGGGTTGGGGTTGTGAGGAGCAAGGTTGTCTATGCACTGTCAAACCTCAAGTGACTGCTTTTCCACCTTTTTTTCACAGGAGAAGCCCTGGATTAATATAAATTGAAGAAAGGTGCTCAAAACTGAAATGCAACAAAAATCATCCTTTAAAATTAGAAGAGATGTTTATTAGGTGTTTTTTGAAATCTTCCTCCTTAACTACACCATGAAATCTCTCCAATTAGTTCTCCAAGTCTTGAAGACTTGAATAACACTATGGAAGACATATGTTTGCTTAGGAGTTTCTGCACTGTTATGAGTTCCATGGTGGATTTTGGTGCTCAGTCTGTGAAACTCAAGTACTGAGAGGAGAATGATGCAATTGCTTGAGCAAGTAAAGTCAGAAGGAAAAGTTGAAGTGACTTGGAGTATTAATGGGCCCCACTGAGTGCCGTTACCAAAAGATTCTCCTCAGGGACTCATTAGGGCAGATAATTGGAGGCCATGATTACAGATAGGGAAAGCACTGTGCTGAGAAAAGTCTGGGTTTGTTGTGCTGAAGTGAAAGGGCCAGGTCCTGACTCCAGCCACTAGAAGGGAATGTCCTGCACTCCCATGTCTGGCTCTGGGCTCCTGCTGGGGATTTGTGGGGTGTGGTGGGCAGTGTGATGCCTCAAGAAGAACAATGGTATGACACCTCCCTGCCTCTGCACAGGGTCTAAGAAAGCAATGAGACCCTTGCAATGACTGTATCTCATCTCCTCAGAAGCTCTATCCAAGGGGACAAAAAAGTCAGGGCTGCTGGGGCCTTCTCTTCTTGCCAGCACCCACCTCTTTGGCCTCTCCAGACTTTCCTATGTTGCCCCACACTTTGCCCTATTTCCTGGAAACCTGCAGACACCCATTTCTGTTCTTCACCTTGCTTTCATCCTGGCATTTCCGTGGTTTCACCAATGTCTCGTCAACCCTCACCAGCTGTTCCTTCAAACACAAACCCATGGTCTGATCAAAGACACTCTTTGGGTGACCTCTAGCACCACAGCACAACTCTTTGAGGGACATTTTGTCTTCTTCATGGCCAGTGCCAACCTTCCAAGGTGCACTTTCTGGCAGGTTTTTCTCTCCTGCTCTTTCCTACTACCAAAGAAAGCTCCATCAGGGTGGAAACCACTCCTGAAGTAGGCATCACAACCTGTCATCCTTCTTGCATCCTGTCAACTAACCAGACAGCAGTCACCTCACCAGGATCTTCCAAGCCGTGGTCCGGCTGCTGACCTTACAGACTTTTCTGCAGACACACCCAAGCCTTGTGCCTGCTGCTGTCCAGTCATGGACTCAAGCAGAAGAGACAGGACAACCCATATCTGAGCCTTTTTCTGTCTGGGTCCTCCTGGGAATGTAGGCAGAGGGGATCCCACAGTCAGCATGCCAAACAGGTGCCTTCTGCTGGTCTACCAGGACCACTGGCAGATGTCAGCTGAAAACTAGAGTTCCCGAGTATAAGTGTGACCTGTCAGCTGCTTCAGACAGAAGTGACCTCACAGTCCCTTTCACAGGCCAGTTCCTCCTGCTGGTTTGGGAGATCCTGAGATAGAGCTGAGCTCATCAGAGCATTCCCACCCACCTCCTCCTTGTGACCTACAAGCTGATCAAATCCATGGCCCCTCACGTTCATCTTTGAATGCCATGTGACTGCACAGCAATCTCATGGTTCCTGACCTGCCCCAAGGGAACAAGAACCTATGTTGAGGATTAGGAAAAGGGTTAAAGGTGAGAAGGTTAATGCACAGGAAGACAGGCTTTGGATGATACTTATTCATTTACGGCATTAGGGACTATGGCAAACCTTTCTGGGTGAGAGATTAAGCAGATGTTTAGTGGGAGGGTTTGGTGTTCTGCTTGTGGTGTCAGGTCTGTGGTTAGGGTATGGGCAAGCTCTTTGAGGGTTTTTTTAGATCTGCAAGAAGACTAGGGATAAATAGAGCATTTCAATGGTATTGTTAAGGGCAGGGATGAGGATGAGCAAGAGAGGAAAGGTAATGGAAAGGGGTTATGGACTAATTTTGGCTTCAAGGGATATCATGGTCAAAAATTAGAGTGGTGGATTACTGTCAGGGTGTGGAGTGGCATTTAGATTTAGGTATTAATGTAAGAGGTTAAAATAGGGTAAGGGCCTCACATGACTGCTTCAAGTCAGCTTTATGGTGGGATCAACATTACCTGAATATTCTTACCTCTTCAAAATAGTTAGCTTCTGCTATCCAAGCTCTTCTTTCCTCCCCCAAATCTCACATCTCTCCTGGCCAGGCTCCTCTTGCCTTCGTTCTAAAGAAGTTTTTGCCAATATCCAACCTAAACCTCCTCTGGCACAACTTTAGCCTATTCTCCCTTGTCCTATAAAAGGGCATGTTGGAGAATAGACCAATGCCCACCTCGCTACAGGAGGATGAGGGGTGGGATGCCTCAGGTGGATCCCATCCAGCCCTACTGACTTGTGTACATCTAAGTGCTGTAGCAGGTCTCCAACCATGTCCTCATGGATTATGAGGCCCACATTCTGCTCCCCATCCCCTTCCACCAGATCAGGGGGATGGGTACCCCGAGAACTACTGGTCTTGCCACTAAAGACTGAGGCAAAGAAGGCATTAAGCAACTCAGCCTTTTCCTCATCTCTTGTCACTAAGTTTCCCCCCACATCCCGTAAAGGATGGAGATTCTCCTTAGTCCTCCTTTTTGTGTTTCTGTATTTATAAAAACATTTTCTGTTATCTTTAACAGCAGCAGTGAGAGTGAGCTCCAGATGAGCTTTGGCCTTTCTAATTTTGTCCCTGGAGATCCTCACAAGGTCCTTATAGTCCTCCTGAGTGGCCTGCCCTCTTTTCCAAAGGTCCTAAACCCTCTTTTTCTTCCTAAGCTCTAGCCACAACTTTCTGTTCAGCCAAGCCAGTCTTCTTCCATGCTGGCTCATCTTTGGGTACGTGGGTGTCCTGGTTTCAGTTAGAACAGAATTTTCTTCCTAGTAGCTGGTGGAATGCTGTGTTTTGGCTTAGGATGAGAAGAGTGCTGATAACACCCCGATGTTTTAATTGTTGCAGAGCAGTGCTTATACTAAACCAAGGACATATCAGCTTCTTGCTCTGTCCTGCCAACAGGCAGGCTGGGGGTGCAGTAAGAGCTGGGAGGGGACAGACCCAGGACAGGTGACCCAAACTAGCCAAAGGGGTATTCCATACCATCTGACGTCATGCTAAACAATATATAGGGGTGGCTAGCTGGGTGGAGGGGGCAGGACTACTCGGGGTTAGGCTGGGCATCAGTCAGCGGGTGGTGAGCAATTGCATTGTGCATCACTTGTTTGTACATATTATTAGTAGTAGTACTATTATCACCATTGTATTATTATTATTATTATTATTATTATTATTACTATTATTATTGTCATTATTTTCCTGTCTTATTGAACTGTCTTTATCTCAACTCACGGGCTTCACTTTCCATTTCTCTCCCCCGTCCCAGAGAGGGAGGGGGAGGGTGAGCGAACAGCTGCGTGGTGTTTAGCTGCTGGCCGGGTTAAACCACGACAGTGGGGATGGACAGATTGCTCCTGAGCCTTGAAGATTTCCTTCTTGAAGAGTGCTCAACCTTTCTGGACTCCTCTGTCCTTCAGAACTGCCTCCCAAGGCACTCTGCCAACCAGTGTCCTGACCAGCTCAAAGTCTGCTTGTAGAATGCCTCATCTGTCTCCTCATCCTGGTTTGGCGGTCAATAAGATATCCCCACCAGGATGCCTGCCTTGTTGGCCTTCCCTCTGACCCTAACCTATAGGGACTCAATATTATCATTCCCAGATTCGAGTTCTGCAATGTCAAAACACTCCCTAATATAAAGAGCCACACCACCACCCTTTCTGTTCTGTCTGTCTTCTGTCTGTCTCTTCTGAAGAGCCCATAACCAGTCATTGCAGCACTCCAGTCATGGGAGTGGTCCCACCACGTTCCAGTGACGGCAACTAGGTCACAGCATGCCTTTTATTTCTTTTATTTCTTTGCTATTGAGCAATGGCTACAGTTATATTACATTGTACATGCAATAATAAAATCTCTGTTTATGGCCCAGAGGAATTTGGCACTTCAAATGTCACTCAGATGTCACTCTGCCATCTCCAATATCACCTGGTGTCTGCCTCTGAACAGCTCCCTTTTGGCCTCTGTCTCCATCCAAAGTGCTGAAAGCTGAGACAAGCAGCTTACATAGAGCTGCCTGGTTTGTGCCCACCTGAACCAAGGAAGAGGAATCCCAACTCCAGTGGGATTCTGTGAGGCACGGGGAGGCAGCTAAGCCCCTTTCTAGGGGAATGACACAAAGGATGACACAAAGCCTTTTCCACATGCCTCCCTCACCTGGCTGTGGTCTCCCTGTTTCTCAGCACTGCCTTTTTTGCCTACCTGAAGCCCCCGTCTATGTCCTCTTCCTCCCTTAATCTTTTGCTGACAGTTCTGGACTCGGTGGTGCCTCCAGCAGTGAACCCCCTCATCTACAGCATGAGGAATCGGGAGCTCAAGGATGTAGTATGGAAAGTGATGACTGGAGATTTTTCAGAAGGAATAAACTGTCTGTGTTCTTAATGTTAACTGTATACATACCCAGAAATCTTTCTATTTGTTTATTTTTTTTTTTCCTTTTTTACTTTGCTTTACTTCTCATAGTGTTTCCCACAAAGAAATACCATTGTTCATACCTTCCTACACTGTATGTATCTGTCTCATGTGACTCCAAGTTTTTGTATAAATGGTGGGTCAGGCTTTCTGAGTATTTTAACAAAAGAAAGGACCATGCATTGAATTACTTGCCTGATACCCTTCCTTGTAGACCTGTGGTGGAGCTTCAGGGGCACGTGGCAGATTGCAGAGGTGGAGGGGAGAAGGGTCCTGCCACAGCAGCATTGCCAGGGTGCAGCATTGCCAGGCTGAACCTGTGATTGTTTCCTGTTCTTGGACAGGACCCACAGAGATGGTGAATTCACCTGCCTCTGTACATAGTGGGTGAGAGGGATAATGGCAGACAGGCTTCTTTCAGGAGGAAAGAGGGAGCTGCCAGGAGAGCCCAAGCACTCAGCAGGGACAGTGTGTGCCAGGGAGTCAATAGCACGTGGAGCCCATAGAGCACGGGCACGTCCCAGGTGGAGCCACCCTGAGGTGCTAAATCTGGGTGAGAAAAGCAGAGCTCTGCAACTCCAGGGAACACTGCAGGCATAGGGAAAGCTCTCTGTTGAATTGGTTGTTATACCTCAGATGAAATTTCATAGATTGAATACAGTGAATCACCCCAAAACATATCCTGACATTGGAAGTGAGTTGGACTCGATGATCCTTGTGGGTCCCTTCCAGCTCGGGCTATTCCATGAGTCTCTGACTCTGAAGAAGGCCGGCTATCTGTGCCAGCTATCCATGGCCAAGGAACCACTTGTGTGGGAGGCAGTCAGTGGCAGTGCCCCCTACCAGCTGGCTCTGCCTTCCCAGCCTGACCAGCACGGCCCTGCAGAGTGCCCCCACAGCCCCACGCACCACAGCCCCCTTGCTCTGCAGAGCAGCACCACCAGCTGGGGGCTGTGGGCAGCATGGGCAGGGGCTGCAGGAATGGCTACTCAGACCATCCCAGACGTGCTGGGCTGGGGCAAGGCTGTGTGGGACATGGGGTGTCCTGGGAGCAGAGCAGAGCTCTGTGTGTTTGCAGTGGTGGTGCCTGAAGAGCCCCAGGGCCAGCAGTGTGGTGCTGTGCTGTGCTGGGGATTGGGGCTGGCCTGGGGAGCTGCAGGATGCCTGTGGGAGGGGAATCTCCTGCAGATGGCAGCAGCAGAGATACTGCCACTGCCCTCCACTTCTCCATTTGATACTTTGGGGTCTGCCCAGCATGGGCTGCTCTTCTGGGCTGGGCTGGGTTGGGGATAGGAGATGGAGGTGTGGAGAGCTTGGGAGGGTCTGGGCTGAGCTGGCCTCCTGGGTGAGACAGGGAGAACCAGCAGAGAACCGGCTGGGATGGACCACTGTTCTCTGGACACTCTGGGAAATGCTGCCTCAGGGCAATGGTCCCAGAACAACTCCTTGCAACCACCATTCCCAGACGGGGCTCTTGCCACAGCTCACACAAGTGGTTGATATTTCCTCCTCTGAGGGATAATGAATTAGTGTATCAGGAGTCCATGTCTTTATTCTCCATATGACAGTGCACAAGATGTGGGCGTGGAGAGATGACTACCAGTGAGCAGAAGTTCCATAAGATATTCCCTAGGACTATACTGTGGGACAGACAGTGACGCAAGGTCACCTTCCTTTTAATGGCAATGTGCCCTGGGAATGCACTTGAATGAAACAAATCTAGACATGATCTTTCCCACCTACCACAGAGAGTTTTGAACACTTCCCTAACATGTGCACTCAGTACGTGATAATTTTTTTGCATATTGAGGTGGTCATTTCCTTCAGGATGCCCTGAAGGAGCTGAAGAACTCCCAGGGAAATGTGAGTCCAGACAGGTGGGAGGTGTTCTGAAGCATGAGTTGCTCAGCCCACAGGGTACCTGAGGGATTGTGCAGGGCATCCCCTACACCGGGTATTCCTGGATGGGCTGGGAAGAGGCCTGCTGAGCACAACACCTCCTTGTAGCCCTGTGGATGCTGGCTGTGAGGTAACTTCTGTCCCAGCACCTGGCTGGCCAACAGCAGGGAGGAAGAGCCTCTGAGGTCATAAAGGCCTTCAGAAAGCTGCCCCCAACAGGGTGACACATTTGGGGAGACCAGGGGAAAGCTGAGAGAATAAAGGTGGGAGATTTGGGGGAGAGAAGAGGGACTTGGCTAACAGAAAGGAAAGATCTGGAAGAGGTGAGAGGGGTTCAGGCAAGGCTGTGCTGCTGCAACACTTACTAGGAAAACATCCAGGTCAAGCCCTGGCAATATTTTGAAGCAGTAACCATAAGCCCTACTTACCCCTACATCTAAATGCTATCCCTCTCTCTGCAAGGAATCCACTACTCTTACCCCAACCTCAAACCTCACCTGGCATGGGTTAGCCAAGTCCCAAATCCATAAGGCCTTACCATACACTCTTAGCTCATTTCTTACCCTATTCCTCGGCCTTTCATCCCTAGCATTGAATTCCAGCCTTAACATAATTCCTCAACAGAGCCCTGAAGAAAATCCCAATGTAACATAACATAGTCTCTACACTAGACACAGACTAGAACCCAAAGCAGTAAACACAGGCCTCCCTCTAATACTCTGCCCAACCACTAACCCTGGAAGGCAAGATCTAATCCCTAAAGCCTAACCTGAACACCTAATCCCCAAATCCTGCATTCTTTTGGTTTAGTCACTTAACTGAAGCAGTTTGGCCTCATGAAGCTGAGAGAAACAACCCTGCAGACACCAAGGTCAATGAAGAAATAGGGTGTGGAAGTGCTCCAGGTGGCAGAGCAGAAGTTGCCCTGCAGCCCATGGTGCACCATGTTGGAGCAGATCTCCACATGGCAACTGATGGAAGACCCCACGTGGGAGCAGGTGGATGTGGCCTGAAGGAGGATGCAGTCCACGGAGAGGCCCTGCAGGAGAAGACTCCAGGTCAGAACTGTAGAGAGGAGCCCAGCTCTAGGCAGCCCATTGTGATGGGGCCTTTCTTCTGAGGACAAACTTGTATCGACACTGATAGATGTTGCACAGGCAAGGACAGGACTCAGGATGGCATCGCCCTTCAGGAAGGAACTACCTTTGGGATTCCCTTGAAGTGTGGAACTCCTGGCTGTGTCAGAGCTTGAGCCACTGAACTGTGCAGGCAGACCAAAGTCCCACTGTGACAGAAGCAACCTCGTGCTTCCCCTGAAGCCACTCCCCTCCCAGTCTTCCTGAACTACCATTGACACCGCAGACTCAAGCAAACAGAGGTAAAAGGGAGTGCGAGAATGCCAGTGCTGTACAAACTCAACAACAATGATACATGATATAGCAAGTAACTGGAACACGACCTGAGCACCAGCTCATCACAAGCACCAGATTCATGCTTAGTTGGTTTGAAAGGACTGAGAACAGGGCATTAGAAAAAGCATAAAAGAAGGAGCTACATCTTAGTATTCACTCAGCCTCACCAGAAGTAGCCCTGCAGAATGACAACCCATCTGGCCGCTCATGGCTTGGACAAGTGTACAGTTTGCTGGTTGAAGAACTTTCTAAATGGCCATGCTCAAAGAGTGAAGGAGTGAAGGGAGTTCAGTCCAGTTGGTGTCAGTTGACCAGATGTTCAGCTTAGTCATCAGTGACATTCCCCAGGGATTCCCAGGGATTGGGTCCAGTTTTATTTAATATTTAGATCTATGATCCGAATGAGAGGATCAAGTACACCCTCAGTATATCTGCAGATGACAAGAAGTTAGGTGGGACAGTTGATCTGCTTGAGGGTAGGAAAGCTTTGCAGAGGGATGTGGAAAGGCTAGATTGATGGACTGAGTCCAATCACATGACATTCAACAGTGCTTCTGCACTTGGATCATAACAACCCCATGCAGTAGCATAGGCTTGGGGAAGAGTGGCTGGAAAGCTGTCCAGAAGAAAAGCACCTGGGGATGTTGGTCAACAGCCAGCTGAACATCAGCAGCCACCGCCCACCTTGGACAGGGACACTAGCATCTTCCAATAGATTATCTGTGTTTATGAGGTCACTGTCAGCTGAAGATCTGATAGGCCATGAGCAGGCCCATGGCAGGTGAATATTCCTGTGATAACAGTGGTGCCTGAGTAGCTGACAGGCTGAGAGCAAGGGTGGCCTGTGCTAGGTGTTGTGAGGACCCTGGTGCCTGAGAAGCCAGTAGGCCAGGAATAAGCATATGGCTTGTGTGGGTCTTTGGGAGCTTATGATGTCATGTCACCGATGGCACCCCATGCTTGATTATTCCTGAAATCCGACAGAAACCCCAGGCACCTGTCTACTGGTGCATCACACTACTTCATTGGGAACAGAAACCAAACAGGTGTCTATGTGGTGCTCAGGTCAGTGGTGTCTGTGGAGCTGACAGACCAGCAGCAGGCCCACAGCTCTCGTAAGAGCTTGTGAGGTCACAGGAGCCTGAGAAGATGACAGGCAGGAAGGAGACCCATGCCTGGGGAATGTACCTGTGATGCCACTCTTGGCTGAGTAGCCAATAGGGCAGGAGCAGGTGCATGGCTGTATAAGTTCTCGGGAGGTCACTGGAGCCTGACTACTTCCATGGTGAGTATGCATCAGCTGCAAGGATATCAGAGAATCACAGAGTCATAGAATGGTTTGGGTTGTAGGAATTCTAGTGACCATCTAGTCCACATCCCTCTGCTACAGGCAGGGACACCTTCCATTAGGCAACATGTGCATATGAGGTCATGGTCAGCTGAGGAGTTGATAGGCCAGGAGCAGTCCCCTGGCCTGTGGATGTCATTTGGATGCCAGTGGTGCCTGTGTAACTAACTGGCTGAGAGCAAGGGTGGCCTGTGCTAGATGCTGGGAGGACCCTGGTGCCTGAGAAGCCAGGAGGCCAGGAATAAGCACATGGCTTGTGTGGGTCTGTGGGGAGGTCACTGGTGATCAATTAGCTGATAGGTCAGGGCAAGGCCCACGGATTGTACAGGTACCTGTGAGGTCACTGGTGCCTGAGGAGGTGGCAGGCCTGGAACAGGCCAAGAACTTGTGTAGGTGTTTGTGAGGTCATTGCTGTCTGAATATAGGCCAGGAGCAGGCCCATGGCAGGTGAAGATGCTATGGCATCACCTGGAGCTGTATTGGGCAGAATCATGAAATAGCCCGAGTTGGAAAGAATCAAGGATCAGTGAGTCAAACTCCAGCCACCAGACAATAAAATAAATTATATATGTATCTAAAAAACTATACAAACTGTAAATATATTTTAAAAATACTAAAATATATAATGTATAGATTTATAAAAAATAAACCTTTTACATATGTATAATACATGTAAAATTAATTTAATGAAAAATAAAATAAAATAAGATAAAATATATAATATAATTAATATAATATATTATACTGTATAATATAACATAATCCAGTATAATATACTGGAATACTTTATGTAATAAAAATATTTATCAAATAAAAATATAATATAATCTATAATATAATATCGGTAATTATATATTATCATATGAACTATATAATAATACATGAAATATATAAGAATAATATTTAATCTAATAAAAAATATAAAAATATAATAATGTATAAGTAATATATATATATTGTATATATTCATAAAAATGTGTGTTCTATTAAAAATATAAAATGTATATATATATGTATTTATATTTCTATATATATATATAATAAAGTATATGTCTGAGAGCATTGTCCAACACTTCTTGGACTCTGCCAGGCTTGGAGCTGTGAGGAGGCTGGGAGGCACCGCAGGGCCATGCCTGGGCACGGGGCCAGGAGGAAACCACCGTCTTCCTGCCCGGGCGCCATGTCACATGGGCTGCGGTTTGTGCACCTGCAGTGGCAGGCAGGCTCCAGCTCCCGACCCGCCGCGGGGAATAACGGCCCCTGGGTGACACGCTGAGAGCCAGGGAGACGCCTGAGGCTCTGGGCTGCAGCTCTGCTGCCAGGGCAGGCCCTGGACCAGCTCTGGCTGCTGCCGGGACCCCACAGGAGGCTCCCTGGGGAGGGACGGGACAGGCAGCACCCCCATAACGGGGCTCTGGCCCTGCCCAAGGGCCTTTCCCAGCTGCTGCTGCCAGCACAGCGGGGGCTGTAGCAGGGGCAGGGGCTGGTCTCTTCCCAGCCTGACAGCCCTGCTGCAGGACCAGCCCTGTGGATCCCATGGCTCAGAGACGGCCGGACAATCACACCTTGGGCTCTTGGATGCTACAGCTTAGGAGATGCTCCGTGCTCCCACAGCAGGCTGCAAGGGGTGTCAGAGCCATCTGCCCCCACACCCAACCCTACCCCACGATGATCTCCCACCGCAGTGACGTGAGAGCCGCAGCGGAGCCGTCCCTCATATATGGTCATGAAGAGCGCTGGAGAAGTTCATTGGAGAGCTGGGCTGCGTCGGAGGGGAGATAAGTGCCGATAACGTCTAAAAAGGTGCCTGCTGCTTCGATTGGCTCCTCCTGCAGCTGGGACAGCATCTGCACAGATATATTGCCCTCCCATCATCTCCATTTCACTGTGGGTCCCCAGGAGCTCCAGCAGCAGGGCATTGCTGTCAGGACAGGAGCCTCAGGATGGGGACAGAGGGACTCCTTTTCCCTTGGGTGCTGTGGCTGTTCCTCTGGGTGCAGCCATGCAGAGGTAAGTGCCAGCTTCTGTTTTCAACAACCTTGGGACAATGGGCAGCAGTGGGGCCATTGGGATCTCTCTGGGAGTGGGGTTGTTTTCAGGCACCACTCATGTGAGAGGCAGAAGGTGCTCAGTCTCTCAGCTCTGTTCTTTAATCTGTGCCTGTCTGGGTGGGAGGGGGTAATCCATTTTCACATCTCCCATGTTTTTGGCAGCCCACACCTGGCTTCATTTCTAGACACCTTGTCCTTGGGTACCCTTTTGCGACCCCTTGTTCCCCAGCTCGGTGTCTCTGGGTCTGGAGAAGGCCCAGACAGTGAATGGCCCTCAGTGATCTCCAGGGCACAGCCAATGTCTGGGGTGCCCCAGGGGGGTTGTGTGCTGTTCCCTGCCCATGGGATCTGGGGAAACACTGACTCCAGGAGGGCAGGTTGTGTCCCATTAACAGAAGGGGACTGGGGCATCTGCACCAAGAGGTGTTCTTCTTGGGGGCCCTGGTCAAGCACAGGGGCCTGTCTGACAGCAGGGATTGGGAAGGAATGTGGGCTGTCGATATTTTTGCGGTCAACCCAGACAGTGGGTTTGGGAGGTGCCTGTGGCAGACAATGGGCAATGGAAGCTGCTCAGGGGCATGGGTCTGTTTGGGGGACACTGGGATGGGGAAGAGTGGGAGCCCCATGCAGGGCTGGGGGCTGTGTGGGGGTGGGCATGGGTGGGGGCAGGGGTCCGCTGGGGTGGGAGGAGGTGGTGAGGGCTGTGGGGCAGCAAATGGCCCAGGAGGGCTAGAGCTGGGTATCCCCAGCCCAGCATAGCCCATGGGGAGAGGAGGAACCCCCCACTGCCCCTGAGATAGCCTATGGGGACAGGGATCCCACCCTGGGAACTGGGAGTCTGCCTGGGGAGGGGGTCCTCACGGACACACAATGTGGGACTCAAAACTCTCCTGACCCTTCCTGTGTTGGTGTTTGAAGGGGCTGCGGAGGTGAGGCTGGCGGATGGCGGCAGTCGCTGTGCTGGGAGAGTGGAGGTGAAACATCAGGGCCAGTGGGGGACCGTGTGCCATGGCAACTGGGACATGTCCGATGCTGCAGTGGTTTGTAGGCAGCTGGGCTGTGGGGTTGCTCTCAAAGCTCATCGGAATGCACACTTCGGGCTGGGATCTGGGCGCATTTGGATGAATAATTTTCACTGTCGTGGCACCGAGTCTGCCCTGTCTGACTGCACACATGCAGGATGGGGTAAAGCATACTGCATTCACAGCTGGGATGCTGGAGTGACATGCTCTGGTAAGGACTGAACTTGTTCCCTACTTCTGGGACGAGGACACTTCTAAGGGACCTGGCTGTGACCTCAGGAAGCAGCAAGTGGACACCAGAACATGGCTCTGTGTGTCAAGTTGCACTCTGAGCTGGGTCTGTCACTGCTGGTGTCCCTTGTCCCTGGGGAAAGCCCAGTGGGGGCACATCCAGCCTGGCCGTGAAGCTGGAGTAGCCAAGCCTAGGGAGATGCCTGGGGCTGGGAGAGGAAAGCCCTCAATCTTCCCCATTGTGCTGCCTGGTTCCCATCTTTCTCCTCCCATTCGCCCAGGCCCTGTCTGGCAGGCTGGTCCCTATGCCAGGGGAATCTAGAGCAGCTCCCCCAGCCAACAGCAGCCTCAGGGAAGGGCGTGCAATGGCCCAGGACTTTTGGGGTTGTACCCCCAGCAGACACGAGAACCTCAGCCAAAGCAGAGGGGCTACTCAGAGGGCAGGAGCACTGGGCTTGGGCAGACAAGCAGGGTGGCAAGTGGCACCTTGTTCCTGTCCTGGGGTCACCCCATGAGAGCCAGCCCCCAGAGACACAGGCCCTCCAGGCAGTGCTGACCCACTGCTCAGGCTCTCCTGCGTGCCCTGTGCCACAGGGGCTGTGCCAGCACCTCCTGGCTCTCCTCTCTGCCTGCCCTCACACCAGGAGCTCGTGTCAGCCCAGGACTGCTCTCTGCCTGCTTTCCTGACCCATGCATGGTAGGTGGCTGGGGACATGCATGTCCAGCACCACACTGTCCCTACCGGAGGACCCCCCTTTGCAGAGGATCCCCCGATGTGCCCCATCTAGCAGGAGCTCCCCAAGAGCCCCAGCATTCCCTGGGAACAGGGGGGCTTTTGGGCAGTTCCAAGGATTTCTTCTAACTGGCCTGAGCCTTGTGGGGCAGAGCAGGCTGAAGTAGCCACGAGTTCCTGGGCCTGTTTCCCTGGGCCCACGTGCTGCGGGTGCTGCTGTGCTGGGTCTGGGGCTGGGCAGCCCAGGGACTCCGGGCAGCAACAGTTTGAGCAGTGCCTGTGGCTGGGGGCTGGGAGAGAGGGCAGCCCATGGGTGCTCAGCAGTTTTCTGAGGAACAGCAGGGGAGCCCTGACATGTTTTTGCCATCAGTACCCACTGAGAGCTGCAGGGCTGGCCATGGGGCTCTGCGTGCGGCTGCCTTAGGGATGAGGTAGGAGGTGGGCACAGAATTGCCAGAGGGCTCTGGGAACTCACAGGTCTCCTTGGTTGCTCCAGGATTTGTGCGGCTGGTCGGAGGGGACAGCCCCTGCTCAGGAAGTGTGGAGATCTACGACAGGGACCAGTGGAAAGCTGTCTGTCACTCCCACTTTGGTGCCAAAGCTGCCGAGGTGGTGTGCAGGGAGCTGCAGTGTGGCACAGCCCTGTCTGTCCATGGGGCAGCTCAGCTGGGAGAAGGGGCCGGTCCTGTCTGGGACAGAGAGCTGCAGTGTGTGGGAAATGAATCCACCATCCTCTTCTGCCCCTGGGGGGCCTCCAAGGACAAGGCCTGCACCCACAGCAATGGCACTCATGTCACCTGCACACGTAAGGACTTGGGGTGGAATGATGGCCACTGGGGTTGTGGTGGGGGAAGGAGAGCAGGGTGGGCACTGGGCTGTGCTGGGTGGGAGACAGGTGGGGTTAGGTGGTGGTCTGCAGCCCCAAAATGAGAGTGCTGCAGGAGGAGAAAGGCACGCTGTCCCTTCGGCCTCTCCTGCAGCTCCTGTGGGAACAAGAGCACAAATGTGGCCTCTCTCACCCTCCTTTGTCCCCAGAGTACACGGGGTTCAGGCTGGTGAACGGCAGCACAGCGTGTGAGGGCAGGGTGGAGGTGGAGGTGCTGGGGACATGGGGGACACTCTGTGCCTCCCGCTGGGACCTCTCGGACGCCCACGTTCTCTGTCGGCACCTCGGCTGTGGCTTTGCTGAGTCCATTCCTGGAGGAGGGCATTTTGGGAGAGGAACCGGCCCCGTCTGGAGAGACTCGTTCCACTGTGATGGGACTGAAGCCCACCTGGGGCAGTGCCCGGTGACTGCCCTGGGGGCCTCACCGTGCTCCCAGGAGAACGCTGCTGCTGTCATTTGCTCAGGTGAGTACTGGGCAGTGCTGTAAAGTCCATTTGCCCCTGGACTGTGACACGGCCACACAAATTTGGGGACCCCATGGCAGCACCAGGCTGAATTTCTGCTCTCATCAGGCCCGGCTCGCAACATGTCTGTATGGTTGGTGGGCGGAGGGAGCCGGTGCGACGGGCGCGTGGAGGTCTTCCAGCACGGGACGTGGGGCAGAGTCCTGGATGAGCAGTGGGACATGCAGGAGGCCAGCGTGGTGTGCCGGCAGCTGCAGTGCAGAGAGGCAGAGGCAGCCTACACCCCCGTGAGGGCTGAGAGAGGACCAGGACCTGTGGGGCTGCGTGGGGTGCGGTGTGCAGGGCACGAGGCTGACCTGAGCCTCTGCAACACCTCCCTGCCCGAGAGCACACCAGCAGCAGGAATCATGGAGGACGTGGGGGTCGTGTGCCGGGGTGAGTGGTGCTGCACATCCCCCAGGTTTGTGGCTGGGAGGGCAGCAAGCCACTGACAGCCGGGGTTCTCCCTGCTGCAGGGAGCCGGCGGGTCCGGCTGGCGGACGGGGCCGGGCGCTGTGCCGGGAGAGTGGAGATCTACTACCAGGGGCGCTGGGGCACCGTCTGCGACGACGCCTGGGACCTGGCCGACGCCGCCGTCGTTTGCCGCCAGCTGGGCTGCGGAGGGGCCCTGGAGGCAGCCGGCTCTGCTCGGTTTGGGGAGGGCTCCGGGCAGATCTGGCTGGATGGCGTCAACTGCTCCGGGGCCGAAGCTGCTCTCTGGGACTGCCCTGCCAAGGCCTGGGGGCAGCACGACTGCGGGCACAAGGAGGACGCGGGAGTCATCTGTTCAGGTCTGTGCTGGGAGCTGGGAGGAAAGCTGGGGCCAGTGAGGCCAGGGTGAGGGTAGAGCCAGGTAGGGCCAAGGCTATCAGTGTCTGACATCCAAGGACATCCCTGGGGCCTTTCCTCCTTCCAGAGTTCATGGCCTTGAGGCTGGAGAACAGTGACGGCTGCTCCGGGCGCCTTCAGGTTTTCTACAACGGGACGTGGGGCAGCGTTTGCTCCAACTCCATGACCACCGAGGCGGTGTCACTGGTGTGCAAGGAGCTGGGCTGCGGGAATGAGGGGGATTGGGAAATAATTTTAAACTCTGCCAAGCTGTCTGGCACCGCGTGGCTGGATCACGTGGAGTGTGGGAAGAGCAACAGCTCCTTCTGGCAGTGTCCCTCTGCTGCCTGGCATCTGCAGTCGTGTGATGACAGCCGAGAAGAGATCTACATCACCTGCAATGGTAAATCTGGTTTCTCAAGGCACCAGGTCCTGTTCCCCACTGGGTATGGTGAAATGCAGAGAAGGAACCCAGAGGGGCTTTGACTTCCTGCATTAGACCCTGTTGCTGCTGGTGGCACAAAGGTGACTTCAGCTCTCAGAGCCACCCATGCCCACCAGCAGCAGTCAACATGTGGGCTGCCCTCAGCCCCTAGGGGATGCAGAGGCATCTCCACGCAAGGTCTGAGAGGAGACCATGCAGGGCTTTCAGGAGTCCCCCCTCCAGGGACAGCCTCCTGCTGCTCTGTGAACCAGGGACCTTGTGGGGCCAAGCACTTGGGTCCCCCATGCAGTGACGTGTGGGAGGAATGAATGGGGATCTGCTGCTGCCCTGACCCAGCATGGGGATGTGCGAGCAGAGGTCAGCCCTGCTTTCTTCTGCATGACCCCGAGAGCAGCCCTTTTCAGCCCAACTTCTCTTTCCTTTGGGACATGGACAGAAAGGCCGCAGGTGGCTGCATGCCCCAACTCCACCAGCTGCACAGGTAGGGAGCTGCCCCTGCGCGTGCCCCCCTTACCTGGCAGGGCTCCCCCAGTTGTCCTGGTGCCATGGGACATTGCTGCCTCCCCAGACAGGGAGAAGATCCGCACCGTGGGAGGCAAGGACGGCTGCTCGGGCAGAGTGGAGATCTGGCACCGCGGCACCTGGGGGACGCTGTGTGACAATGCCTGGGACATGCGGGATGCCGAGGTGGCGTGCAGGCAGCTGGGCTGTGGCCCCGCGGTCTATGCCCTGGGCCAGGCTGTTGCTGGAGAGGGGACGGGCCCCATGTGGCTGATGGAGTGCAGGGGGACGGAGCTGTCTCTGCAGGACTGCTGGGCCCAGCCAGGGGACAGCGGTGCCTGCCAGCATAAGGCAGATGCGGCTGTGCATTGCTCAGGTGAGCAGTGGGGCTGGGAGACATTGCTGGGGGCTTGGCAAGGAGCTGGCTTGGGTGTCTGCCCTGCTGGATCCTGGCATGGCCCCAGTGCGGGACCAAGCAAGGGTGTTCCTGCAGAGTGGGGGGCTGGTGTTGGGTGGGGAGTAGCCTCTGTGGGGCTGGATGTGCCAGCACATCCCCTGGGCTGCCTGCACTGTCTTGTGAGCAGCCCAGAGCAGTGGTGCTGGGCCCTGTCCCTGCCACCCTGCCTAGCCCCAAAGGAGGGACAATTCAGGTGGCACATGTAGGGGCCATCTGCTAGGGAGGCTGCCTGGTGCCACAGCCCCAGCCTCTCAGCCCAACTCTCCTTCTGCTCCCCTGTAGCTGCACCCAGGACAGCAACATCCTCCCCACAAGCAGGTAAGCTGTCCTTCCCCAGGGCTGGGTCTGCCCACAGAGAAGCTGTGACCTACAGCCAGGGGAAGGGGCTCCTTGCTGGGCTGTGAGACTCCCAGGAAATTGAGGGAGATGGGAGAAGTCTGTGATGGACCCAGCAGGGTGGGAGCTGCCCCATCACCCAGCCCTGTCCCCCCCAGCCCCTGCTGCCTTGTGTGGTCAGCAGTGGCTTATCCTGCCCCCAGCCTCTCCCTTGTCTGATGCTGCCCCTGCCATGTTCCTGCCCATGCAGATCCCCCACGGGGCCGTCCAACCACCAGCAGCGAGAGACTCTCGGTGCCTGTCATCCTCTGCATCATCCTGGGGGCCCTCCTCTGCCTGCTCCTGGCCCTCCTGGCTGGGCAGGTGCGAAGCGCCAGGGCTCGGTGCAGAGGTGGGTCCTTCCCCAGTGGTCCTGGGGGGCAGATGCCTCCTGGCAGGGATGGGAGTGTTGGTGTCCTGGGGCACAGAAACAGAGCCGTGTGCTGCCTCCTGCCCCATGTGCTGCCCCACTGACTGACAGATGAACATCAAGGGGTGGAGAGAGTCCAGACCCTGGGGCATCAGTTCTGGGGTGAGGAGAGAAATGTGAGAGCTGGGCTGGGTGAGAAGGGGAAGATGCACTGCTGGCAGTCCTCTGAGCAGCTCTGGCAGGAGGAGCATGGGGCAGCGGGGTCCATCACTGTGGTGTCAGCCACCCCCCAACAGGACACGGGCTGTGCTTTTGATGTGTGGGGCAGAGATGGAGCAGCTCCATGAGAAGGGGAAATGAGGGAATTGGTGCAGGGTCTGCACTCGGACATGACCCAGGGACCAAAGGGGCACACGGGCTGTTTCCAAAGGGATGGTGCAAGGCTGATGCTGCCCCAGACCATCTCCATGGGGATGCTGCCCTCCCTGGGGATGTGGCCTCAGTGCCAACACAACACAGTGGGGCTGTGCTGTGGGGACAGCCCTGTGCTGGCCTAGGGAATGGGGCTGGGGGAACCCAGTGGGGTCCTGTCCCTCTCTGCCCATTCCCAGACCTGCCCTTCCTCTGTCCCCAGGCTCCGGGAGAGCTGGGGAGCCCTTCCCTGAGGCCGTGTACGAGGAGATCGCTTACAGCCTGGCGTGGGAGAAGCAGGTGAGGTTCAGTCTCTCAGGTGGGTGTATGTTCATGAAGGGGATCTTTCTCCCTACCCCAGACCAGGGCTGTCCCCTGCAACTCCTACCAATGGTCCCTGAAATGGTTGGACCATGGGATCTGTGGGAGAGATCCAGGCGTTGGCCCCCACAGAGGAGCTTCCTCCCCACCAGCTCTGCCCATCCCAGAGGGGACAGCCCCTCTCTGCCTGGCCCTGCACCCTGGGGACATCCAAGGGCTGAGCGAAGAATCACAGAATCACAGAATCACAGAATTTTCTAGGTTGGAAGAGACCTCAAGGTCATCGAGTCCAACCTCCAACCTAACGCTAACAGCCCTCCACTAAACCATATCCCTAAGCTCTACATCTAAACGTCTTTTGAAGACTTCCAGGGATGGTGACTCCACCACTTCCCTGGGCAGCCTGTTCCAGTGCCTCACAACCCTTTCAGTGAAGAAGTTCTTCCTAACATCTAACCTAAAACTCCCCTGGCTCAACTTAAGCCCATTCCCCCTCGTCCTGTCACCAGGCACGTGGGAGAACAGGCCAACCCCCACCTCGCTACAGCCTCCCTTGAGGTACCTAAAAAGAGCGATAAGGTCACCCCTGAGCCTCCTCTTCTCCAGGCTGAACAAGCCCAGCTCCCTCAGCCGCTCCTCGTAGGACTTGTTCTCCAGGCCCCTCACCAGCTTTGTCGCCCTTCTCTGCACCCGCTCAAGCACCTTCATGTCCTTCTTGTAGCGAGGGGCCCAAAACTGAACACAGTACTCGAGGTGCGGCCTCACCAGAGCTGAGTACAGGGGGACAATCACCTCCCTAGCCCTGCTGGTCACACCGTTCCTGATACAAGCCAGGATGCCGTTGGCCTTCTTGGCCACCTGAGCACACTGCTGGCTCATATTCAGCAGACTATCCACCATCACTCCCAGGTCCTTCTCTGCCTGGCAGCTCTCCAACCATTCCTCTCCCAGCCTGTAGCTCTGCTTGGGGTTATTGCGCCCCAGGTGCAGGACCCGGCACTTGGCCTTGTTGAACTTCATGCAGTTGACCTCAGCCCATCGGTGCAGCCTATCCAGATCCTCCTGCAGAGCTTTCCTACCCTCGAGCAGATCGACACACGCACCTAACTTGGTGTCATCTGCGAACTTACTGAGGGTGCACTCGATGCCCTCGTCCAGATCATCAATGAAGATATTAAAGAGGACCGGCCCCAGCACCGAGCCCTGGGGGACGCCACTAGTGACTGGCCTCCAACTGGACTTGGCTCCATTCACCACGACTCTTTGGGCCCGGCTATCCAGCCAGTTTCTAACCCAGCGAAGCGTGCGCCAGTCCAAGCCAAGAGCAGCCAGTTTCTTGAGGAGAATGCTGTGGGAGACGGTGTCAAAAGCCTTGCTGAAGTCAAGGTAGACCACATCCACAGCCTTTCCCTCATCCACCCAGCGCGTCACTCTGTCATAGAAGGAGATCAGGTTCGTCAGGCATGACCTGCCTTTCATAAAGCCATGCTGACTGGGCCTGATCGCCTGCTTCCCCTGCAATTGCTGCATGATGACTCTCAGGAGGATCTGCTCCATGAGCTTTCCTGGCACTGAGGTCAAACTGACAGGCCTGTAGTTTCCCGGGTCTGCCCTCCGGCCCTTCTTGTAGATGGGCATCACGTTTGCTAGCCGCCAGTCGATTGGAACCTCCCCTGATAGCCAGGACTGTTGATAAATGATGGACAGTGGCTTGGCCAGCTCCTCTGCCAGTTCCCTCAGTACCCTTGGGTGGATCCCATCCGGCCCCATCGACTTGTGCACATCTAAGTGCCGTACTAGGTCACCAACCAGTCCTTCATGGATAATGAGGGCCACATCCTGCTCCCCATCCCCTTCCACCAGCTCAGGGGGCTGTCCCAGGGCAGCTCTGGGAGCCCCTACGGGATGGGCTCATCCCAGGGTAGCAGGGGTGGTCTCCCCCCCACTCTGACCCAGTGCTCTGGTTGCCCATCCCCAGCAGTGCTGACCACAAGATGGGGCAGCAGGGCTCATCCCACAGCACCCACTGCAGCTCTCTGCAGCCTCCTTTTCAGAGGGGTCCCTGCCCCAGCTGAAGCCCTACCCCAGGCACAGAGAGGAGGAGGATGATCTGGGGCCAGCCCCAGGGATTGGAGGGGGAGGGAGAGGAAGGGCTCTATCTCTCCTCCCAGAAGACAGACAGACAGCAGTGCCACTGAGTGCCACCATCAGAGCTGGAAGGACGAGGGCTCTGCTTTGGCCCTGACACCAGCAGCATGTCAGCCCTGTGTCCCTGCATGCCCTCCCACCCTCTGCTCTGCAGAACGTCTCTTCTCACTGCCACCACCTCTCCTCTCCTTTCAGATGTCCCTGTCCTGCCTGGAGGTGACCCAGTGGATGGCTACGATGATGCTGAGGAGGTTTCTGACCCTGGGGAGCATCCTTTCCCTGGGCAGGGGGACTGGGAAGTGCCCAGGACACCAGAGGAAGGAGATGGGCCCAGGAATACAGCCACAGGTGAGAGGGCAATGCAGCACTGCCACTTCCTAGGTGCCAATCCCAGGGCCAGGAGAATCCATGAAATATTTAGAGCCTGATCTCCTGACATAGAGAACCTGTCCTGAGATATTTTGGGGGGCTGGGAGAATGGGCCGAGTGTCTCAGGCTGGTGTGGAGGGGGAAGGTGTTGTACAGCCCTGAGGAGCACCCCACAGGCCCAACCACAGCAGCCTGCCTTGATGCTTACAGAGGGAAGCCTGCGCTCCTGGAGAAGTGCTGGGCACCCTGGAGCTGAGGGAGACACCTTGTCCCCTTTTCTGGTACACATGTGCTATGACGATGTTGAAGAGGTGTCTCTGGCATGTCCCCATGAGGACACCCAGGATGTGACACCAGAGCCACCTGCACAAGTGTCCCAGAGCTCCAGGCCAGCAGAGCCCAACCCTGCCGAGCAGCTGGTTGCAACCAGGAAGGAGGAGAGCTCAGTGCCACTGGGAGAGCCGTGAGTGCCAGGGAACGGTCTCCCTTTTCCAGCAGTCTGCAGACACACATGGGTATTTCCCTTCTTGGTATTCCCTGTTTTTGTGCTTTGTGTTGGCAAATGTTTATATTAAAACATTCTGGGGGCTTTGCCCCAGGTCCAGTGTTTCCCTGCCCAGGTGTCGGGGTCTCTCTCTGAGGCTAACCAATTGGAGTAGAGCTCAAAGATGCAATAGTGGGGAATGGTCATTTCTTGGGACCAACGGGGTTGGGATCAGGCTGTAGGGCTGCCAGAACCCCCAGTCCCTAGACAGTATTCCTACTGACAGAGACATTTCCGTCCTGCCAGCCACAGGCAGTTTCCAGCAAAAGTGGCTCTGTGTGATGCCCCATGATACACTCGCTGGTAGCACCCATCTTCTACAGCCTTGGGCCCCCGTGGAACCCAAAGATGCCTGCCCAGCACCCACCGACAGAGAAACCTCTCCTGCAGGATCAGAGTGGCGAGAAGTGTTGGACCCCTGGGCAGGACTTGGTACCCAAACTGCCCTCTCTGATCCTGCTGGTAGGTCCTCCCCAGCTCTTCCCCAGCAGGCTCCTCTGCTGCAGGCTGAGAGATGCTTTTAGTAGTGGGGTGGTGTGCTGCAGGGGGTGCTGGATGGTCTGGAACATCTGTTTGATCCATTTGGGTCAGCTGTCCTGGCTGTGTCAGGAACACCTTCCTCAAAATCAGGTTGCTCAAAGCCCCATCCAGCCTGGCCTTGAATGCTTCTAGGGATGGGACACCATCCAACAGCCTTTCTGGGCAACCTCCTGCAGTGCCTCACCACCCTCAGAGTAAATGATTTCTTCTGAATATCTGATCTCAATCTACCTTCTTTGAGTTTAAAGCTTTTTCCCCTTGTCCTGTTACTACATCCTCTAATAAATTCTCTCTCTCCAGCTTTCCTTTATGCCCTCTGGAGCTACTGGAAGGTTGCTCTATGTTCTGCCTACGAAGGCCCAGGGCCTTCTGTTCTTAATTCCTCTCTTCTCCCTCTTCATAGGAGAGATGCTCCAGCCCTCTTATCATTTTTGTGGCCTTCCTCTGGACTTGCTCCAATGGGTCCATGTCTTTCTCACGTTGGGGATCCCAGAGGTGAACACCCTATTTTAAGTGGGGTCTCACAAGTTAGGAAGAAAAAGTGAGAATCATCTCCCCTGACCTGCTGGCGATGTTCATTCTGATGCAGCCCAGGATTTTGCTTTCAGGGCTACAAGTGCATATTGCCTACACACGTTGAGTTTTTGAAGCACCATACTCCCAGGACCCTCTCCTCAAAGCTGCTCTCACTCCCTTCTCCACCCAGCTTGTATTTATGCATAGGACTGCTTCAACCCACGTGTGGGAGTTTACACTCAGCCTTGTTGAAGTTCATGAGTTTCACACAGGCCCACCTCTCAAGCCTGTCATGGCCCCACTAGATGACACCCCTTCCCTCCAGCACGTCAACCTCACCACACTGCTTGTTGTCATCAGCAAACTCGCTGAGGGTGCACTCGATCCCACTACCCATGTCACCAACAAAGATGTGAAATAGTGCTGGTCCCAGTACCAAGCCCTTAAGAACACCATTCATAACAGATCTCCACTTGGACATTGATCTGTTGACCACAACCCTGTGACTGCGACCATCCAGACAATTCCTTATATACATTGAGTGGTCCATCTGTCAGATCCATGTCTCTCCAATTTAGAGGCAGGAATGCCACATGGGATGTGTCAAATACTTTGCACAAATCAGGTAGATGATGTCAGTTACTTTTCTCTTACACACAAACACCGTAACACCATTGCAGTAGGCCTACAGATATGTTAGGCACGCTCTGCCCTTAGTGAGGACATGTTGGCTGTCCATGAAGACATGTGCCCCTGCAGCTCCACCACAGGTCTCTGAGGAAGGATCTCAGGCAAGCAAATCACAGCAGGGTTCTTTCTTTTATTGAAATACATAGAGAGCCTGGCTTCTCGTTTACTCCATGTCTCAGAATCACACGGACAGGTAGATACTGAAATGGAAGAGGATGAATAATGATACTTTCTGTGTTCAGCACTATTACAAATAAATCAAAGATAAGATAATGCTACACAACCACACACAAATTTCCAGCTTCTGAGCCTGTAATGAGCTACATTATAAGTGATATGCAGAGGAAGAACAGCAGTTTATTGGTTCTGAAAATATCCAGTTACCAATTCGCACACTGCATCCTTGAGCTCCTTGTTCCTCATGCTGTAGATGAGGGGGTTCACTGCTGGAGGCACCACTGAATATAAAACTGCCAGCAAAAGATTCAGGGAGGAGGAGGATACAGAGGGGGGCTTCAGATAGGCAAATGTGGCAGTGCTGAGAAACAGGGAGACAACAGCCAGGTGAGGGAGGCATGTGGAAAAGGCTTTGTGTCGTCCTTGCTGTGAGGGGATCCTCAGCACTGCCCTGAAGATCTGCACATAGGAGAGCACAACATAAAGAAAACATCCAAATGCTAAGCAGGCACTAACCACAAGAAGCCCAACTTCTCTGAGGTAGGCATCTGAGCAGGAGAGCTTGAGGATCTGGGGAACTTCACAGAAGAACTGGTCTAGGGCATTGCCTTGGCAGAGGGGGAGGGAAAAGGTATTGGCAGTGTGCAGCACAGCATAGAGAAAAGTACAGCCCCAGGCAGCTGCTGCCATGTTGACACAAATTCTGCTGTCCATTATTGTCCCGTAGTGCAGGGGTTTGCAGATGGCAATGTAGCGGTCATAAGCCATGATGGTGAGAAGATAAAACTCTGCTGAAATGAAAAAGAAAAAGAATAAAATCTGAGCAGCACATCCATAGGAGGAGATGGCTGTGGTGTCCCACAGGGAGTTGGCCATGGCTTTGGGAACAGTGGTAGAGATGGAGCCCAGGTCGAGGAGGGCGAGGTTGAGGAGGAAGAAGTACATGGGGGTGTGGAGGCGGTGGTTGCAGGCTATGGCTGTGAGGATGAGGCCGTTGCCCAGGAGGGCAGCCAGGTAGATGCCCAGGAAGAGCCCAAAGTGCAGGAGCTGCAGCTTGCGTGTGTCTGCGAATGGCAGGAGAAGGAACTCTGTTGGGAAGGTGCTGTTGGACATTTGCTGCCTCAGGGCATGGTTGCCTGTCCATGGAGGAATAGACAGTGACATGTTAGAGAGACTTTTCTAAGCAAAAACTAAACCTTATTTCAAAGAAAACATCCTTAACAAGGCTGTATCCTCACTGCATCTTCATCTCAAGAAGACTTGCTCCTGCCTGGAGCTCTGCATCTCTCTGCCTAAGGATGCCACAGAGACCATGAAGATCCTCTGTAATCTCAGCAGTAATCAGTGCTGCTGGTAAAGAACACCAGGGGTGCATCTCAGGTATCCACTGGCCAGAGGCATCTCCCTATTTACAAGTGATGAAAGGGACATCCAACAATCCCACAAAGAAACAAAGAAGGTTGCGCTGGTGCTGCCTGTAGGTTAAATGGTGTGGAGTGAATATATGAGTTTCCTCAAAGACCTACAAATCTCTTTTAACTGTAATGCTCTATGAGTTTAGGTCCCTTCTACAATCCTAACAACACCATTATCATCTCCCTGACCGCCATCCAAAGCAGGAAGTTGAAAAATGAGACCTCAGAGAGTGCCATTCCTTCAGTTATGGCAGGTGTTGTTCTTCCCTTTCAAGAATCTCCCCCAGAAATGCCCTGGGGGTGCTGGGGAGATATGAGGAGCCTGGCCCATGTAGCAGCCCCCTGCCAGCAGCAGGACCCTGTCCGGCCCTGGCCTTCTGGTCCTTCCAGCCACAGCTTCTCCCCACAGCACCCTGGGCAGCTCCCCAGGCAGGCTGAGTGCAGAGCCTCGCAGGTGGGAGAGGCTCTGCCCCGGAACAAAGCCCCTGGGGCTCAGCAGGGACCCTGCTCTGCACCACAGCCCTGGGCACCCTTGCTTGCTCCCTGCTTGCACAGCCTGCAGCTGGTCCTGTGAGAAGGAACCCTCGTGTCCTGTCCCACTGATAGCTTTGGTAGGTAATCCCTGCTCTGGAGCTTGTCATTCTTCTGTTATCCAAAGAGAATTCTCCAAAGATAAATATCCAAAGAGTTCTTTTGAAAGTTCCCATAGGCTGTGGGATTTGCCAGCAAATCTGGAGATGGCACCAGAAACAACAGCTGTGCTGCCCTGCAGCCAGAGACTTACCCTGTTCAGGGCTGTGAAGATTTCTCCCGCACTGAGCTCTCAGCATCCCCCCTCCACACTGCCTTTAACATCTCCCTCCCTTCTCTCAGCCGCCTTTGTCCCCTGCAGGCAGTGCCCCCAGCCCTGCTGCACTGTGCAGAGGAGCAGCTTCTGGGCAGAGCTGTCTCTCTGCAGTGCTGCCTGCTTTCCAGGAGCTCCCCTTGGGCTGAGAAGCCCAGCCCAGTTCAGCAGCACAGCTCCAGTCTAATGCCTCTCTGTCTCTCCCCTCTCTCATGTCCCTTGAGATGTCCCTGGGCCTCCAGGGGAATCAGCTTTAAAACACACTGAAGTAATCCCTGATGTTCCTTCCATCAGCCGCTGAAGGAATCTCATTTCCAGCACTGTCCTTCCTTATTCAGAAAATGGATGAGGTCCAAGGATCACCTTTCCATGCCCTGTTTTTAGGCAGGACACTCCTGCAAGGACAGGGATGGATCTTCCTTCTCCCTGCTGAGGGAAAGGTTTCAACTGAGCCAACCAAGGCACCTCCTTCTTTGTTTGCTGTCCAGAGGCTAGAAGGATACCCTAATGTAATCCAGATGTATTACCCTGCTCTCTCCCGTGCCTCACATTTGGAAACTGCCCTGGCTATGTTACACAGTGACCATTCACTGCCTCTACTGTGAACAGCACTGGGAGCTCTTGGCAAGTCCCTGGTCCTCCAGGGGAATCAACTTGGAATCAAACCAATGCAATCACTGTTCTTCCTGCTGTCAGCTAGGGAGAGACACCTATTTCAAGTGCTATCTTTTCTCTTAAATCAAAATACGTGTTTGATATGGGAATCATCTTTTCTTGTCCTTTTGTTAGTTAGGACACCCACAAATTTTATTCCATTTCTTTCAAGCACCTGTTAATATTCCGGAGAACAAATCTTTTTCACTGCAAATGAAATCCCTCTGTCTACACAGACTACACAACCCAGCAAGCTCATAGAATCATAGAATATTTGGGGTTGGAAGGAACCTTAAGGTCTAGTTCCAGTCCCCGTGAAATGGGCAGAGTCTCGTCCCACTAGACCAGTTTGCCCAAGGTCCCATCCAACCTGACCTTAGACATTACCAGCGATGAGGCACGCACCACTTCTCTGGGCAACCTGTTCTAGAGCCTCACCACCCGCTGTGTGAAGAATCTCTTCTTTAGATCTAATCTAAATCTGCTCTCTTTTAGCTTAAAAGTACTGCCCCATGTCCTATCACTACACTCCCTGATACAGTCTCTCCAGATATTTATCCTATGTGTCTCCCCCAGTTCTCTTAAGAGTAGGGAGGGAGAGAGTGTCTGTGCGGTGCTTGGCTACCTCCTGGGGATAAAGCACAACACATCTGGGGACACAAACCTGACAAACAAGTGATAAAGGAGGCAGTGAGGGAGCCAGACGTGGTCAGTCACACTGACTGGTGAGAGTATGAGAGGATGTTTCTTCCAACGAGTTTATCTGACCAGGTTTCTTGTCAGTTGAGAAACCAAGGGAAAACAGGGAATACTGGTAAAAGGGGATGTCCTATAAGGAGAGGCTGAGGACACTTGGGTTGTCTAGCCTGGAGAAAAGAAAGCTGAGGAGCAACCTCATTTTTCTCAGCCACTGTCTTAGGAGGGCAAGTGGAGAGGGAGGTGATGACCTCTTCTCACTAGTAAATGATCAGAGAAAGTGTGCAATGGCACACAGACGCACCAGGGAGGTCCAGACTGGAGAGTGGGAAAGTTGTCTGTACTGTGAGGGTGGTCAGACACTAGAATAGGCTTCCTTGAGACCTGCTTTTTTTTTTTTTCCCAGCCTGTCAGTGTTCAAGAAGCATTTGGACATTGTCCTCATTGATATGCTGTAACTTTTGTTTAGCCCTGGAGAGATCAGGTAGTTGGACCAGACAACCTTTGAAGGTCTCTTCCAACTGAACTATTCTGTTCTAGTCTAGTCTTGTCTAGTCTAGTCACTACACACGTGTGTAGGCCCATTTGTGTATTGGAAGACCACAATAATGCTTCCTGGAGTCTTCTTTTCTTCAGGCTAATCCCAACTCTCTCAGCTGCTCTTCACAGGACATGTATTTGGTGTGCATGGCATGCTTTTGGTAGTCAGGTGGTAGGTTGCAGGGGGTGCTGGATGATGAGGAACATCAATTTGATCACTCTGAGTTAGCTCTCCTGGCTGTGTCCCATCGCAATGTCCTGCACACTTCCAACCTACATGTCATGAGGGGCAGTATTAGAATCAGAAACCCTTGATGCTGTGTAGACACACTCCATGACTGTTTCTAAACCTTCTCAAAGCCAGTTACCCCCTGCACTAAAACACCTCATCCCTGGAGAACCCTGTGCAACAGCTGTCTTGAAGAGTGTTTGTTTTGTTTTCATCTTTCCTTTAACATGTGACCAAGTCTTGGAAGACAGCAGATGTTACAGAAGTCTTTGTTTGGAAGACAAAGTTGAGGCTGAGCTGAGAACTAAGTAAAACATATGTGTTTATTGAGTTAATTAAGCAACACTGAAAAAAAAAAAAAAGTTTTTTCTTTTATTGATGGTGTGCAGAATGTTAGGAAATACCTTGACTTCAGCAAGGCTTTTGACACCGTCTCCCACAGCATTCTCCTCAAGAAACTGGCTGCTCTTGGCTTGGACTGGCGCACGCTTCGTTGGGTTAGAAACTGGCTGGATAGCCGGGCCCAAAGAGTCGTGGTGAATGGAGTCAAGTCCAGTTGGAGGCCAGTCACTAGTGGTGTTCCCCAGGGCTCGGTGCTGGGGCCTGTCCTCTTTAATATCTTCATCGATGATCTGGACGAGGGCATCAAGTGCACCCTCAGTAAGTTTGCAGATGACACCAAGCTAGGCACGTGTGTTGATCTGCTTGAGGGTAGGAAGGCTCTGCAGGAAGATCTGGATAGGCTGCACCGATGAGCTGAGGTCAACTGCATGAAGTTCAACAAGGCCAAGTGCCAGGTCCTCCACCTGGGATGCAACAACCCCAAGCAGAGCTACAGACTGGGAGAGCTGGTTGGAGAGCTGCCAGGCGGAGAAGGACCTGGGAGTGATGGTTGATAGTCGGCTGAATATGAGCCAGCAGTGTGCTCAGGTGGCCAAGAAGGCCAACGGCATCCTGGCTTGTATCAGAAACAGTGTGACCAGCAGGGCTAGGGAGGTGATTGTCCCCCTGTACTTGGCTCTGGTAAGGCCGCACCTTGAGTACTGTGTTCAGTTTTGGGCCCCTCACTACAAGAAGGACATGGAGGTGCTTGAGCGGGTGCAGAGAAGGGCGACGAAGCTGGTGAGGGGCCTGGAGAACAAGTCCTACGAGGAGCGGCTGAGGGAGCTGGGCTTGTTCAGCCTGGAGAAGAGGAGGCTCAGGGGTGACCTTATCGCTCTCTACAGGTACCTCAAGGGAGGCTGTAGATAGGTGGAGGTTGGTCTGTTCTCCCACGTGCCTGGTGACAGGATGAGGGGGAATGGGCTTAAGTTGCGCCAGGGGAGTTTTAGGCTGGATCTTAGGAAGAACTTCTTTACCGAAAGGGTTGTTAGACACTTGTGTTGGGTCTGTCTGAGCTGGAGTCACCTTTTCCCTGCAGCAGCCCGCACAGTGCTGTACTCTGCACTCGTAGCTGGAACAGCACTGATATCACTCCAGTGTTGTGTCTATTGCTGCATAGTGCTGGCACAGCATCAGGACTCCTTCCAAGCCCCCAAGAGCCAGCAATCTGGGGGTGGGCAAGTGATGGGGAGGGGACATTGCCGGGGCAGCTGACCTAAACCAACCAAAGGGATATTCCATAACACCTGATGTCACACTCAGCAATAAAAAGGGAGGCTCTCGTGGGGGAGGGGGCTGTTCCTCCTGAACAACCACTACGCGTTTGAGGCCCTGCTGCCCAGGATGTGGCCGAACACCGCTCGCTGATGGGAAGTAGAGAATATTTTTTTTCTCTCTCTCTGTGCTTCCGCGCGGACTGATTATTTCTTTTGTTTCTGTTTTTCCTCCCCATTCCCTTTCCCTTTAATTAAACCTTTCTCATCTCAAACCTCGAGTTCTCTGTGTTGTATTTTCTCCCCCTTCCTCTTTGAGGAGAGGGGGAGTGAGAGAGCGGTTGTGGTGGAGCTCGGCTGCCCACCTGAGTAAAACCACCACAGTCCTTTTAGTAAGGAGGGACATTGCACCCCCATGCTGCGTCTCGAACCCGTGACCTCAGATTTCTCTTCACGTCGCCAGGTGAGGGTTATGCGAGCACCTCGAGCCAGTGAGCCAGGCTGCCAAGGGAAGTGGTGGAGTCACCATCCCTGGAAGTCTTTAAAAGATGTTTAGATGTAGAGCTTAGGGATATGGTTTAGTGGGGACTGTTAGTGTTAGGTCAGAGGTTGGACTCGATGATCTTGAGGTCTCTTCCAACCTAGAAATTCTGTGATTCTATGCTTCTTATTGACTTCTGATATCCTGTGTGCAGTTCTGGGTTCCGCGGTACAAAAAAAAAGACAGGGATCTCCTGGAAAGAATCCAGCGGAGGGCCACAAAGATGATATGGGGCCTGAAGCATCTTCCCTATGAAGAAAGGGAGAAAACAAAGCAAGTTGAAGTCCTTTATAAGGACAAGGGCAGTCAATCTCAATGTATTTCTTAGTTCCTCAAAGAATAATTAGTGTTGCCATCCTGGCTGGGTTATCTGTAATAGACTCCCACAATGACATCCTCTTTGTTTTTCCCTTAATCCTAACCCAGAGGATCTCAACATTGCCATCATCAACTGCAAGCTCCATGCAGTCCAGCCTTTCCTTTACATACAGCACCACCCCACCGCCTTGCCTGCCCTGCCTGTCCCTACTGAGGAGCCTGTAACCATCTATTGCAACACACCATTCACAGGATTCATCCCACCAGGTTTCGCTTATGCTGATGATATCATTGCTCCAGAATTGGGCCAAGAATTCTAGATCATCCAGTTTATTCCTCATATTGTGTGAATTTGTGTAGAAACACTTCAAATGCACCTCATAGCATGCAGAACCTGGTGGAGAAGCCCGAAGGACCTCACTAGCACACATTCCTTCTAATTCTGGCACTCCATCCCTTATTTTATCACTGACATGCCTGGTTTTATCCCTTTCCCCTTTTGACTCTAGTTTAAAGCCCTGTCTATCAGCCCTAATAATTCCTGGGCAAAAATCCTTTTCCCCCTCTGAGAAAGGTGCATCCCATCTCATGCCAGGAGGCTTGGTGTTGCCTAGACCTTCCCGTGATGAACAAACCCAAAGTTCTGCTGGTGGCACCAGTCTCAGAGCCACGTATTGATGAGCCGAGTCTGCCTGTCAACATATTTTCCTCCTATTGGAAGGAAGAGGCAAATATGACCTGTGCCCCATATCCTTTAACCAGTCTCTCCTAAGCCCTAAAGTCCCTTTGGATTGATCTCATACTTCTCCTTGCTACATCGTTATTACCAGCCTGAAAAAAAAGCAGTAGTGGGTAGTAGTCAGACAGCTGTACCAGGTGAGTGACTTTCCTGGCAATACCTTTTACCTAAGCCACAGGGAGGCAGCAGACTTCCCTGTGGGTTGGGTCTGGATGGCATATCAGGCCCTCTGTCCCTTTCAGAAGGGAGTCCCCATGATGATAAGCCTTCTTTCTTTCTTGACAGAAGATGTAGTCCTGCAAGGGGTAGGTTGCCTTCCCTTAGGCACCCCTTCCAACTGGGATGGGCTTTTGTCTACATCGTTGTTTTGACTGCCATGTTCTAGAGCTTCATAGCTGTTACAAAGGGGTAGTCAGGAAGGAAAGGTGGGCAGGGAGAAGGCTCGCCTACCACCCCAAGCAGGAACCTGCTTCCATTCCCCCCCTTGGCCTAGGTCCCCTCCTTGCCTGGCAAGATGGGGGAACTTTTGTCTTTTGTGTGGTGGCTGCCTGGTGGGATAGAGGAACCTTTGTTACTTGTGTTGTGGTTGGCTCATCAGTCTGTCTCAAGGAAGGTAGAGTATGCTTCCACCAGTCAACTTCCCTCTCTGCCTCCCTGATGCTCCTCAGCCTGTTCACCTCCTCCCAAAGCTTCGCCACTGGGCTGAGCAATTCTTCAGCCTGTGCACACCTCCCACAGGCATACCCACCGCTGCTGCTGTCAGACTCCAACAGAAGTGTTGCAGGAAGGATGGCCGAAGACATGACATACACCAATGTGGTGAAATCATATGGTTAAATCACTCAAACATACAACTACAAGAAAACAACCCCACCTGCAAGAAAACAACCCCCTTTGTGATTAGCAGTCACGTAGATCTTGTCCTTGAAGCAGTGCCAGCTGCTTGCAACAATTTTTTTAATTCCTCAATCGGGCGATAGAAGAACATCGTTATGGCAACTTCTCGTAGTTGTCCTGGTACCTTGGTTTGCTCAGCTGCAGCAAGTCACGGCCTCCTTGCTGTTTCAAAAATCCCTCAACAATTCCCCCTTTTTCTTTTTGAGCAATCCAAGCCTGATGTAACATTTTTGCAAGTAACCTTTTAACCACATTTACTACAATACAACACGCAATGATGATTAACACCACAATAAACAGAAGCCTTAATCCCTGTGATTAATCCCTGTAACTATCTAGGTATCATCCCAAACAAATCAGTGAGCCATTGATCGAAAGGACTAATATCGTGTTGAATCTTTCCCATGTGCTCCTTCAGGAAAGTAATGGATTTGTGAATTGACTCACTATGATCAGAAAGGTTCAAACAGCACATTCCCTCAAAGTCCTCACACCCATGTCCTTGATTTCTTTTAATTTCACTAATTGTTCCTTTAAAACCTGATGTGATTGTTTGATAATTGCTTGGCCCATGGGAGAATATGGAATACATGTGATATGCTTTGCTCCCCACATTTTCATAAATTTTCTAACTTCTTCACTAACATACACTGGACCATTGTCCGTTTTGACCTGCTGTGGCACTCCCATAATGGCAAAACGTACCGTCAGATGTGTACACACATGGAGTGCTCTTTCTCCCCCCTGCACAGTTGCCCTGCATGAATCTTGAAAAAGTATCAATACTCACATGCACATACCTTTTAGTACCAAATTCCATTACATGTGTTACATCCATTTGCCATACATTGGTGCCTTAACACCCCATGGATTAATACCCAAACCTAACCCTGGTCCATGGTGACTACAAGAAGGGCACGCTCTTACTATGCCTTTCACCTCTGTCCAGGTAAGTCCAAACAACCTCCGAAGACCCTTTGCATTCTGATGGAACATTTCGTGCAACACTCATGCACGTGCAAAATCACTCTCTGGCCCCACTGTGACCAGACTCACCAACTTACCTGCTTGTGCATTACCTTCCGCTAACCCAATTGAGAACTGATGACTATGTACATGGATAACACAATAAGGTGAAGTTCTCCCCTGAATGGCATCTCACAGCTGCAGAAATAATGACAACAATATGTCCCTCTTAGTTTGCCATATCAAGACATCCTCTGTCCGGTTTACCATGTTGACAACATACAGAGAGTTTGAGACGATATTGATTCACAAGCCCAAACAACTACTGACAATTCCAGTGTTTGTAATGAATCCCCTGTCTGCCCTGAATTAAGTATTTTTCCCAACTCCCATTCTTGTACCACACACACGCAGCCTTCCTACTTTCTGCACCTGTGTCGGTGTATACAGTGCGGCCCACCACTGGTCGGGATGAGAGTCGTGGTACTACCTGCCATTTATATGATCTTATAACTTGCCAGAGAGGCCCCTTTGAAGTTCAGGAATGCACCAATCCCAGATAACCTAACACAGCTTCTTGTAGCGGTATGGACTACTGTAAACACCATTCCAAAAGATCCCGAGTCATTGGCAGACTAATGTCTCCTGATTCCTGCCTGCTGATCTCAATACTCCGAGAACGACCCTTACGTACTAACTCTGCGATAGCTTCTGCCCATGTTTGAGCACTCATTTTTGGCTGAATCAGCCAGAAAATCCACTCCAGGACTCAAAAATCCTGTCCTATCATTCTGCTCTTGCTATCTCCTGTTTCACTTATGCTATTCCTATTACCAGTGCTGTTAGTGTCAGTGGCAACCTCCTGATACTGTTTCTGTCTGTGTCGCAACTTACTCTCCCCCTTTTCTTTTTGCCACTGACCAAGACACATGATTGCTAACTAGTAAGGAGAGTGCAACTTATGCTATACATCTGCAAGCAGCGCCAGCTGCAACCTTAGCAACTATCTGTGAAAGATCCTGCCCTTGCTCATTTGTTAGTTTAACCTCCTGCTCTGCAGTGCTTCCTCACAATAGACATAATAATATAGCTAAGTCGTCATTAGTAATCCATACAATGTGGCAACCCCACTGAATGTTACCCAGGACCGTTTGTGCATGTGTCAAATTAAGTAACACTGTAGATATATCAACTTTCTGTGGACGAATGGTAGAGTCTGAAATTTTCCATCCTAAGTATAGCCATGGCTGTTTCCGTTGAACCTTCTCTGGGGCTAACTTCAACCGCTTTGCTTCTAGCGTATTCTGAATAAACTTTAGATCTGAATCCTGGAAGCATTCTGGCCTACAAAACAGAATGTCATCCATTTTGTTTTTATTCTGTGATATAATGGCAAGTAATTACGTCACACCACTTGATACAGTCAGGTAAAAGATTCCTAGAAATACTAATGAAATTCCAACATGGAATGAGACCCCTACAACACCACACTCTTTGAAAACTTTTTTCAGCTGCTGGGATTTATTGAGTTTCTTGTTTTCACTGCTGAGATCTTTGTCCGCCTTTTCAGGGGATCCACCCACATCCTTGGCCGAGCTGCTGGCAGTGGCCCGCAGCACCAGCAGAGGGGCCGGCGGGCTGAGGGGGGGCCACCCAGGGGTGGAGGTTGGCGGGGGGGAAAGCAGCGGCGGCGGTGGGTGAGCGGAGGCCCGCGGGACAGCGGGCCCGGGCGCAGCAGCAGGCAGAACATGGCAGCACCCAATGCGTAACCGCTTGAGCAAGTAAAGTCAGAAGGAAAAGTTGAAGTGACTTGGAGTGTTAATGGGCCCCACTGAGGGCTGTTACCAAGAGATTCTCCTCAGGGACTTGTTAGGGCAGACAATTGGAGGCCATGATTGCAGACAGGCAAAGCAGTGTGCTGAGAAAAGTCTTGGTTGGTTTTGGTGAAGCAGAAGAGCCAAGGCCTGACCCCAGCCACTGGGAGGGGAGATCCTGCACCCCCACATCCGTCTCAAGGCTCTTCCTGGGGTCTGGGGGATGTGGTGGGCAGTGTGATGCCACAAGAACAGTGGTATGACAGCTCTGAGGTGCTGCACGGGGTTGAAAGGAATCAATGAAGCCTCATCACAGTGAATATAAAATATCTCCTCATAAGTTCTAGCAAAGGGGACCCTTGTTGGGGTCTTTCATTTTTAAAAGCACCCTCTGCTTCTCCTCTGCAGGCTTTCCCATTCTGTCCAACACTTTGTCTTATTTCCTTGAAGTCTTCAGACACCTATCTCTGTTCACCACCCTGCTCTCCTCCCAGCATTTCCATCATTTCACCGATGTCTCATCAACCCTCACCACTTGGTCCTTGAAACACAAAGCTAGGGTCTGATCAAATACACTCTTTGGGTGACCTCTGGCACCACAACATGACCATTTGAGGGACATTTCTTCCTCTTCATGGCCAGAGCCAACCTTCCAAGGTGCACTCTGTCGAAGTTTTTTCTCCTGCTCTTTCCAAAGAAAGCTCCATCTCGGCGGAAACCACTCCTAAAGTAGGCATCCCAACTCATCAGGCTCCTTGCAGCCTGTCAGCCAACCAGACACAAGTCACCTCACCAGCATCTTCCAAGCCATGGGCCTGCTGCTGGCCTTGCAGCTTCTTGGCTAGACACAGCCAAGCCTTGTGCCTCCTGCTGTCCAGTCATGGACTCAAGTAGAAGGGACAGGACAACCCATCTTGGGGCCTTCTTTCTGTCTGGGTCCTCCTGGGTCTGTAGGCAGAGGGTATCCCACAGTAAGCATGCCAAGCAGGTGCCTTCTGCTGGCCTACCAGGACCACTGGCAGATGTCAGCCAAAACGTACCAATCCCAGGGAGAAGTCAAGGGTGACCTGCCACCTACAGACAGAAGTGACCTCACAGTCCCTTCCACAGTCACATTCCTCCTGCTGGGGCAGGATATCCTGAGGCAGAGCTGACTTCTCTCTAGTCTCCTAGGGACTAGATTTTACCTTTCTGGGTTAGAGATTAAACAAAGTTTTAGATGGAGTGTTTGGTGTTCTGCTTGTGGTGTCAGGTCTCTGGTTAGGGTATGGGCATTCATTATGGTTAAGGGTTTTGTTTAGGTCTGTCAAGAAGTCTAGGGTTAAACAGAACATTTTAATGTTAGTGTTAAGGGCAGTGACACTGCAAGAGAGTAAAGGTAAGGGAAAGGGACTATGGGCTGAGTTTTGCTTCAAGTGATACTTTGAGGTCTGCCTTATAGTAGTGGATTCCTGTCAGGGTGTTGGGCTGATGTATAGGTTGAGGGATTATTGTTACTGTTGAAAATAGTGTAAGGGCCATATGTGACAAGTTTTAAGCCAGTGTTACAGCAGCATCAACATTACATGAACTGTCTTACCTCTACAAAGGTAAGCTTCCAAGCTCCTTTTCCTTTCCTCTTCCCTCCCCCAAATTTGTCCTGGTCAGGCTACTTCTGACCTTCCCATATCAGTCATCTAACTGTGATCAGCCTTCTGATGGCTTTCATAACATCAGAGCACCTGTCTCACCTCTGTTGACTACTCTATTCCGTAGTATTAGAGTACTCTATACTCTGTTGGCTATTCAAGTCTGTTACTATGAAAGCCTCCCATGGGAACTGTTAAGGCAGATAATTGGAAGCCATGATTACAGATAGCCAAAGGCACTGTGCTGAGAAAAGTCTTGGTTTGTTTTGGTGAAGCAGAAGGCCAAAGCCTGACCCCAGCCACTGGGAGGGGAGATCCTGTACCCCCAGCACCAGCATGTCTCACTCAGGGCTCTTCCTGGAGTCTGTGGGGTAGGGTTTAATGCCCATAATATCATGTGAAGGACAATGTTATGATACCTTCCAGCATTCTCACGTGGCTGAAAGGAGAATACATGGTCCCAATGTCATAACATGTCTCCTCATAAGCCATGGCCAAAGGGACAAAGATGTCAGTGCTGCTGAAGCCTTCTGTTCTTGTCAGAGCCCTCTGCCTTCTCCTCCACAGGCTTTCCTATGCTGTCCCACTTCTCTCTGAAGGCTGCAGACAGCCACTTCTCTTCCCCACCTGGCTGTCACTCTGCTATTCCCATGATTTCACTGATGCCTCTCCATTCTTGCCAGCTGTTCCTTCAAACACAAGGGCATGACCTGATCCAAACTCTCTCTGGGTGACCTCTGGACCCACAGCACCAGTGCCAGAGCCTCACCTTCAAGTCAAGAATTTCATCTGAGTATCTACTCTAAATCTACCCTCTTTCAGTTTAAAACCATTCCCCTTGTCCTTTCACTGAACACCCTGAAAGAAAGTCTCTCCCCAGCTTTTCTGTAGCCCCATTTAAATATTGGATGGATGCAATAAGGCCTCCTCAGAGCTTTTTCTTCTCCAGGCTGAACAACCTCAGCTCCCTCAGCAAGTTTTAATAGGAATCATAGAATCATAGAATATCTCAAGTTGGAAGGGACACATAAGGATCATCGAGTCCAACTCCTGGCACCACACACGTTTACCCAAAATTTTAGACCATGTGACTAAGTGCACAGTCCAAACACTTCTTAAACTCCACCAGGCTTGGTGCAGTGACTATTTCCCTTGGGAGCCTGTTCCAGTGTGCAACCACCCTCTCAGAGAAGAACCTCTTCCTGATGTCTAGCCTAAACCCCCTCTTCTCAGCTTGACACCATTCCCTCAGGTCCTATTACTGGTGATTAAGGAGAATAGATCAGTGCTTGCCCCTCCACTCCCCCTTGCAAGGAATCTGTAGACCGTGATGAGGTCTCCTCTCAGCCTCCTATTTTGCAGGCTTAACAGGCTCAGTGCCTTCTGCCATTCCTCATACGTCTTCCCCTCTAGACCCTTCACCGTTTTCGTAACCCTCCTCTGGACACCCTCCAACAGTTTTACATCCTTTTTGTACTGTGGTGCCCAGAACTGCATACAGTACTCAGGGTGAGGCTGCACCAGCGCATAGTAGAGCAGGACAATCACTCCCTTCAACTGACTAGCGATGCCATGCATGAGAGGTGTTACAACCTCTTGATCTTCCTTGCATCCTTGTCTGGACTCACTCTAATAGCTTTATATCCTTCTCATACTGAGAACCCCAGAACTTAACACACTCCTCTAGGTAGGGTCTCATGAGAGCAGAATAAAGGGGGAGAATCACCTCATCCATTCTCCACCCAGACTGTATTTGTGCTTGGAGTGCCCTGACCAGGTGCAGGACCTTCTACTTGGCCTTGTTGAGCTTTATGAGTTTGCCACAGCCGTGGTTTTACTCTGGTGGGCAGCCAAGTTCCACCATGACCACTCTCTTACTCCCCCTCCTCGAAGGGAAAGGAGGAGAAAATATGACACAAAAGGCTCAAGGGTTTAGATGAGGATGGGGAGATGACTCATCAATTATCATGACGGGCAAAATAGATTCAGAGTAGGGAGACAGTAAAATTTATTGCCTATTACTAACAAGCTAGAGAAGTGAGAAACAAAGGAAAGAAACCAAAAACGCCTTACCCCCATCCACCCTCTTCCACCTTGTCCCCCCAAGCGGTGCAGGGGAATGGGGGAATGGGGGCTGTGGTCAGTCTATAGCACTTTGTCTTCACCACTCCTTCTCGGTTGCTCTCTTCCCCTGTGCTGTGAGGTCCCTCCCATGGGATACTGTCCTTCCCAAACTGATCCTGCATGGGCTTCCCACAGGCAGCAGCTCTTCAAGAACTGCTCCAGACATGGGTCCATACCACAGGGTCCATCAGTCAGGAGCAAACTGCTCCAACCTGGGGCCCCCATGGGCAGCAGCTCCTGCCAGGTCAGCTTCTCCTGCGTGGGCTCCTCTCCATGGGCTACAGGTGGATTTCTTTTTATTTTTCATTATTTTATTATTCTTTTTAATTTATTTTTTTATATTTATATTTTTATGTTTTATTTTTATTCTTTTGTTGTTGTTATTTGTTTTCTTATTAGATTGACTTTACCTCAAGTGAAGAGTTCTTGCACTTTTTCTGTTTTTGATTCATATGGTGGCAGTGAGCTAATGGCTCTATGGTTTTTCCCTGCCTGCCAGGTGCAACCAACAGCAAATGAGTCCTTGCTGAGCCCTCAGTCACTACACGACCATGCTGTGATCCTGACTTCAACACACTGAGCTAATGGAGAAACACGAAAGGCAATGATCTTTGCTGTCTATTCCTTGAAAATGTTCTTGACCACAGTTTTTTAAGAAGACCAGCCTTCAAGCAGTGCCCTGAGAAGATCTTTTCTGAGTACTGAAACACTTCTCTGGAGACCAGCTGTGCCACTGTCGTGCCCACTTCCTGTCCCTACCTGCAGTCCCAGCACAGCCCCACAGCAGCACTGGCACCAAGCTACAGGAGCAGCCGGGCCTGCCTCCACCAGGAGGGCTCAGTAGGAGAGAATGGCAGTGGCAAGAGAGCAACTCTGCATGCACCAAGTGCTGGTGCTCCCTGGCCGTGTTGATGGGATGGGACTCTTTTCCTCTGCACACGGGCACTGGCCCTGCAGATCCAGACCAAGTCTCAGAGGAAGGACGTCAGACAAAGAAGGCACTGCAGGATCCTTTCTTTTGTTTAAGTTCACAGGGAGATAGGCTCCTCATGTATAGAGTTTCAGTATATACATTCAACACATACATACTGAAATGGAAGTGGGACAAATAATGACAGCTTATTGGAAATCCATTGATGAATTGAAACTAAAAAATACCACTACTAAAAACACATGCTCGTATACACACAGACACACACAAAGAAAAAAGAAAGAGAATATAGTCTGTTCTTTTAATAAGTGACATTTTAAATCATTTGCAGAAGTAGATTGAAAATTAATTTCTTCTGAAACACATCAAGTCATCAGTTTCCATAGAGCTTGCTTGAGTTCCTTGTTCCGCATGCTGTAGATGAAAGGGTTCCCTACTGGAGGCAGCACCGAGTAGAGAACTGCCACCATCAGGTCCAGGGATGGAGAAGAGATGGAGAGGGGCTTCAGGTAGGCAAACATGATGGTGCTGACAAACAGGGAGACCACGGCCAGGTGAGGGATGCACGTGGAAAAGACTTTGTGCTGACCCTGCTCAGAGGGAATCCTCAGCACAGCCTTGAAGATCTGCAAATAGGACAACACAAGGAAGAAAAAACAGCCAAATGCTAAAGAAAAACTAAATACAAGTGCCCCAACTTCTGTGAGGTAGGCATGAGAGCAGGAGAGCTTGAGGATCTGGGAAATTTCACAGAAGAACTGGTCCACAGCATTGCCTTGGCAGAGGGGCAGTAAAAATGTAATGGCCGTGTGCAGGACAGCATTGAGACAGCCACTGCCCCAGGCAGCTGCTGCCATCTGGACACAAACTCTGCTGCCCAGAAGGCTCCCGTAGTGCAGGGGTTTGCAGATGGCAATGTAGCGGTCGTAGGCCATGATGGTGAGAAAACAATATTCTGCTCCAACCAAGAAGACGAAAAAGAAGACCTGTGCAGCACATGCTTGATAGGAGATGGCCCTGGTGTCCCAGAGGGAATTGGCCATGGCTTTGGGAACAGTGGTGGAGATGGATCCAAGGTCAAGGAGGGCAAGGTTGAGGAGGAAGAAGTACGTGGGGGTGTGGAGGTGGTGGTCACAGGCTACAGCTGTGAGGATGAGGCCGTTGCCCAGGAGGGCAGCCAGGTAGATGCCCAGGAAGATCCCGAAATACAGGAGCTGCAGCTCGCGTGTGTCTGCGAATGGCAGGAGGAGGAACTCAGTTATGGAGCTTCTATTGGACATCTGCTTTTCTGGGGATGTGGTCCTGCACAAAGAAGAGAAAGAACAGTAGTAACGTACATCCGACTTATTAGAAGAAAACTCATCCCATCTCTTATTTAAAATTGCCAAAAACATTATCCACTTCCAGGAAGTCATTTGGCAGGTCCTTTTCATAAGTTCTTCCTGATGCTGCCTGAGGGTATCCCTGTGAGCAGGGGACTCCTCTGTGGGAAATGGAAGAGTCAGTTATGCCCTGGCAGAAGTAAAGAGGAACACAGAGTAATCTCAGACTCACTTCACCCCCGATATCAAAGAACTTTGCCCCAGTGTTGCTCCCAGGTCACCTAACTTCAGATCAGATATATATATATATGGATTTTTTGTTTTAATTTTCCTTTTATAGGGTCAGATTGTTTGTTGTTGCTACCCCACCACACCTGATGAGTTTTTCTAAAACAGAAATCCTGGGCATCTGAGTCTCCTGCAAAATACTGAGAGTCCATTACCATGAAACCTGCCTCCCCTCCACTGCAGGAATCTGAAAGCACAGACTGCAGAAAAAGACTTACCCTTCAGATAAATCAAGCCTCAATCTTCCTCTTGAAATGCCCTCTCATAAATGCCATTCTCTAAAGCACTTCAGAAACAGAGAGAACAGTCTGGACAGATGCTGTATCAGGCATCGGATGTGCCAGCTGTAGAAGACCCCTCTGGCAACCCCACCTGCTTTGCCCTGCTGCCAGAGCCTCATGGTGTCAAGAGGCTGCAAATCTGTCCTGCCACACGCTGCCCACTGTTGCTGCACTCCTCACTGCCTCCAAGCCCTCTCTCCTTCTCTCCTCTCCCTGTGCCACCTGTGGTGAGAGCCCCCAGCCCTGCTGCGCTGTGCAGAGGAGCTGCTTCTGGGCAGAGCTGTATCTCTGCAGCGCTGCCCTCTTGCCAGGAGCTCCCCTTGTGCCCAGGAGCCCAGCCCAGCTCAGCAGCACAGAACCTGACCATGGCATCGCTTGCTCTGTGCCATTGGGCTCCCTTGAAGTGTCCCCAAGGCTTCAGGGCTGACAGCTCCTGGAGGCAGCAGGGTCTCTGCTGGGGTGTGGTGCTTGAAGCAGACTGATGTCATCACTAACTGCTCCTCTCTGAACAAAGGGTAGATGGATTTTGAAAGTATGCTTTCTGCTATTAGGGTGAGGGTTTCTACCATGATGTTGTGGTTTAACCCAACCAGCAGCTAAGCACCACACAGCCATTTGTTCATGCTCCCCACTCCCTCTCTGGGATGGAGGAGAGAATGCAGAAAAAATTAAAGCCTTTGAGTTGAGATAAAGACAGTTTATTAGCACAGAAAGCAAAGGAAAATAATAATAATGCTAATAGTACTACTCATAATCATGTGTACAAAACAAGTGATGCACAATGCAATTGCTCACCACCCACTGACCGATGCTCAACCTATCCCCAAGCAGCTGGTCTTCCCACCCCAGCCAGCCTCCCCATATTAATTGTTCAGCATATCATTCCTCTGCCTGTGGCAGGAATAGCCCAGACTGTCTTCCCCAGGACGTTTTTTATGTGTACTACAGGGACTTTATCTCCTTCTGCAGAACATAACATGTTTGATTGGGCATGTCCAGCTTTTTTACAGATCACCTAGTGTTGACTAACCAGGTGGCTTTTGGTAAATATATTTCCCAATGTTTGAATGTCCCAGCACCCATTGCCTTCAGTGTTGTCCTTAACACTCCATTGTATAGCTCCATTTTCCCGGAGGCTGGTACATGATAAGGGATGTGTTACACCCACTCGATACCATGTTCTTTGGCCCAAGTGTCTATAAGGTTGTTTCGGAAATGTGTCTCATTGTCTGACTCAATTCTTTCTGAGGTGCCATGTTGCCATAGGACTTGCTTCTCAAGGCCTAGGATAGTGTTCTGGGTGGTGGCATGGGGCACAGGACATGTTTCCAGCCATCTGGTGGTTGCTTCCACCATTGTAGGTGCATGGTGCTTGCCCTTGTGTGTTTGAGGGAGTGTGATGTAATCAATCTGCCAGGCCTCTCCATATTTGTATTTCAGCCATTGTCCTCCATACCAAAGAGGCTTTGACCATTTGGCTTGCTTGATTGAAGCGCATGTTTCAAAGTCCTAAATAACCTGTGCTATATTGTCCGTATAGCTATATGGTCAGGTCCACCCCTCGATCACAAGCCCACATGTATGTTGCATCTCTACCCTGATGGCCTGACGTGTCATGGGCCCATCGGGCTATAAATAATTCACCTTTATGTTGCCAGTCCAGGTCCACCTGAACCACTTCAATCTTAGCAGCCTGATCCACCTGCTGGTTGTTTTGATGTTCTTCAGTAGCCTGATTCTTGGGCACACGAGCATCTACGTGGCGTACCTTTACAACCTGATTCTCTACACAGGCCGCAATATCTTGCTGCAGTGCAGCAGCCCACATGGGTTTGCCCCTGTGCTGCCAGTTGTTTTGCTTCCATTGCTGTAACCACCCTCACAGGGCATTTGCTACCATCCATGAATCAGTGTAGAGATAGAGAACTGGCCACTTTTCTCATTCAGCAATATCTAAAGCCAGCTGAATGGCCTTCACTTCTGCAAACTGACTCGATTCACCTTCTCCCTCAGCAGCTTCTGCAACTCGTCTTGAAGGACTCCATACAGCAGCCTTCCATCTCTGATGCTTCTCCACAATACGACAGGACCTATCAGTGAACAGGGCATATTTCTTCTCATTTTCCGGTAACTGGTTGTACAGTGGGGCTTCTTAAGCATGACCCACCTCCTCCTCTGATGATATCCCAAAGTATTTGCCTTCTGGCCAGTCCATAATCACTTCCAATATTTCTGGGTGACTGGGGTTTCCTATTCGAGCCCGCTGAGTAATCAGTGCAACCCACTTGCTCCATGTAGCATCAGTTGCATGATGTGTAGAGGAGACCCTTCCTTTGAACATCCAGCCTAGTACCAGCAGTCGGGATGCCAGAAGGAGCTGTGCTGTCCCGACCACCTCCAAAGCAGATCGAACTCCTTCATATGCTGCCAACATCTCCTTTTTTATTGGAGTGTAGCAGGCCTCACATCTTCTGTATCCCCGACTCCAAAACCCTAGGGGTTGACATCGAGTTTCCCCAGGTTCTTTCTGCCAGAGGCTCCAGGTGGGGCCGTTCTCCCCGGCTGCAGTGTAGAGCACATTCTTTACATCTGGTCCTGTTCGAACTGGCCCAAGGGCTACTGCATGAACTATTTCCTGCTTGATTTGTTCAAAGGCTTGTCGTTGTTCAGGGCCCCATTCAAACTCATTCTTCTTACGGGTTACTTGGTAGAGCGGGTTTACAATCAGACTGTAATTTGGGATGTGCATTCTCCAAAACCCCACAACACCTAGGAAAGTCTGTGTTTCTTTTTTGCTAGTTGGTGGAGACATAGCTGTTATTTTGTTGATCACATCCATTGGGATTTGACAGCATCCATCTTGCCATTTTATTCCTAAAATCTGGATCTCTCGTGCAGGTCCTTTGACTTTATTTTGTTTTATGGCAAAACCAGCCTTCAGAAGGATTTGGACTATTTTCTTCCTTTTCTCGAAAACTTCCTCTGCTGTTCCACCCCACACAATGATGTCACTGATGTACTGCGGATGTTTAGGAGCTTCCCCCTGCTCTAGCGTAGACTGGATCAGTCCATGGCAAATGGTAGGGCTGTGTTTCCACCCCTGGGGTAGCCAACTCCAGGTGTATTGGACACCCCTCCAAGTGAAAGGAAACTGGCCTGCACTCTGCTGCTAAAGGGATGGAATAAAATGCATTAGCGATATCAATTGTGGCATACCCCTTGGCTGCTTTTGATTCTAGTTTGTACTGGAGTTCCAGCATGTCTGGCACTGCAGCACTCAGTGGTGGCGTGAGTTTGTTCAGGCCACGATAGTCCACCGTTAGTCTCCACTCACTATTAGACTTTCGCACTGGCTATATGGGACTATTAAAAGGTGAATGAGTCTTGCTGATCACTCCTTGGCTCTCCAATTGATGAATTAGCTTATGGATGGGAATCAGGGAGTCTTGGTTGGTGCGATATTGCTGCCAGTGCACAGTTGTGGTAGCAATTAGCACTTGCTGTTCTTCGACCCTCAGCATCCCCACAACAGAAGGGTCCTCTGAGAGACCAGGCAAGGTAGACAACTGTTTAATGTCCTCTGTCTCTAAGACAGCTATGCCAAAAGCCCTTTTGGGTCCTTGAAATATCCTCTCCTGAGATAGTCTATGCCAAGGATGCACGGAGCAGCTGAGCCAGTCACAATATGATGTTTTTGCCACTCATTCCCAGTCAGACTCACTTCAGCCTCCAATATAGTTAACTGCTGGGATCCCCCCATCACCCCATAAATGCAGATGGGTTCTGGCCCTTTATAGCTTGATGGTATTATAGTACACTGTGCACTGTTATCTACTAAAGCCTTCTACTTCTGTGCATCTGACATGCCAGGCCACCAAATCCACACAGTCCAATAAACTCAGTTGTCCCTCTTCTCCCCCTGGCTGGAGGCAGTGCCCCTCTAATCCTAGTCAGAATCTCTGTTTCTGTGTCTAAAGGACTGCCTGCTGGAAATTGGAGCAGCAAATTTTTCAGAGAACCTCTTTTTCCCAATTGTTTTCTTTTGCAACTCCCATACCCGTGCCTCCAGGGTCAAGGAAGATTTTCCATCCCATTTTCTCATGTCCTCTCCATGGTCACGTAGGTAAAACCACAGTGTGGCATGGGGTGTGTACCCACCATATTGTCTTCCTTGTGTGGATGAATGCTTACTCCTGATAGCTGAGACACTGCTTTGTACAGGTGGGGAAGAAAATAAACTCTCTTCAAGTTGGTGGACCTTTTCAGAAAGTTTCTCCAACGTATTCTCTTTTAGTTGGTGGACACTGGTTCGTTGAGGTGGGGAGAAAGATAAATTCTCTTTAAGTTGGTGGAATTCTTCTGAAAGTTTCTCCACAGCTGAGACACAGGCCTGTAAGGAAGAGGAGAGACTTTCTTCGTACTGCCAGAATTGTTTAGCCACTTTATCCACTGTAGGTTCCTCATCGTCTTTCCAGGCCATTATTGCCAATTGTAGTGGGTTTACGTGGCAAGGTTTTGGTAGCAGGAGACCATAGGGGTGGTTTCTGTGAGAAAGATCTAGAAGCTGCCCCATGTTTGGGAAGGGCCCCATTGTTTTCCAGATCTGAGCCAATAAGTGATGTTGTTTTGTGCCTCTGTGAGAGCATATTTAAGACAGGGAAAAAAACGCTGCGCCACACAGCAGCCAGGAGAGTGAAGGGATTGAGGAACAGCCTTGCAGGTGCCAAGGTCAGTGAAGAAGGAGGGAGAGAGGTGCTCCAGGCACCGGAGCAGAAGTCCCCTGTGGCCTGTGGTGAGGACCATGGTGAAGCAGGCTGTCCCCCTGCAGCCCATGGAGTACCACGGTGGAGCAGGATTCCACGCTGCAGCCCGTGGAGGAGACCACGGTGGAGCAGGTGGCCCTGCACCAACGGAGGCTGCTGCCTGTGGAAGACCCCTGCCGGAGCAGGTTCCGGGCCGGACCTGTAGCCCGTGGAGAGGAGACCACGCAGGAGCAGGTGACCTGACAGGAGCTGCTGCCCGTAGGGGGGCCAGGTTGGAGCAGTTTTCTCCTGAGGGATGGACCCCATGGTACGGACCCATATCTGGAGCAGTTCTGGAAGAGCTGCTGCCTATGGGAAGCCCACGCTGGATCAGTTCATCAAGGACTGCATCCCGTGGGTGGGACCCCACAGCACAGGGGACGAGAGTGACCGAGAAGGAGCGGCAGAGAAGAAGTGCTGTAGACTGACCATAACCCCCATTCCCCCGTTCCCCTGCGCCGCTCGGGGGGAGGAGGTGGAAGAGGGTGGATGGGGGGGGAAGGTGCTTTTGGTTTCTTTCCTTTGTTTCTCACTTCTCTAGCTCGTTCGTAATGAGCAATAAATCTTACTATCTTCTTATGCTGAGTCTGTTTTGCCCGTTACAATAATTATTGTGTGATTTTCTCGTCCTAATCTCAACCCTTGAGCCCTTTTCACATATTTTCTCCCCATTCCTCTTTGAGGAGGGGGAGTGAGAGAGCGGCTGTGGTGGAGCTCGGCTGCCCACTCGAGCGGAACCACGACACCAATGAGCTGGCATATGATGATGGTGCACTCCATACAAACTTCCGCCATATGGGTTGTGTACACCTGACTTCATCTGGATCTGTGGATGTTTTTCTGAGGTCTGGGTCCTCATAAATCACCTCCCGTACGGCTCATTCCCTCAGGTACTGGATTCCCTTCTCCATAGTGGTCCACTTGCCTGGTAAACGTACAGGTTCTTCTTGGAAGGGATACCTTTCCCTCACAGCTGAGAGGAGATGCCTCCAGAGGTTGTGAGATTGTGCTCCATCTGCAATTGCTTTGTCAATGCCTGCATCTCTAGCAAGGGATCCCAGCCGCCTGGCTTCCCTGCCTTCTGATTCCACAAAATTGGCTCCAGTGTCCCAGCACCGGAGCAGCCAGGTGACAAGATGCTCACCTATGCAACAACCAAAATCTTTTCGTACATCTCATAGCTCACGCTGGTGTAGCTTTTGGGTAGTTACTGTTGATTTTTCGTCATCCTCATCTTCCTCCTCCTGAATCCCTGATGGCCCAGAATCGTCGTCTCTATACCTAGATTTGGCAGAAGACTCTCTGCGTTCTAAACGACCTGAATTCCTATACCATTTTTTCACCTCCTCTACAGGGGCAACTTGCACTGCTACAGCTCGTTTCTCTGACCCAGCCACAGGAGCTGGAGCAGCTGCAGGAACTGGAACTGGAGTAGCTGCAGGAACTGGAGCGGCTGCAGGAACTGGAGCTGGAGTGGCTGCAGAGTCCACCGTAGGGGTCGCAGTGGCCATTGGATCTTTCACAGGACTTGGAGTGGCGACAGGGTCTGTCACTGAGTTGATAGTAATATCATTTGCAGCTCAATAGGCATGAGTCAGGCCCCAGCACTTTACAATGATTTATGTCACTTTGGAACTGCCATAGTCATGACACCTTTTTTTCAAGCATTCTACCAGTTTTTTAGGATTTTGCAGTTGTTCAGGGGTGAATTTCCAAAACACTGGAGGTGCCCACTGCTCTAAATGCCTGCCCATATCCTCCCATACTCCCTGCCACCCACAACTATACTGCCTCCAGGCAGATCTCTGGATGAGATTCCTAAGTAGTTGTTTAAATTTAAGCAAAACCTGAAGCACATTCAGGAGGCAGAACAACAAGACCATGCTGGTCTAAGTATCCCAAGGATATTCAATATCTTGGAGAGCTACTGTAACAAGCTCGGAGGATAAGAGGGTGGTGAAGGAGAAAGGGAGAGTGAACGAGTGAGAAAAAATATCTTCCCCTTTCCCCTCCACAGATTGACTCCCTGCTGAAAAAAGGCAATAGATATGATTGCTAATAGTTTCTGAGATATGATTTCCAAAGTATAGAGTCGACGACTTTGCTGAGTACAAATACCAAGTTAGAGTCATGACCAGATATTTCATCGTCTCATAAGCCACTGTTACAACGCACAGTACCATAATGATCTTAAACCAGGGCCCGGAGAGGATAAACAACATGACAGAGAGCACATACGGAAAATAATGTGCTATAATACTCAATTTGGAAAGCAAGTGCAGCAGAGTTGAGATTAAAGCAATCAGCATTATGACAAGTGACTATTAAACAGGTCTAATACTTATACCAATTTTAGTTTAACACACTCTGGTCAGATCTGTCGTTACCTCAACCCTTCGTGCCCCACGTTGGGCGCCAAAAGGACTGTTGTGGTTTAACCCGGCCAGCAGCTAAACACCACACAGCTGTTCGCTCCCCCTCCCTCTCTGGGATGGGGGAGAGACACAGGAAAGTGAAGCCCATGAGTTGAGATAAAGACAGTTTATTAAGACAGGAAAATAATAATAACAATAATAATAATAACTATAATAACAATAATAAAGTAATAATGATGATAATAGTACTACTACTAATAATAATGTGTACAAACAAGTGATGCACAATGCAAGTGCTCACCACCCGCTGACCGATGCCCAGCCTAACCCCAAGCAGTCTGGCCACCCTCTCCCGGCTAGCCACCCCTATATATTGTTTAGCATGATGTCAGATGGTACGGAATACCCCTTTGGCTAGTTTGGGTCACCTGTCCTGGGTCTGTCCCCTCCCAGCTCTTGCTGCACCCCCAGCTTGCCCGATGGCAGGACAAAGCAAGAAGCTGAGATGGCCTTGGCTTGGTGTAAGCACTGCTCTGCAACAATTAAAACATCGGGGTGTTATCAGCACTCTTCTCATCCTAAGCCAAAACATAGCATTCTACCAGCTACTAGGAAGAAAATTGACTCTGTCCTAACTGAAACCAGGACAAGGTCCCCAGGTTCTTCTTCCTCCCCCCCCCCCCCCCCCCCCTTCTTTTTCCTCACTCTTACTCCTTTTTTTCCCTATCTCTAAATTATGCTCCTATCACCAACACTCTTTCATACCCTACTGTTATCTGTTACCATCACCCCCCCACCCTGCCATCCCCTCACCACCTGAGAAGTGACATTTAGCATGATTTGGGTGCAGAGTTGACTACTATAGTCACATATGATTATCATGTACTTCATTGAGCTCATTATCATATTCAGAGATCTTAACATCAATATTCATTTTACAAATAATCATGCAAAAGCTTTCACTCTAGACATTATAGCTGCCAATATTTTGTTCTGTCACCAAACAGGGTTGTCCTACCACTAGAACACTCCCTCCTTCAGCTGTCTCTCACACCAAGATTGTGGATCACCATCTTTAAGTTTATACAAGAGAAAGCAGGAACAAGCTGTTCAACTCCCCTTTTGTCCTGTGTTGGTGCCTATCAGTGACACAAACAAGTCTAACTACTCTCCACACGTGGAATATCCTGAGTTGGAAGGGATTCACAAGAATCACAGAATCCACGGATCACATGGATCATAGAGTTCACACCATTTCCAGAGTCTTTTGGGGTGATTCACTAGATCCACTGATTTCAATAGAGGAATGGCAAATAATTCACCAGGCTCCTTTCTCTATGGCTGCTGTGTTACCTAGTGTAGCAGAGCTCTTCTTTGCCTGTAGAAGGGAATGAATAATGTCATATCTTTGTGGAAAACACTATGACAACTGAAGCAAAGAAATAACAAATAAAAACAAAATAAAAATAATAAAAACAAAATAAATAAAAATAAAATTAAAAGTAGAAAATCAGGGCTTGTTACAAGTTATGTTATGAGTGATATGTAGACGAAAACAGGAAGATTAATGCCTCTGAGAAACATTCTGTCATCATTTTCCTAACTGCATCCTTGAGTTCCTGGTTTCTCATGCTGTAGATGAGGGGGTTCACTGCTGGAGGCACCACGGCATAAAGAACTGCCAGCATCAGATTCAAGGAGGAGGAGGACATGGAGGAGGGCTTCAGGTAGGCAAATGTGCCAGTGCTGATGAAGAGGGAGACCACGGCCAGGTGAGGGAGGCATGTGGAAAAGGCTTTGTGCCGTCCCTGCTGTGAGGGGATCCTCAGCACAGTCTTGAAGATCTGCACATACGACAGCACAATGAAAACAAAACACAAAAAGAGTAAACATAAAGTAACCACAACAAGACCAAGTTCTCTGAGGTAGGCATGTGAGCAGGAGAGCTTGAGGATCTGGGGAATTTCACAGAAGAATTGGTCCAGGGCATTGCCTTGGCAGAGGGGAAGGGAAAAGGTATTGGCAGTGTGCAGCACAGCATAGAGAAAAGTACTTCCCCAGGCAGCTTCTGCCATGTTGGCACGAGTTCTACTGTCCATTATTGTCTCATAGTGCAGAGGTTTGCAGATGGCAACATAGCGGTCATAGGACATGATGGTGAGGAAAGAAAACTCTGCTGCGACGAAGAGAGCAAACATAAAAATCTGGGTAGCACAACCCAAGTACGAAATGGCCCTGGTGTCCCACAGGGAATTAGCCATGGCTTTGGGGACAGTGGTGGTAATAGTGCCCAGGTCAAGGAGGGCAAGGTTGAAGAGGAAGAAGTACATGGGGGTGTGGAGGCGGTGGTTGCAGGCTACAGCAGTGAGGATGAGGCCATTGCCCAGGAGGGCAGCCAGGTAGATGCCCAGGAAGAGCCCGAAGTGCAGGAGCTGCAGCTCACGTGTGTCTGCAAATGGCAGGAGGAGAAACTCATTGGGGAAGCTCCTGTTGGACATTTGCAGTCTCAGGGCATGGCTGGCTGTCCATGGTGGAAAAGACAGACACAAGTTAGGTAGACTTCTGTGACCAAAACCTCTAACATATTTCACAGAACCCTCCACAGCAAGACACACTGCTTCTTCCCTGTGAGCCATGTTTTTTTCTGTCTAAGGGTGTCAGGGATCAGGCAGATCCTCTGTGAGATCAGAAGTCAGTACTACTTTACAGCATCTGGTAAAGAGCACCAGGTATGGATCTCAGGTGCACACTGGCCAGAGGTATTTCCCTATTTGCAGATCCTGAGCAGGATATCCAACAATCTTTCAAGAAACAGTGACAGTGGTTTTGGTGCTCTCTAGGTGAAAGGGTGTGGAACAAAATTGTGAATTTCCTCAAAGACCGACAGACCTTTCAGTGTAATGTTCTCTTATCTTCAGTCATTCATTCAAACCTGACAACTCTATTACCATCCCCCTAGCTGCCCTTCAAAACAGAAAAGTGGAAGCAGAAACTTCACAGAGTGCCTTCCCTTCAGATACAGCAGACATTGGTCTTCCCTGTGAAGAATCTCCCCCAGACATGCAGTGGGGGTGCTGTGGAAATGTGAGCAGCCTGATCTAGGGAGCAGCCTCTGGGCAGCAGCAGGACCCTGCCCTGCCCTGTCACAGCTCCTTCCTTCCCTTCTACCCTCAGCTTCTCCCCACAGCACCCTGGGCAGCACCCCAGGCAGGCTGAGTGCTGAGCCTGGCAGGCAGCAGAGGCCCTGCCCCAGCACACAGCCCCTGGGGCACAGCAGGGACCCTGCTCTGCACCACAGCCCTGGCCACCCCTGCCTGCACAACGGCTGCACAGCCGACAGCCAGCCCTTCTAGAAGGAATCCTCATGTCCTGTCCCTCTGTTATTTATGGCAGAGAATCCCTGCTCTGGACCTTGTCATTCTTCTCTACCATAGAGAAAGCAGAGTGCTCCTGAAAGCTCCCGTAGACTGTGGGATTTGCCAGCAAATCTGGAGATGGCATCAGGAACAACAGCTGTGCTGCCCTGCAGCCAGAGACTTACCCGGTTCAGTGCTCTGAAGATTTCTCCCGCAGTGAGCTCTCAGCATCCCCCCTCCACGCTGCCTTTAACATCTCCCTCCCTTCTCTCAGCCGCCCTTGTCCCCTGCAGGCAGTGCCCCGAGCCCTGCTGCGCTGTGCAGAGGAGCTGCTCCTGGGCAGAGCTGTCTCTCTGCAGTGCTGCCCGCTTGCCAGGAGCTCCCCTTGGGCCCAAGAGCCCAACCCAGCTCAGCAGCACAGCTCCAGCCCAGGGCCTCACTGTCTCTGCCCTGTCTTGTGTCCCTTGAGATATCCCTGGGTCTCTAGGTTTATCAACATTGAAACAGGCTGAAGCAATCCCTGATGTTCCCTCCCACAGCTGAGGAGAGATACTTACTTCCAGCAGTGTCATTTCTTGTAGCAGGAGAAGTTTCATCAAAGAATTCCCTTGTCATCTTCCACTTTTAGGCAGGACACCCAGAATGTGACTGGCAGGGATCACATTTTCCCAAGCTGAGGGAAGTGATCACAGGGAGTCAACTGATGCATCTCATTCTGAGTTTGATGTCCTAGGCCTGTAATGGGGCCAAGAACCTTCCATATCAGCCACAAACCCACATGATTTGGGATTTCTCTCACCTCTGTTCAGATATGTACAAAATACTCTAGGCTAAGCTCCCACGGTAATTAAAGGAGATAGAGAAGAACAGTGAGTTGTTCAAATGCAAACGCCATTTGACATTTGAGGTGCCCGAGGATGTCCGACTTAGCAGTAATCCTTTAAGTTAGGACTTCAGAGACTGGGAATGTAGGTATTAGAGTTTTTTTCAGTGTAGACTGCCTAAAAATGTGGCCTCCCTTTGTGCCTTGTCACTAACCTGGAAGCTGTCCCTTGTCATTTAGCTAAATAATATAAACCTCCCCTTTAACATATCTCTCTCATCCCCAAAAGTGGGAGTAGATTAATGGAGAAGCGGTAATTTAGAGACAGTACTTTCTAAAAGGTGTTTGAAAGCTTAGGCACATGAGTGGACTGCCCTACATTTACTATATGAGTAGGCTTAGTCAATTGAGTTGAGTGTAGAGGGGCCTTACAGAGACATCTTGATAGATTGGAACATTGGTCAGTCACCTACAATATAAAATTCAACAAGAACTAGTGCCAGATTCTGTACATCAGGCCGTGTATTCCTGAATATAGATATAGACTGAGGGACAAGTGGATGGAGCATAACTCTGCAGAAAGGGATCTCGGGGCTGATGTTCCACAATGTTCCCTGCAGGGACCATGGTGGAGTTGATCCTGCAGGAGGGCAGCACAGCTGGCAAATAGCAAGCTCACAACTCTGGTCTTCAGGAGAGCAGTCTTTGGCCTCTTGGAAGGTGAGAAGCTGAAACGTCCTTGGCTTGGTGTAAGCACTGCTCTGCAACAATTATAACATCAACATGTTATCAGCACTCCTTTCATCCCAAGCCAAAAGACAGCATTCCACCAGCTACTAGGAAGAAAACCAACTCTGTCCTAACTGAAACCAGGACAACACCCTTTAGGTATTGGAAGGCTGCTAGAAGGTCTCCTCAGGGCCTTCTCTTCTGCAAGCTGAAAAAACACAACTCTCAGCCTGCCTTCATAGGAGAGGACCTTGAGCCCTGTGATCATCTTTGTGGCCCTCCTCTGGACTTATTCTAATATTCCCACTTCCTTCTTGTCCTGGGAGCCCCAGAGCTAACAAAGTATTCTGTGTGGGGTCTCGTGAGAGCAGAGTAGAGGGGGAGAATCCCCTCCCCTGCCCTGCTGGCTATGCTTCTGTTGATGTAGCCCAGGATACGGTTGGCTTTCTGGGCTGCAAGCACACACTGCCGGCTCATGGTGAGCTCCACCAACACCCCCACATTCTTCTCCTCAGGGCTGCTTTCAATCTATTCTCTGCCCAGCCTGTATTTGTCCTTGGGATTACCCCAAGGACATGTGGGACCTTGAACTTTGCCTTGTTGAACTTCATGAGTTTTGCACAGGCTGACCTCTCAAGCTTGCCTATGCCTCGTCAGCCTCCCTGGAGTGCTGCTAAGAATGGCCATAAGTTCTTCAGAAGGGACAGGCAATGAAGGAGGCTCAGTGGTGTAGTGCCTGATATTAGAGAGTGTTTCAATATTGTAGAGCTCAGGGCTGGGCTCAGAGACTTTCTTCTCTGAGAGTGCAGAGTAGCAGTTTCCCTGTGAATATCTGGGTTTACTTCTTTCCTTGTGACTGAGCACACAGTGGGAGATCTCTCACTTTCAGAGGGGCTGCAGTCAGTGCTCATGCCATGCTCCGCTGTCCCTGGAGGTACCCTGGGTTCTGGAGGCAGCTCCAGATTCCCCTCTTGAAGGACACCACCTACAGGCCACATGTGGGAATAGCCCTGGCTACATAATGCAGTGACCATACGTTGCCTCTGCTGTGAGCAGACACCCACAGGTGAGTCTTAAATCTAGCCCTTGGTCTCTGACAGGTGACAATGCAACAATGAGCCATTCCATCCTGAACCGAAGCAGGAACAGACTCTTGTAGGGAGCAATTCTTTGGGCCTATTCTTGACACTGGCTTGGCTAGGAAATTCCAACCTTCAGGCAGTGTACGTGAGTTATCCTGTTTATTACCAAAAGTGTTACGAGAGCCTTCACTGACTCACAGTTACTTGTACATGTATAAAGCATTTATATGATACAGAGCAGTCTCAGTCATTCATTGTAGTGGGAAGAATCCAAACATTTATATCAGAATGCAAGGAGCAAAAACAGTCAAAATGACAAAAAGGAAAAAGCAATTTTATTAATAATGATAAAAACAAACAAAGAAGAAAAAAAAAAAAAGTGTTGGAATGGGATGCACAATTTTCACTTCTGGAGAGTGAAAAAAACTTTATGAGTACTGAAAAACATTCCCCAAATCAGTTTCCTAACAGCATCCTTGAGCTCCTTGTTCCTCATGCTCTAGATGAGGGGGTTCACTGCTGGAGGTACCACCGAGTACAGAACTGCCAGCAAAAGATCAAGGGATGAGGAGGAAATAGAGGGGGGCTTCAGATAAGCAAACATGATATTGCTGATGAACAGGGAGACAATGGCCAGGTGAGGGAGGCACGTGCAAAAGGCTTTGTTCTGTCCCTGCTGTGAGGGGATCCTCAGCACAGCTTTGAAGATCTGCACATAGGACAGCAACAGAAAAGCAAAAAATACACTACCTTAACAAAAGCTAAAGATGAGGAATGCAACTTCTCTGAGGTAGGCATCTGAGCAGGAGAGCTTGAGGATCTGGGGAATTTCACAGAAGAACTGGTCCAAGACATTGCCTTGGCAGAGGGGGAGGGAAAAGGTACTGGCAGTGTGCAGCACAGCATAGAGAAAGCCACTGCGCCAGGCAGCTGCTGCCATGTTGACACAAGTTTTGCTGACCATTATTCTCCCATAGTGTAGGGGTTTGCAGATGGCAGTGTAGCGGTCATAGGCCAAGATGATGAGAAGAGAAAACTCTGCTGTGACAAATGCAACAAACATAAAGACCTGGGTAACACAGCCAAAGAAGGAAATGGCCCTGGTGTCCCACAGGGAATTAGCCATTGCTTTGGGGACAGTGGTGGAGATGAAGCCCAGCTCAAGGAGGGCAAGGTTGAAGAGGAAGAAGTACATGGGGGTGTGGAGGTGGTGGTCGCAGGCTACTGTGGTGAGGATGAGGCCGTTGCCCAGGAGGGCAGCCAGGTAGATGCCCAGGAAGAGCCCGAAGTGCAGGAGCTGCAGCTCACGTGTGTCTGCAAATGGCAGGAGGAGGAACTCATTGGGGAAGCTGCTGTTGGACATTTGCTGACATTGGACACAGCTGTCTGTTGAAGAGAAGAAGGCAGGACAAAGTTGGAACAGACTTCTCCAAGGAACACCTATTGCAAGTCTTAGAATAGCTCCCCAGACCAGCCTTTCTCTTTGCAGGAGAACCTGTCTTCAGCTCTCTTGCTTGAGCTGTGGCTGGTGCTGGATGAGAGTGGCACTGGGAGCAGGGGCTGCTGTGGGCTCCAGAGGAGGTGTTCCTGTTATGAAGCAGGAGGGAAAAAGGAACATGGAGCAACCTCAAGTTCAGTCCACTTGTCAGATGAATTAGCCTTGTGAACAACTCATCTGACCACAGAGTTGTGGAAAGCATATTTTCCTTGCTTCATTTTTTTGCAGTTACCCCTGTAATGCTTAGGACAACAATCACATTCATGTACTTGAATGTGATTAATGTACAAGAAAAGGGAGACAGCTGAGAGCAAAGAAGACCCAGTCCATGTGCAGCTGGACAGAATCCTCACCTTGTCCCCGGGGGCCTGAGATGGATCTCAGCTCTTCCCTCCCAGGTGAGGGTGCAGAGGCCTCACTCCAGCTTCCCACAGACAGCCATCCAGCAGCACGGAGCGTCCTGGTCGTGGTCTGCTATAGACCGCCAAACCAGGATGAGGAGACGGATGAGGAGTTCTACAGGCAACTGACAGAAGTTGCGAAATCTTCAGCGCTTGTTCTCGTGGGGGACTTCAACTTCCCTGACATATCCTGGAAGCACAACACAGCCCTGAGAAAGCAGTCTAGGAGGTTTCTGGAGAGCGTGGAAGATAGCTTCCTGACGCAGCTGGTTAGCGAACCTACCAGGGGTGGTGCCCCGCTAGACCTTCTCTTCACAAACAGAGGAGGACTGGTGGAGGATGTGATTGTCGGGAGCTGTCTTGGGCAGAGTGACCACACAATGGTGGAGTTCACTATTCTTGGCGAGGCCAGGAAGGGGACCAGTAAAACCACTGTATTGGACTTTCGGAGGGCTGACTTTGAGCTGCTCAGAACACTAGTTGGTGGAGTCCCTTGGGAGGTGGTTCTGAAGGCCAGAGGGGTCCAGGAAGGCTGGGCGCTCTTCAAGAGGGAAATCTTAATGGCGCAGGAACAGTCTGTCCCCACGTGCCCACAGACGAGCTGGTGGGGAAGAAGACCAGCCTGGCTCAACAGAGAATTGTGGCTTGAGCTTAGGAGAAAAAAGAGGGTTTATAAGCTTTGGAAAAGTGGGCAGGCCACTAGGGAGGACAATAAGGATGTAGCGAGGCTGTGCAGGGACAAAATTAGGAAGGCCAAAGCTCATCTGGAGCTCAATCTGGCTACTGCCGTTAAAGATAACAAAAAACGTTTCTATAAATACATCAACACAAAAAGGAGGACTAAGGAGAATCTCCATCCTTTACTGGATGCGGGGGAAACTTAATTACAAGAGATGAGGAAAAGGCGGAGGTGCTCAATGCCTTCTTCGCCTCAGTCTTTAGCGGCAATACCAGTTGTTCTCTGGATACCCAGTACCCTGAGCTGGTGGAAGGGGATGGGGAGCAGGATGTGGCCCTCACTATCCACGAAGAACTGGTTGGTGACCTGGTACGGCACTTGGATGTGCACAAGTCGATGGGGCCGGATGGGATCCACCCAAGGGTACTGAGTGAACTGGCAGAGGAGCTGGCCAAGCCACTATCCATCATTTATCAGCAGTCTTGGCAATCGGGGGAGGTCCCAGTTGACTGGCGGCTAGCAAACGTGATGCCTATCTACAAGAAGGGCCGGAGGGCAGACCCGGGAAACTACAGACCTGTCAGTTTGACCTCAGTGCCAGGGAAGCTCATGGAGCAGATCCTCCTGAGAGTCATCACGCAGCACTTGCAGGGCAAGCAGGCGATCAGGCCCAGTCAGCATGGGTTTATGAAAGGCAGATCCTGCTTGACGAACCTGATCTCCTTCTATGACAAAGTGACACGCTGTGTGGATGAGGGAAAGGCTGCGGATGTGGTCTACCTTGACTTCAGCAAGGCTTTTGACACTGTCTCCCACAGCATTCTCCTCAAGAAACTGGCTGCTCTTGACTTGGACTGGCGCACGCTTCGTTGGGTTAGAAACTGGCTGGATAGCTGGGCCCAAAGAGTCGTGGTAAATGAAGTCAAGTCCAGTTGGAGGCCAGTCACTTGTGGCATCCCCCAGGGCTCGGTGCTGGGGCCGGTCCTCTTTAATATCTTCATCGATGATCTGGATGAGGGCATTGAGTGCACCCTCAGTAAGTTTGCAGATGACACCAAGCTAGGCGCGTGTGTTGATCTGCTCGAGGGTAGGAAGGCTCTGCAGGAGGATCTGGATAGGCTGCACCGATGGGCTGAGGTCAACTGCATGAAGTTCAACAAGGCCAAGTGCCGGGTCCTGCACCTGGGGCGCAATAACCCCAAGCAGAGCTACAGGCTGGGAGATGAGTGGTTGGAGAGCTGCCAGGCAGAGAAGGACCTGGGAGTGATGGTTGATAGTCGGCTGAATATGAGCCAGCAGTGTGCTCAGGTGGCCAAGAAGGCCAACAGCATCCTGGCTTGCAAAAGAAGCAGTGTGGCCAGCAGGGCTAGGGAAGTGATCATCCCCCTGTACTCAGCTCTGGTGAGGCCGCACCTCGAGTACTGTGTTCAGTTTTGGGCCCCTCGCTACAAAAGGATATTGAGGTGCTTGAGCGGGTCCAGAGAAGGGTGACGAAGCTGGTGAGGGGTCTGGAGAACAAGTCCTACGAGGAGCGGCTGAGGGAGCTGGGCTTGTTCAGCCTGGAGAAAAGGAGGCTCAGGGGCGACCTTATCGCTCTCTACAGGTACCTCAAGGGAGGCTGTAGATAGGTGGAGGTTGGTCTGTTCTCCCACGCACCTGGTGACAGGACGAGGGGGAATGGGCTAAAGTTGCGCCAGGGGAGTTTTATATTAGATGTTAGGAAGAATTTCTTTACCGAAAGTGTTGTTAGACATTGGAACAGGCTGCCCAGGGAAGTGGTGGAGTCACGATTCCTGGACGTCTTTAAAAGACGTTTAGATGTAGAGCTTAGGGATATGGTTTAGTGGGGATTGTTAGAGTTAGGTCAGAGGTTGGACTCGATGATCTTGAGGTGTCTTCCAACCTAGAAATTCTGTGATTCTGTGAGACCCTTCCAGGACCTGCAGCCTCATGGCCCTGCAGCCAGAGGCTTACCTTGTCAAGGGCTGTGCAGATTTCTCCTGCAGTCAGCTCTCAGCATCCTCCCAATCCACTCCCAACTGCTTCCAAGCCCTCTCTCCCTCTCTCCTCTCCCTGTGCCACCTGCGGTCAGAGCTCCGAGCCCTGCTGTGTTGTGCAGAGGAGCTGCTTCTGGGCAGAGCTCTCTCTGCACCAGGGCCCTCTTGCCAGGAGCTTTCTCTGTTCCAGGAGCCTGGCCCAGCTCAGCAGCACAGGCCCAGACCAAGGCATTGTAATCACCCCTCCGGGGGCTTTGGTGATGAGTCCATGAACCTCAGGCACTCAGAGACAATCGAAGAAATCTCTCAAGAATTCCAAGTCAGTCCAAGTTTCCTGCAGTGTCCGTCGAGGGCCAGCACTGACACAGGCTTCCTTGGAGCTCGTTAGAGCAGAATATTGAAGGCAGTGAGGACAAGAAGACAGAGGAAAAGTGAAGGTGACACTCGTGTAGGAAAACTGGATGTGGTTCACCAAGCAGAAGGGCTCATGTATTAATGAATGAATTTTGATGGAATCAAGTAAGGGGCAGTGTTGACAACACTGGACAAGCTCAGCAGTGATGAAACAAGAGCTGGCTTCAGCATAAAGCAATCCAACATCATACACCACGTGTGCTGCCCTGAAGTAATGTGATGACAGTTGGAGACCAAAGTCATGGACTGACTGAACCCAATAGATGTTTTATAGGGATGGCTTTCCCATAATATAACCAGACCCATCAGTGACCAGTGCATGCTGCTTCCCATTTTCTGGGAGTTTATTAGACAATGACATCTCTTCAATATGTGTCACCTCCTCCTGTAGCAATATTTCCAAGTCGCTGTTCTTTGGTCAGTCCTTGATCACTTCCAAAATTCCAAGACTGGGGTTTCCTATTGGAGCCTGCTGTGAAATCAGTGTGACCCACTTGCTCCATGGAGCATAAGGCACATGATGCGTAGAGGAGACATTCCCTTGAAACATCCAGCCCAAAAGAGGCAAATCGGTGCCCAGAGGAGCTGTGTGTCAACACAAACCACTTCCAAAGCAGCTCAAACCCCTTTGTATGCTACCAATATCACTTTCCCAGTTGAAGTAGGTCTTAGGTACTTACTAACCCTGACTCCTCAATCCTAGGGGTCAACCTCCCACCTCCCTTGGTACTTTCTGCCAGAGATTCCAGGTGGTGTGATTCTGGACCCCAGCCAACCCTGCATGGGGCTTTGCCACCTGCCTCACCCCAGCTCTCTCCAGCGCCTTCCTTGATGCTCTCTGATGCACACCAGTATCTCCCAGTGTGTGCCAGCCAGCACATCTGCTGAGGGCCAGTGTGGCTGCTACAGGGGCAGGGAACTCAGCATGGCCCTTACAGCCCCCCTGCCCTGGGCCTGCCTCTCCCCTTGGCTTCAGCCCTGGCCTTGTCTCTGCTGGCAGGAGCGCTCTTGGCATGTGCTCCGTAGCCTCCCCTTACCTCCAGACAGCTGCTGCCCACTCAAGATGCTGGCACAAATGTGTTTTCACAAGCAGCACCACCCCATGGGCTGCTTCTCCTGGCCTCCCCCACCCCACTGCCTTGACTCCTTGTCTCTGCTGGGCCCCATCTCCTGCACTGAATTGGGCACCATCTCCTGCATCCCTTGGCTGTCAGCTCCCTCTCCCCTGCCCTGTAGTATGACAGTGCCATGGTGGGACGTGTTTCCGGTGGGCCGTCTACCAGACACAGTAATGAATACTATGAGCAGGACTAGAGGGGTCCTGCTTCCAGCCAGGGGGAGGCAGGGAGGAAAGGGACAATCGGGTTTACAGGACTGTGTATATTTAATGGCCTGGCACATCAGACCCACAGATGTATCAGGCTCTACTGGACGCCGGTGCACAGTGTACCTTAATGCCATCAAGCTATAAAGAGGTAGAACCCACCTGTATTTCTGAAGTGACAGGTGGGTCCCAAGAGTTAACTGTCTTGGAGGCTGAAGTGAGTCAAACTGGGAAGGAATGGCAAAAGCTCCCCATTGGGACTGGCCCAGAGGCTGTGTATCCAAGACATAGTCTTCTTCAGGAATGGGTACTTCAAAGTTCCAAAAGAGCACGGGTGGGGCTTTGGCATAGCAGCCTTGGAGACAGAGGACATTAAAGAGTTGTCTACCTTGCTTGACCTTCCACAGAATCCTTCTGTTGTGGGTTTGCTGAGGGTTGAAGAACAGCAGGTGCCAATGGCTACCATGGTGGTGCACCTGAGGCAGCGTCACGCCATCAGAGACTCCCTGATTGCCATCCATGAGCTGGTTCATCGGCTGGAGAGCCAATGTGTAGATGTAGAACTTAGTAGCGTGGTTTAGTGATGGACTTGTCAATACTAAGGTAAAGTTGCATGACCTGGGTTACACGTCCATTGAGGCACAATGCAGTTCTTTTGCCTTCTGCATCTATAGCACAGGAAGCATGACTTTGCTCTACTCTATTGACTGGGCAGGTCTTTTCACCTTACTCAATTTAGTTTTCTGTGGCTGGAAGGGGACAATTTCCCAAGAGCAGCCAAGCTCATGGGTACAGCAACAGCCACTTGAAGATATATTTTCTGTGGAAAACTCATCCTGAGTTTTCCACAGAAGACCCAAGAGAGACCATGGATGTCCAGGTATCTACAAAGATTCAGGCTGAATTTCTCAGATTCCAATGGTCATTTCAATTTCATTTATTTCATTTCATTTCATTTCATTTCATTTCATTTCATTTCATTTCATTTCATTTATTTATTTATTTTCCCAAGGAATCCCTGACTTGTCTTAGAAAGCTTTTCACGTGCTGGGCTGGGCTGCAGCTACAGGGACAAAGACCACTGCTGGCAGTGGAGGTATTGGACCTTCAGACTCTGCTTATCCTCCCAATGCAGGTCTCTAAAGAAATCACCCTGGATGAATACCAATAGGAGAATGATGCTCAAAACTGAAATGCAGCAAAATTCAGCCTTTAAAGCAATAAAAGATTTGTATTAGGTGCTTTTTGAAATCTTCTTCCTTAATTACATCATGCAAGCTCTGCAATTAGCTGCACAAGGTGTGAAGGCTTGAAGAAAACTATGGAAGAGCTGTTAGAAGTTTCTTCATCTTAATGAGTTCCATGGTGTATTATGGTGCTGAGTCTATGAAGCTCAGGTACTGAGAGAAGAGTGATGTAACCGCTTGAGCAAGTAAAGTCAGAAGGAAAAGTTGAAGTGACTTGGAGTATTAATGGGCCCCACTGAGGGCTGTTGCCAAGAGATTCTCCTCAGGGACTTGTTAGGGCAGATAATTGGAGACCATGATTGCAGACAGGCAAAGCACTGTGCTGAGAAAAGTCTTGGTTGGTTTTGGTGAAGCAGAAGAGCCAAGGCCTGATTCCAGCCACTGGGAGGGGAGATCCTGCACCCCCACATCCATCTCAAGGCTCTTCCTGGGGTCTGTGGGATGTTCTAAGCAGTGTGATGCCATGAGAAGAACAGTGGTATGACACCTCCCTGCCTCTGCAAGGGTTGCAAAGAAGCAAGGAGGCCTCACTGCAATGACTACATCTCATCACCTCATAAGCTCTAGATAAGGGACAAAAACGTCAGGGCTTTTGGGGCCTTCCATTCTTGCCAGCAACCTCCACCTTCTCCTCTGCAAGCTTTCCTATGCTGTCCCACACTTTGTCCTATTTCCTGGAAGCCTACAGACACCCATCTCTGTTCTTCACCTTGCTCTCACCCTGGCATTTCCATCATTTCACCAATGTCTCATCAACCTTCACCAGCTGTTCCTTGAAAAACAAAGCCAGGGTTTGATTACGGACACTCTTTGGGTGACCTCTGGCACCACAGCAGTATACTTTGAGAGACATTTTTTCCTCTTTGTGGCCCGTGCCAACCTTCCAAGGTGCAATTTCTGGCAGTTTTCCTCTCCTGCTCTTTCCTACCACCAAAGTAGTTTCCACCTGGGTGGAAAGCAGTCCTAAAGTAGGCATCCCAATCCACTGGCCTTCTTGTGGCCTGTCAGCCAACCAGATAGAAGTCACCTCACCAGCATCTTCCAAACCAAGGTCCTTCTGCTGGCCTTGCAGCTTCTTGTTTAGACACACCCAAGCCTTGAGTCTCCTGCTGTCCAGTCCTGGACTCAAACAGAAGGGACAGGACAACCCATATGTGGGCCTTCTTTCTGTCTGGGTCCTCCTGGGTATGTAGGCAGAGGGGATCCCAAAGTCAGCATGCCAACCAAGCCTTGTGCCTGCTGCTGTCCAGTCATAGACTCAAGTAGAAGGGACAGGACAACCCATATCTGGGCCTTCTTCTGTCTGGTTCCTTCTTGTTATGTAGGCAGAGGGGATCCCACAGTCAGCGTGCCAACCAGGTGCCTTCTGCTGGCCTACCAGGACCACTGGCAGATGTCAGCTGAAAAGTACAGATCCCAGGTAGAAGTGTGGCCTGTCAACTACTTCAGACAGAAGTGACCTCACAGTCCCTTTCTGTGACATGTTCTTGTTGCTGCCCTATCAACTGCAGAGACAGAAGTGACCTCACAGTCACTGCCACAGTCACATTCCTCCTGCTGGGGCAGGAGATCCTGAGGCAGAGCTGAGCTCATCAGAGCATTCCCACCCATCTCCTCCTTGTGGCCCACAAGCTGATAAGGTCCATGGTCCCTCGCATTCATCTTTGAATGCCATGTGACTGCATGTGGTGGATTTATGTGGCAAGGTTTTGGTAGTGGGGGGCCATTGGGGTGGCTTCTGTGAGAAGAATCCAGAAGCTGTCCCATGTTAGATAAGGGCCTTGCTGCTGGCCAGGTCTGGGCTGATAAGTGACATTGTTTGTGCCTCTGTGAGAGCATATTTAAGACAGGGAAAAAAAAAAATACAGAACAGCAGCTGGGAGAGAGAGAGGAGTGCGAAACTGCCCTACAGGCACCAAGATCAGTGAAGAAGGAGGGGGAGAGGTGCTCCATGTCCTGGAGCAAAAGTCCCCTGTGGCCTGTGGTGAGGACCATCGTGAAGCAGGCTGTCCCCCTACAATCCATGGAGTACCACGGTGGAGCAGGTGGACCTGCACTGATGGAGGCTGTGGCCTGTGGAGGACCCTCTCCAGAGCAGATTCCAGGCCAGACCTGTAGGCCTTGGAGAGGAGCCCACGCAGGAACAGGTGACCTGGCAGGAGCTGCTCCCCATGAGGGACCCAAGCAGCCCCTGCACAGCCCCTGAGAGGCCCAGCCCCAGTTCCTGCCCCCCAGTTTTTGCTCCAGAAGGACTCCCCTAGGTCCTGTGTCACTTGTCCCACCTGGGTGCCTTGGCTACCCCAGGACATCCTGGAGGTAGTGGCCACCTCTGACTGGAAAACTGAAACCAGCCATGAAAGTAGATTGAGGAAACAGTTGAAACCTGTACAGAAAAGGACTCGATGTAACAGCTGAAAGAGCTTGCCAGCACCACCAGCTTTTTTCTATGAATGTTCATTATTTATTTTCCCAGTTTTCTATTGACAGCACCATGGACAAGTGCAATAAAAAAATCATGCTTTCTTGATGAATAGTTTTATGCACACACTTACCAAAATACATTTCCCAACATTGCTAATGCTTTTTTTTCTTTTTCTTTTTTTTTTTTTTTCCCCTCCCCTTATTCTGTCTTTGAAGAGCACTCCAAGGGAAAGAGTTATTGAATTAAAGAATTAAATTAAATTAAATTAAATTCATTTTCAAGTCCCCAGAAATCTTGCTGATCCAAATGCTTGACAGCCCAGTCCAGAAAGGCAGGGTAGTGTGACATAGCAGAGAGTGGCATCTGCAATGAACCTGTAAAGGGGTGAGAAAAAAAACTCACAGGGACACTGGGGGTTGTTTCTGGAGGCACAAAGAGCAATGCCAGGGCTGTGCGAGGTGCCTATGTCTGAACCGGTTCCTCATACACATGGGGCTGTTGAGAGACATGAGTCACAGAATCACAGAGTCATCTAGTTTGGGAGGGACCTCCAAGATCACCTAGTCCAACCTCTGACCTAGCACTGACAAGTCCTCCACTAAACCATATCCCTAAGCTCTACATCTAAACATCTTTCAAAGACCTCAAGGGATAGTGACTCAACCACTTCCTTGGCAGCCCATTCCAATGCCTAACAAACCTTTCAGTAAAGAAGTTCTTCCTAATATCCAAACTAAACCTCCCCTGGTGCAACTTTAGCCCATTCCCTCTCGTCCTGTCACCAGGCACATGGGAGAATAGACCAACCCCCACCTCGCTACAGTCTCCTTTAAGGTATCTGTAGAGAGTGATAAGGTCACCCCTGAGCCTCCTTTTCCCCACGCTAAACAACCCAAGCTCCCTCGGCCACTCCTCATAAGACTTGTTCTCCAGACCCCTCACCAGCTTCATCGCCCTTTTCTGGACTTGCTTGAGCACATCAATGTCCTTCTTCTAGTGAGGGGCCCAAAACTGAACACAGTACTCGAGGTGCGGCCTCACCAGAGCCGAGTACAGGGGGACGATCACTTCCCTAGACCTGCTGGCCACACTGCTTCTGATACCAGCCAGGATGCTGTTGGCCTTCCTGGCCACTTGAGCACACTGCTGGCTCATATTCAGCCAACTATCCACCAATACTCCCAGGTCCTTCTCCACCTGGCATCTTTCCAACCATTCATCTCCCAGCCTGTAGCGTTGCTTGGGGTTGTTGTGCCCCAGGTGCAGGACGCAGCACTTGGTCTTGTTGAACTTCATTCAGCTGACCTCAGCCCATCGGTCCAGCCTATCCAGATCCTCCTGCAGAGCCCTCCTACCCTCGAGCAGATAGACATATGCACCTAACTTGGTGTGGTCTGCAAATTTACTGAGGGTTCACTCAATCCCCTCATCCAGATCATCGATAAAGATATTAAAGAGAATTGGCCCCAGTCCCTGGGGGACTCCTCTAGTGACTGGCCTCCAACTGGATTTAACTCAATTCACCACAACTCTTTGGGCCCAGCTATCCAGCCAGTTTCTAACCCAACAAAGCGTACATGAGACTAAGCCATGAGCAGTGAGTTTCTCGAGGAGAATGCTGTGGGAAACAGTGTCGAAAGCCTTACTGAAGTCAAGATAGACCACAGCCACAGCCTTTCCCTCATCCACTAAGTGTGTCACTGTCATAGAATGAGAACAGGTGTGTTAAGCAGGACCTGCCTTTCATAAACCCATGCTGGCAGGGCATGATTGCCTGGATGCCCTGCAAGTGCTGTGTGATGGCACGAGCTTCCTTGAGCTTCCCCAGTACTGAGTTCAGACTGACAGGCTTGTCGTTCCAAGATCCTCCTTCCAGCCATTTTGTAGGTGGGCATCTCATTTGCTAGTCGCCAGTTGACTGGGACCTCCCCTCATAGCCAGGACTGCTGATAAATGATGGAAAGTGGCTTGGCCAGCTCTTCTGCCAGTTCTCTCAGTACCCTTGGGTGGATCCCATTCGGCCCCATCAATTTGCGTACATGTAAGTGCTGTAGCAGTTCGCCAAACATTTCCTTGTGGATTATGAGGGCCACATTCTGCTGCCTATCCCCTCCCACCAGCTCAGGGTACTTGGTATCCAGAGAACAACTGGTCTTGCCACTAAATATTGAGGCAAAGAAGGCATTAAGCACCTCATCTTTTCCTCATCTCTTGTCACTAAGTTTCCCCCCACATCCAGCAAAGGATGGAGATTCTCCTTAGTCCTTCTTTTCATGTTTATGTATTTATAAAAACATTTTCTGTTATTCTTAACAGCAGTAGCCAGATTAAGCTCCAGGTGAGCTTTGACCTTTCTAATTTTGTCCTTGCACAGCCTCACAACATCCTTATAGTCTTCCTGAGTGGCCCACCCTCTTTTCCAAATGTCATACAGTCCCTGACTTGCACACCACGTGCAGTGCACTGCAGCGCTTGCAATGTCCCTCTTGGTCCTGTAGCCACTGCCAGAGGCTGGAAGGCACCTCAGCCCTGCATTGCTTTCTCCTGCTCTGCCCTCTTCTGAGATGCCCCAAGGCATGAGGAATGGGCACATGGACCTCGGTTCAAGGAATCACATCCCAGGACTGCACTCACGTGGCTTCCCAGGAGATGTTACTCGGCCTCATGACACTATCTTGCCCCACTGGCCTTCATGAAATATATGGGAATAACTGATGGCCTTTGTGCTCCTTTGTGTTCATCTTTCCTGTGTGCATACAATGTGGCTGCTGGCACCAGTAGCAAAGGGTTTCTCTCCCCATATCTCCACTGCACACAAACAGGGAGTTGCTCTTCTCCTGAGACATACAATCTCCCAGGGGACAATTTGCAGCTGAGTGCATCTGTGCTGGCCTGGACAGACAGAGCTGCACCCCTTCACCATGCAACTCCCATTCCATACAGCCCTGAGACGGTGCTGCTCTGCAGATTATTAAAAATGTCCAAAAAGACACCAGAATTCATCTTGTGCCTGAAATGCTTTACATTATCACTCTTATGCAGAAGATTAAGGGAAATTTCTTGTTTCTGAAACACAACAATGCACCAGTTTCCTCAAGGCATCCTTGAGCTCCTGGTTCCTCATGCTGTAGATGAGGGGGTTCACTACTGGAGGCACCACCGAGTACAGAAATGACACCAACAAGTCCAGGTATGCGGAAGAGATCGAGGAGGGCTTCAGGTGGGCAAACATGACAGTGCTGAGAAACAGGGAGACCACGGCCAGGTGAGGGAGGCATGTGGAAAAGGCTTTGTGCCGGCCCTGCTCAGAGGGCATCCTTAGCACGGCCCTGAAGATCTGCACATAGGACACCACAATGAAGACAAAACATACAATGGTTAAACAGGCACTAAAGATGAGAAGCTGACCTTGCCTGAGATAGGCGTGAGAGCAGGAGAGCTTGAAGATCTGGGGGATTTCACAGAAGAACTGGTCCACAGCATTGCCTTGGAAGAGGGGCAGGGAAAATGTAGTGGCCTTGTGCCAGATAGCATAGAGAAAGCCACTGCCCCAGGCAGCTGCTGCCATCTGGGCACAAGCTCTGCTGCCCAGGAGGTTCCCATAGTGCAGGGGTTTGCAGATGGCAACGTAGCGGTCGTAGGCCATGATGGTGAGAAGATAAAACTCTGCTGAAAAAAAAAAGAAAAATAAAAAAAACTGAGCAGCACAACCTGTGTAGGAAATGGCTGTGGTATCCCATAGGGAGTTGGCCTTGGCTTTGGGAATGGTGGTAGTAATAGTGCCCAGGTCAAGGAGGGCGAGGTTGAGGAGGAAGAAGTACATGGGGGTGTGGAGGCGGTGGTCACAGGCTACAGCAGTGAGGATGAGGCCATTGCCCAGGAGGGCAGCCAGGTAGATGCCCAGGAAGAGCCCGAAGTGCAGGAGCTGCAGCTCGTGTGTGTCTGTGAATGGCAGCAGGAGGAACTCATTGGGGAAGCGGCTGTTGGGCATTCTCTGACTTTGTACAAGGCTTTCTGTTGAAGAGAAGAAGGCAAAACAAAGTTAGAACAGACTTCTCTGAGGAAAACCTAATGCAAGTCATATTGCACCCCCAAACTGAGCCTCTCTCTTAGCACGAGAACTGTTCTGCAGCTCTCCTGCTCAAGCTGCAGCTGGTGTTGGCTGAGGGAGGCACTGGGAGCAGGGGCTGCTTCAGGCTCTAGAGGAGTCCTTCCTGCAGGATCTGCAGCTCGCGTGTGTCTGCGAATGGCAAGAGGAGGAACAAGTTGGGGAAGCTGCTGTTGGACATTTGCTGTCCTCTCAGGAGGCCACCCCAGCCCAAACCCTCCCCAGCTCTCCACACCTCCTTTCCTCTCCCCAGCACAGCCCAGCCCAGCCTAGCAGAACAGCCCATGCTGGGATGCCACACAAACAGGAAATGGAGAAGGGGAGGTCAGTAGCAGTGTCCCTGCTGCTGCCATCTGCAGGATGTAAACCCCGCCACTCCACCTTCTCAGACATCCTGCAGCCCCCCAGTCCAGACCCACTCCCCAGCACAGCACAGCATGACACTGCTGGCCCTGGGGCTCCTCAGGCAGCAACACTGCACACACTCAGCGCCCTGCTCTGCTCCTGGGACACCCCATGTCCCACACAGCCTTGCCCCAGCCCAGCACGTCTGGGCTGGCCTGAGCAGCCATTCCTGCAGCCCCTTCCCATGCTGCCCACAGCCCCCCAGCTGGTGGTGCTGCTTTGCAGAGCGAGGGCTGTGGTGCACAGGGCCGTGGGGGCACTCTGCAGGGCCATGCTGGTCAGGCTGGGAAGGCAGAGCCAGCTGGTGGGGGGCACTGCCACTGAGTGCCTCCCACACAAGTGGTTCCTTGGCCATGGGGGCTGCGCACAGATAGCTGCCCTTCTTCAGAGTCAGAGACTTATGGAATAGTCTGAGCTGGACAGGACCCACAAGAAGCATCAAGTCCAACTCATTTCCAATGTTGGGAGCTGTTTTTCACTGTATTCAGTACATGAAATTCAACCAGAGGAATAACAATAAATCCAGGAGATTGTTTTCCCTATGCCTGCCATGTTTCCTGGAGTTGCAGAGCTCTCCTTGCGCTGATTTAGCACCTTGAATGCTTTAGCACCTAGTTGCCTCCACGTTGGACAGACTCATGTTCTGTATGTTCCATGCTCTCCTGCCTCTCCTGAGCAACAAGAAGAATCAGTCCTCACAGTAACACAAGGGCTCTGAAGAAGAATGTGGGAGGTGAAAGAGGGAAGCTTGGGAAAAAAAATAAAATAAAGTAATAAAATAAATAAAAATGAAATAAAACAAAACAAAACAAAATAAAATAAAATAAAATAAAATAAAATAAAATAAAATAAAATAAAATAAAATAAAATAAAATAAAATAAAATAAAATAAAATAAAATAAAATAAATCCTGGGACTCCCTGGCAGTGCTGCTGTGCCAGGACTCTTTCCCTCCACCTTTGCACACATCCAAGTGCCCCTGCAGCTCCACCACAGGTCTCTGAGGAAGAATCTCAGGCAAGCAAATCACAGCAGGGTTCTTTCTTTTATTTAAATACACAGAGCTTGGCTTCTCATTTATTCCATGTCTCAGAGTCACACAGACAGGTAGATACTGAAATGGAAGAGGATGAACAATGATACCTTTGTGTGCAACACCATCACATATAAATCAAAGATAAGATAATGCAACACAACCACACACAAATTTCCAACTTCTAGGCTTGTAATGAGCTACATTATAAATGATATGCAGAGGAAGAATGGCAGTTTATTGGTTCTGAAAATATCCAGTTACCAATTTGCACACTGCATCCTTGAGCTCCTTGTTCCTCATGCTGTAGATGAGGGGGTTCACTGCTGGAGGCACCACTGAATACAAAACTGCCAGCAAAAGATTCAGGGAGGAGGAGGATACAGAAGGGGGCTTCAGATAGTCAAATAATCCAGTGCTGATGAACAGGGAGACCACGGCCAGATGAGGGAGGCATGTGGAAAAGGCTTTGTGCCGTCCCTGCTGTGAGGGCATCCTCAGCACGGCCCTGAAGATCTGCACATAGGAGAGCACAACATAAAGAAAACATCCAAATGCTAAGCAGGCACTAACCACAAGAAGCCCAACTTCTCTGAGGTAGGCATCAGAGCAAGACAGCTTGAGGATCTGGGGAATTTCACAGAAGAACTGGTCCACGGCATTGCCTTGGCAGAGGGGAAGGGAAAAGGTATTGACAGTGTGCAGCACAGCATAGACAAAAGTAATGCCCCAGGCAGCTTCTGCCATGTTGACACAAGTTCTGCTGTCCATTATGGTCCCGTAGTGCAGGGGTTTGCAGATGGCAACATAGTGGTCATAAGCCATGATGGTGAGAAGATAAAACTCTGCTGAAATGAAAAAGACAAAGAATAAAATCTGAGCAGCACATCCATAGGAGGAAATGGCCCTGGTATCCCACAGGGAATTGTCCATGGCTTTGGGAACAGTGGTGGAGATGCAGCCCAGGTCGAGGATGGCGAGGTTGAGGAGGAAGAAGTACATGGGGGTGTGGAGGCGGTGGTTGCAGGCTACAGCAGTGAGGATGAGGCCGTTGCCCAGGAGGGCAGCCAGGTAGATGCCCAGGAAGAGCGCGAAGTGCAGGAGCTGCAGCTTGCGTGTGTCTGCGAATGGCAGGAGAAGGAACTCTGTTGGGGAGGTGCTGTTGGACATTTGCTGCCTCAGGGCATGGTTGCCTGTCCATGGAGTAATAGACAGTGACATGTTAGAGAGACCTTTCTGAGCAAAAACAAACCTTATTTCAAAGAAAATATCCTTAACAAGGCTGTATCCTCACTGCATCTTCATCTGAAGAAGACTTGCTCCTGCCTGGAGCTCTGCATCTGTCTGCCTAAAGATGCCACAGAGACCATGAAGATCCTCTGTAATCTCAGCAGTAATCAGTGCTGCTGGTAAAGAACACCAGGGGTGCATCTCAGGCATCCAATGGCCAGAGGTATCTCCCTATTTACAAGTGCTGAGAAGGACATCCACCAATCCCACAAGAAACAATGAAGGTTGTGCTGGTGCTGTCTGTAGGCTAAAGGGTGCGGAGTGAAGTTGTGAGGTTCCTCAAAGACCTACACATCTCTTTTAACTGTAATACTCTATGAGTTTAGTTCCCTTCTACAATGCTTACAACACAATTATCATCTCCCTGACTGTCATCCAAAGCAGGAAATTAAAAAATGAGACCTCAGAGAGTGCCATCTTGTCAGTTATGGCAGGTGTTGTTCTTCCCTTTCAAGAATCTCCCCCAGAAATGCCCTGGGGGTGCTGGGGAGGTATGAGGAGCCTGGCCCATGTAGCAGCCCCCTGCCGGCAGCAGGACCCTGCTCTGCCCTGGCTTTTTGGTCCTTCCAGCCACAGCTTCTCCCCGCAGTGTCCTGGGTAGCTCCCCGGGCAGGCTGAGTGCTGAGCCTCTCAGGCAGCAGAGGCCCTGCCCCAGCACACAGCCGCTGAGGCACAGCAGGGACCCTGATCTGCACCACAGCCCTGGGCACCCCTGCCTGCACCCTGCTTGCACAGCCTGAAGCCAGCCCCAAGAGAAGGAACCCTCAAGTCCTGTCCCTCTGACAGCTTTGGTAGGTAATCCCTGCTCTGGAGCTTGACATTCTTCTGTTATCCAAAGAAACTCTGAGAGTTCTCCTGAAAGATCCCATAGGCTGTTGGATCTGCCATCAAATCTGAAGATGGCACCAGGAACAACAGCTGCATTGCCCTGCAGAGAGAGACTTACCCTGTTCAGGGCTCTGAAGATTTCTCCTGCAGTGAGCTCTCAGCATCCCCCCTCCACACTGCCTTTAACATCTCCCTCCCTTCTCTCAGCCACCCTTGTCCCCTGCAGGCAGTGCCCCCAGCCCTGCTGCGCTGTGCAGAGGAGCTGCTCCTGGGCAGAGCTGTCTCTCTGCAGTGCTGCCTGCTTGCCAGGAGCTCCCCTTGTGCCCAGGAGCCCAGCCCAGCTCAACAGCACAGCTCCAGCCCAACACCTCTCTGTCTCTCCCCTCTCTTATGTCTTTTGAGATGTCCCTGGGCCTCCAGGGGAACCACCTTTGAAACACACTGAAGTAATTACTGATGTTCCTTCCTTCAGCTGCTGAAGGAATCTCATTTCCAGCTCCATCCTTCCTTATTCAGAAAATGGATGAGGTCCAAGGATCACCTTTCCATGCCCTGTTTTTAGGCAGGACACTCCTGCAAGGACAGGGATGGATCTTCCTTCTCCCTGCTGATGGAAAGGTTACAACTGAGCCAACCAAGGCACCTCCTTCTTTGTTTGCTGTCCAGAGGCTAGAAGGGGTCTCTGCTCTCTCCCATGCCTCACATTTGGAAACTGCCCTGGCTATGTTACACAGTGACCATTCACTGCCTCTACTGTGGACAGCACTGGGAGCTCTTGACAAGCCCCTGGGCCTCCAGGGGAATCAACTTGGAATCAAACCAATGCAATCACTGTTCTTCCTGCTGTCAGCTAGGGAGAGACACCTATTTCCAGTGCTACCTTTTCTCTTAAATCAAAATACGTGTTTGATATGGGAATCATCTTTTCTTGTCCTTTTATTAGTTCGGACACCCACAAATTTTATTGCATTTCTTTCAAGCACCTGTTGATATTCCAGAGAACTAATCTTTTTCACTGCAAATGAAATCCCTCTGTCTACACAGACTACACAACCCAGCAAGCTCATAGAGTCATAGAATGTTTTTGGTTAGAAAAGACCTTAAGCTCTAGTTCCAGTTCCCGTGAAATTGGCAGAGTCACCTCCCACTAGACCAGAAGTGCTCAAGGTCCCATCCAGGATCCGAACAGGCTGAGACCCCAACAGGCCGGGAGCCCGGAGCGGCGCCGAGAGATCGAGTTGCTACGGGAGACCAGAGGCGTCAGTGGACACCGGCAGCCGACCCTCACCGTGTGGCCAGTCGGCACAGAGCAGAGGGGCGGATATCAGGACCCTGCAGCCTGTCTGACATAACCATGGAGGCAGTGGCAGCTGTGCTGAGCTGTGCTGCTTCACTCTAGCATTCTTTTCATAAGAGGTTTATCTTGCAATGAAAAAAGACTATTTGTCCTCAGATCGGTGTTATAACTATTACTAATGACGAACCACATTACTAATGATTTTCACAAACCGCATTTAAGGTTGCAGCTGGCACTGCCTGCAGCCGTATAGCAGATGTTAACACTCTCTTTCCTAACTAGTAATCATGTGTCTCATCCATTTGTGGTGAATGGTCAGTGGCAAAAAGAAAAGGGGGAGAGTAAGGGGCGACAAAGACAGAAACGGTACCAGGAGGATGCCACTGACACTAACAGCACGGGTAATAGGAGTAGTATAAGTGACACAGGTGATGGTGCGGGGCGCTCTGCCTGCTGCTCGCCTTCGCCTGCCTGTGCACTGCTGCCAACGGTGCTAGAGCAAAATGTGAAGACTGCTCAGATGGCAGTGATGAGAGTGCTTGTGTGAAGAAGACGTGTGCTGAATCTGACTTTGTGTGCAACAGTGGTCGGTGTGTGCCAAACAGATGGCAGTGTGATGGGGATCCAGACTGTGAAAATGGGTCTGATGAGAGTGCTGGGCTGTGTCATATGAGAACAGTGTCATGGAAATGTGATGGTGAAAAAGACTGTGACAGTGGAGAAGATGAAGAGAATTGTGGCAATGTGACTTGTAGTGCAGCAGAGTTCACATGCAGCAGTGGACAATGTATTTCCAAAAGCTTTGTCTGCAATGGTCAAGGTGACTGCTCCAACCACTCGGATGAATCTTTGGAGCAGTGTGGACCCCAGCCTGCACCTCCGGTGAAGTGTTCTGTGAGTGAGGTGCAGTGCAGCTCAGGTGAATGTATCTACAAGAAGTGGTGATGTGACAGAGATCCTTATTGCAAGGATGGAAGTGATGAAATTAACTGCCCTTCTTGGACCTGTGGACCAGACTAGTTCAGATGTGAAGATGGGAACGGTGTCCATAGGAGTAGGCAGTGCAGTGGTGTGAGAGACTGTCTGGATGGCACTGATGAAGCAAACTGTAACAATGTTATTCAGTGCTCTGGACCTGGCAAATTCAAGTGCAGAAGTGGAGAATGCATAGATATCAATAAGGTGTGTAACCAGCAGAGAGACTGCAAGGACTGGGGTAATGAGCCCCTGAAGGAATACAACATAAATGAATGTGACTGTCCAGCTGGGAAACTGTGGAGATAGTGATGAATGCCAAAACCCTGGTATCTGTAGTCAAATCTGTATCAACCTGAAAGGTGGCTACAAATGTGAATGTAGCCACGGCTATCAGATGAATCCTGCTACAGCAAAGCAAATTACATAACCGTCGCTTAACTTGTCAGAAGATAAAAAAGAAAGTGTTTCAACAAGCAGCCATGGGAGGGAAGAATCACTGAACCCCCAATGTGAGGGACTGTACCTTGTTTTACTGACTACTGAAACAGCTGTGAGAACTGCAGAAAGGGACCCACGCATCCAGAATAAAAGGACCAGTAACTACTGAAACTTGGAGGGTTGAGTCCGCTCCTGGGAAACTGAAACTCAAGCTAAGGAAGAACTAATATTCTGGCAACAAGGCTCTGCATGAATTAAGGATGCCAAATAAAGGGAACAAGCCTAAAGGGAGAAAAGGGAGAAGGCAAGACCGGGGCAGGACCCTCCACTGCAGTGTGTATAGTCTACCGAGGGAGGCAACCCCTATGGGTATTGACTGCCGAGTGAGAGGGCCTCGACCGGACTTCTCCCACACTAAGATCAGGTTGTCCCAAGAAAATAACATAAAAAAACCTCTTTTTTAAACGTAAATAAAATTGTGATTCGTTTTCCAGGAGCTGGATCACCCTGACAGGCTGAACGGTAACACAAGCCTGAATTGACCCTGAAAGCAGGCTTAACTCCTTGACTGAAGGCGTTTGCCTATTATAATCCAGCTACGTGGGCAGAAGACAGATCCTGGGACTATAGGACCCCAGTATATATACTTAATAGAATAATTAGGTTATTAGCTGTAATAGAAATAGTTATAAATGATGAGAACTGATCTAAATGAGTTATAAAGATGAGAACTGCTTTGTATCAAAATTGCCTAGCTTTGGATTATTTACTAGCACAAGAAGGAGAAGTCTGTGGAAAAATTAGCTTTAGTAATTGCTGTTTAAAGATTGATAAAAAGGGTGTTTCTTCCTAGTAGCTGATAGAATGCTATGTTCTGGTTTAGGATGAGAAGAATGTTAATAATATGCTGATGTTTTAATTGTTTTTAATTGTTACAGAGCAGTGCTTACACCAAGCCAAGGACCAAGCCAAATTCAGCTTCTCACTGTCCTGTCAGCAGGCAGGCTGGGAGGAGGGCCGGACTGCTCGGGGTTAGGTTGGGCATCGGACAGCAGGTGGTGAGCAATTGCATTGTGCATCACTTGTTTCGTACACATTATTACTAGTAGTACTATTATCATCATTATTGTTATTATTATTGTTATTATTTTCTTGTTTTTATCTCAACTCAGAGGCTTCACTTTCCCATTTCTCTCTCCCATCCCAGAGAAGGAGGGGGGAGGTGAGCGAGCAAACACAAACCTGGAAGGATATGGAATGGGATTTATTTTCATGGCTGCCTGGTGGACCATGGGTTAAAAGAGTGTTATTTTTATTGTCATGTGGTGTAATTATGTTATTGTATATACCTTGTATGATACCTTGCCTTACGTTATAAATACACCGGGTGATAAATAGTACATTGGTAATAACTTCATTAAAAAGGGAAGGGGATATGTCAATTATGATGTTTAAGAATAGGACCCTCCAAGAACGGACTGATGAAATCCAGTTATTAACAACAGAAGTGACACGAATTGATGATATTAAAAATAAGATAAGGGATTGTGAGGAATGTTTTAATAATTCGTGTCCATAAAGAACAATCCTGTTTAAATCCTGTCTGCCTCTGGGCCCTGCACTGGCAATTTAATTCTTGAACCACAGATGCAGTGTGTCCCAGTCTCCCCCTCATTCTAGTCAATTTATCACTTCTTAAATTTATGAACCTGTTTGCTTTTGTTATTCCGGACTTCTATTTCTAACACTGCTATAGATGTGTCTGTGAATGGCTGGGGAAGAATGTTTTAATCACTTGTGTGTCCGGGAGTTTCAGAACAACTGATAACAACTAGTGACTGTTATGGGATACTATGTGGATCTTTGGTATCTGGTTAGGGGGGGCCGAGAGATAAAGAGGAAGGAGAAAGAAGCTGAAGGACAGCTGGGAGACAAGACTTGAAGAGGATGTTCTATAAACTTGGTATGGTGCCCAGTAAGTACAAAGGGGGAGAGGAAGACTACGAGCCTTCAGCATGAAAGACCCCTAGAGACCCCCAGAAGAGACCCCAGAGGAGACTGTGCATGCTCCAGTAGGAGGGACTGCACCCCGGAAGCTAATTTTAATAATCTATTTTTTTAGAAGTAGTAATGAATATGTATTAGTCTAGGAGCATAAAAATCAGCTGCTTGATGTAACTGATGTGTGTCCTGGTGGAGCGGAGACTGCTGGTGCACCCAGTGCTGTTTGCTTACCTCTATTCCTTTATATTCTTTCAATAAATCCTATTTTTTTATTTAATCCTAATTTGAATCCTGAGCCATTTATAACACAGTTGACCTCAGCCCATCGGTGCAGCCTATCCAGATCCTCCTGCAGAGCTTTCCTACCCTCAAGCAGATCAACACACGCACCTAACTTGGTGTCATCTGCAAACTTACTGAGGGTGCACTCAATGCCCTCGTCCAGATCATCGATGAAGATATTAAATACCATCTGAATAAAGCAATCCTAGCCATCATAACTGTCACATCAACTCCTTCTCTGCAGAATTTGCCTAAAATATATGTTTTCCCAAAGTATATATAAAGTTCTTGAATCACTTTTCCACACATGGGTGGGCATTTCCTTTAGGATGCAATGGAGTTGCTAAAGGCTGCATGAGGAAACGTGAGCCTGGAAATGTAGAAGACCTTCTGAAGCATGAGCTGGTTGGCAGGCAGAGTACCCGAGGGACTGTGAAGGGCATGCATCTGGTACTCCTGGGGGGGCTAGAAAGAGGCTTCCTGAGCACAACACCTCCTTGTGACCCTTGTGGATGCTGGCTGTGAGGTCACTTCTGTCTCAGCACCTGTCTGGACAACAGCAGGGAGGCAGAGCCTCTGAGATCACAAAGGCTTTCAGGAAGCTGCCCCCAACAGGGTGACTCCTTTGGGAAGGCCAGGGGAAATCTGGGTGAATAAAGGTGGGAAATTTGGGGGAGAGAAGAGGGACTTGGCTAACAGAAAGGAAAGATCTGGAAGAGGTGAGAGGGGTTCAGGCAAGGCTGTGCTGCTGCAACACTTACTAGGAAAACATCCATGTCAAGCCCTGGCAATATTTCTAAGCAGTAACTGTAAGCCCTACCCCTACATCTAAATGCTATCCCTCTCTCTGCAAGGAATCCACTACTCTTACTCCTAACCCCAAATCTCACCTGGCGTGGGTTAGCCAAGTCCCAAATCCATAAGGCATTACCATACACTCTTAGCTCAATTCTCACCCTATTCCTCAGCCTTTCATCCCTAGCATTGAATTCCAGCCTTAACATGATTCCTCAACAGAGCCCTGAAGAAAATCCCAACAGATAACATCATCTCCACACTAGACACAGACTAGAAGCCAACGCAGGAAACACAGGCCTCCCTCTAATACTCTGCCCAACTACTAACCCTGGAAGGCAAGATCTAATCCCTAAACCCTAACCTGAACACCTAAGCCCCAAATCCTGCGTTCCTGTGGTCTAGTCACCTAACTGAAGCAGTTTGGCCTCATGAAGCTGAGCAGGGCATGAAAGGTCCTGCAGCAATCACTTGGCCTTGGAGGAGGCAGGTGAGGTGACATGGATATGGTCAGGTCACAGGACTCAAAGAGGAGATGGGTGGGGATGTTCTGCTGAGGTCAGCTCTGCCTCAGGCTCTCAGGAGGCAGCAGGAGGTCCATGGCTGTGCAGAGCTGGGCCATGATAGTGTGTTTCCTGTTGCTCTGCGATGTGTGTGTGTGTTGGGTTAGGTGCAAACACCTAGGCTTGTTTCTAATCTCCCACCTAAGCACAAGTGTGGAATAGCTCACCCCCTGCCAAAACCCTCCTTGTTTTATCTCATCCATGGAGGGAAGAGCAAAAAAAAAAAAAGCTCTGAGCAATTTTCCCAGGGTTTTCATCTGCTAGCAGCCCCAAAGCAGCAGCAGTGTCTTGCCATTGCCGGCTCATGGGTCTGCTGGTGCTTGTCCGGGCTCTGCTTTTACCTTGCAGGTGGGAGGTTGTATTGGGCTTACATGGAATTGGTAGGGCACAGTGATAAGTGTTTTCAGATTCTAAAGGGGGTTAGGCAAAATTCTCTGAAATTGTCTTTCTCACAGGGGAGATGCTGTCTGTTTCTCTAACTGGAAAGCTCTTCAAGACTTGAAGGAGGATGTACAGCCTCTGGGGTGGGTTTCAACCTCCCTCAATTTACTTATGTTTAGTTATAAACACCTAATCCCCACTCACTCCCAGGGAGCCACTCAGCCTGTCTATTTTCCAGGACAATCCCGCTATTTTATTAAGCTGGAACAGAGCTTCCCTTTGCAGCTTTCTGTGGAGCCTCCATGTCCCTGACATTATTGGCATGGTGGCTAAGCTTGAGCTGGAGGACTGAAGCATGCGTTAAAGTCCTTATCTTTTTTGTCTATGTGAACTCTGGCTTCTGAGTAATACAAGAAAATTAAGACTCTTTAAATTACTTTTCTCATCTCAGTCTGAAAGTGTTTCTGCAAAGTCAATCTCTTATGATTTTGAAGGGTTGTTAAGCCTTCTCTTTAGGTAAGAGACCTCAAACTTCTCTTCACATAGGATTTTGAACCAGTATATCTGTAGTTAGCCTATAAGATCAATCCTTTGCCTCCTTTATTCAGATTGCCCTTTGAAAGTTACTTAAATGGTAGACCCACGTGATTAGTTCTTTCTTTGTCAAGCAGACACTCATGCTGTCAGTCCTCTCTGGGTGCCAATACCTTCAGTGTGGACTAAACTTCCTGGAAGCTTTCTGACACCCTTTCAGTATTTTGAACTTTTTTCTGGTTGAGAATTAGAATATTGATTTACTTGTCTGGGTTGCTTATACCACATGTCGTCGTTCCCCCCCTTTATTTTCTTCATTGTTCTCCTTTTCTGACAGAGATAGGGTGATACAGAAGAATTTGGATGCTTATTAATCAAAAATAAATCTAATTTTGGAATGGGAAACAATCACTTATCTATCTGTAAATGGCAGAGAGCTGCTCTCTAGCTATCTTGCAGCTGCCCATGGAAAGTAGAAATCTGGGCTCAGAGGGCAGAAATAACTCCACCCTGTTCTGTTTTAAACCAGTCTAATCTTCACTCCAGCTGCTTCTTCCTAAACACAGGGCAGCACCTTAACTATCCAAATGGCAGATTAAATTGTAGATTTACCACTTTTCCTAATCTGTGAAAAGCGCAGTTCAAAACTATGTGTTTCTTAGTTGAATAAAGCCTGAAGAAAAAGTGATTCTTCCATAACTCAGATTTATAGCTTCCTTTCCTCCTTTCTCACTTTCACCATGTCCTATTGTCAGCTGTTCCTCTTCTGTTGCCTTATTGTAGAGCTATTGCTTCCCACTTCTTCTGATATATTTACCTACAACCCATGTCTACATCTGCACACCAACCTTCTCTTGTCTAGCTAACCGGAGACATATTTCACTGCAGTTCTGTGAGCTGCATGAGCTCTTATGATTCTGCCAGCTGATGAAGATTGACCTGCTGTAGAGGGAATGAAAAACTGGAATGTCTTTTAATTCTTCCTGTCAGTAAAACACCTGCTTCTAAGCCTTCCATTAAGAAAAAAAAAATAATAAAATAAATCCACCATATTATATTACAGTAAAACTACACAGTGCAGGGAGATTGATTTAGGCAATATGTGTTTATCCAGATTGGAATATACTTCGAAGTCTGAGGGTGAGGGCCTCATACTTCAAAGAGCTCTAAGGATTTATGGAACAGATGGTAAGACTGAGAGTGCCGTGTGAACCCATCAGCGTGGACACAGATCTTGGAATCTAGGTGTTTGTGTTCGACACATGACTGAACACATGAACCATAAATAACACTGATCCCTGTTAGTAGGAGATGAGCCTTTGATGAGTGGAAGTGGTTCTATTTTGCTGTATCATGGGATAGAGAGCATGGGAAGCAGTGCATCACTAGTTAGTTCAGAAGTGACTGATAGATAGGGTGGACCTTGCTAGCTCTTGTGCAATCTGTTTGCTACTTGGAGAACTCCTTTCTTTCTGCAGTGAGATATATCTTGCTCACAACTAAATGGAATCTAATTATTTGTGGGCTGAGATAAGAACAAATGGAGATATAGAAAGAACTATGTCTAGATCAGCAGAGCAATGAAGAAAAAGTCCAAGAGAGGAAAAAGTGTATGACAGCATAAGAGAGGAAAAAGGTAATTCAGAATGCAAGTGAATGCATGTAGGAGAAGAAACTAAACAAAATTACACACCACGATTGTAGAAATAGATTAAGAATATAGACATAAAAGATAAGTAGTAGAGAGTGAAAACATGATTAGACCAAGAAAACTGTGTTTGAAAACATACATTTACCTAACTTAGGACTTTCACTTGCAAAATACCATGGCATCAGTGCCAAAGATTACTTGACTACTGTTAGCTTGTGCAGCACTGAAAGCATAATCATGTCAATTGCTTATTTGCATGATTTTTCGTATTTCTAAGAGTTGATATTTGCGCAGTGGCAGTATCGTAGCCAATGAGGTTAATCCGAGGCGCGATTATTGCTAATTGAAAACTTTTCCCAATACCCCGCCATGACGACTTGAAATATAGTCGGCATTTAAATATTTTTTTTTACAGGCTGGGAGAGGAATGGTTGGAGAGCTGCCAGGCAGAGAAGGACCTGGGAGTGATGGTGGATAGTCGGCTGAATATGAGCCAGCAGTGTGCTCAGGTAGCCAAGAAGGCCAACGGCATCCTGGCTTGTATAAGGAACAGCGTGACCAGCAGGGCTAGGGAGGTGATCGTCCCCCTGTACTCAGCTCTGGTGAGGCCGCACCTCGACTACTGTGTTCAGTTTTGGGCCCCTCGCTACAAGAAGGACATCGAGGTGCTTGAGCGGGTGCAGAGAAGGGCGACGAAGCTGGTGAGGGGCCTGGAGAATAAGTCCTACGAGGAGCGGCTGAGGGAGCTGGGCTTGTTCAGCCTGGAGAAGAGGAGGCTCAGGGGTGACCTTATCGCTCTTTTTAGGTACCTCAAGGGAGGCTGTAGCGAGGTGGGGGTTGGCCTGTTCTCCCACGTGCCTGGTGACAGGACGAGGGGGAATGGGCTTAAGTTGAGCCAGGGGAGTTTTAGGTTAGATGTTAGGAAGAACTTCTTCACAGAAAGGGTTGTTAGACATTGGAACAGGCTGCCCAGGGAAGTGGTGGAGTCACCATCCCTGGAAGTCTTCAAAAGACGTTTAGATGTAGAGCTTAGGGATATGGTTTAGTGGAGGGCTGTTAGCATTAGGTTGGAGGTTGGACTCGATGACCTTGAGGTCTCTTCCAACCTAGAAATTCTGTGATTCTGTAATTCTGTGATTCTGTGATATGGAAATGATCCGTTCTGTATCAGTGCAATTTCTGAACACTTGAAAAGAGATACTGTGGCTTCCCCTTCAGAAAAGAATCTCGAGAGCCGAGTACAGGGGGACAGTCACTTCCCTAGCCCTGCTGGCCACACTGCTTCTGATACCAGCCAGGATGCTGTTGGCCTTCTTGGCCACCTGAGCACACTGCTGGCTCATATTCAGCCGACTATCAACCAATACTCCCAGGTCCTTCTCCGCCTGGCAGCTTTCCAACCACTCATCTCCCAGCCTGTAGCTCTGCTTGGGGTTGTTGTGCCCCAGGTGCAGGACCCGGCACTTGGCCTTGTTGAACTTCATGCAGTTGTCCTCAGCCCATTGGTGCAGCCTATCCAGATCCTTCTGCAGAGCCTTCCTACCCTCGAGCAGATCGACACACGCACCTAACTTGGTGTCATCTGCAAACTTACTGAGGGTACACTCGATCCCCTCATTCAGATCATCGATAAAGATATTAAAGAGGACTGGCCCTAGTCCTGAGCCCTGGGGGACTCCACTAGTGACCGGCCTCCAACTGGCTTTAGCTCCAGTTAGATGTAACTGGAATACAACAGCAGGCATGCTTCTAGCCACACATGTCTTTTTCCAGAGAGAAATTGCAGAAATTTCCAGAAATTTCCAGAAAAAATGCTTTTATTTCCAAAAGCTGAAGAACATGGCAACCCACAGGCTGCTGCACCCTGAGGGGCAAGGGCAGAGCAAAGCCCAGGCTGGCACAACACAAAGCGTTGGGGACGGCCATGGCTGCGGAATGCTGGCCCCAAGGGCGGTTGGGCGGTTGGGCAGGCCTGTACCGGCTGCCCGTGCTGACGGGGAGGCTGCTCGGCTGCCTGCTCCTCCTGCTCAAGTGTCCGCTCCAGACACAACCTCAACCAGAGGGAGTCAGCTTCTTTCTCCTCTCTCTTCAAGCAGGACGGTGACACGATCGGGTCAGGATGGGAGTGACCGCTGCATGAGGATGAGGGGACAGGGACGGCCTCGGTGAGTCGCTGGAGACCCTTGGACACTCAGGCAGGGGATGCCCATGGTTAGAGGGAAATGCTGCTCCGTTTGGTGCTTTTCCTCTTTCAGACAGAAACATCCCTAGCGATGAGACCGGACCATGGCACACTGCTGGCCTCTCTCGCTTTGGGAACTTAGCCAGAAAAGATGCCAACGCTCTCCAGGACAGATAAGACAGCCCCAAGCCATTCCCCGCCACGGTGTCACCATGCTAAGTGGGAATATGGCACATTTAAGCTACAAGGAACATCTCCTGGACATCAGGAAGATGGGAGATGGACAGCCTTGGTGTGAGGCTGGGAGAACCTCCTGCAAGGAGGAAGGAATGGCTTCCAGTGCTGAGAGGGGGTGGCTGCTCGGTTTGTCACCTCCTCTATTAGAGCTGGAGACACTGACAGTGCTGGAATGAAGCCATAGCACACTCCTGGACTCTCTCGCATTGAGAAGTCAGCTGGAAAAGGTGTCAACAATCTCCAGGAAAGGTAAGATTTCCCCAACCCATACCCCAGCATGGTCTCTTTGGAAGCAGGACAGTGACACGCTTGGGCCAGGACGGGAGTGACTGCTCCATGAGGATGACGGGAGACAGATTGACGTGGTGAGACACTCGAGGTTGTGGGGCACAAAGGCAGGGTCAGCGCCCGGTCACAAGGGGATGCTGCTCCGTTTGTTCTGTCTGTTATTAAAGCCAGACACACACGGCAATTGGACCAGACCAAGGCACAATCCTGGCCACTCTCCCCTTGAGAAGTCAGCTGGAAGGATCTTCCAGCGCTCTCCAGGACAGGTAAGATCGCCCAAACCCACACGCACCAGGCTCTAACTGAAAGCAGGACGGTGACACGATCGGGTCAGGACAGGAGTGACCGCTCCATGAGGATGACGGAACACAGCATTGGTGAGTCACTAGATACACTTGAGCAGAGAGGCAGGGGCTGCCCATGGCCACAGGGGGTTGCTGCTCCGTTTGGTGCTTCTTCTCTTTCAGCCAGACACACACAGTGACAAGACGAGCACGGCAAACTTCTGGCCTCTCTGCCCTTGACCACTCATCTGGGAGGAAGAGCTGCCAACGCTCTCCAGGACAGGTAAGATCGCCCCAACCCACATCCACCAGCATCTAATATCAAGCAGGACAGTTACACGCTTGGGTCAGGAGGGCAGTGACTGCTGCACGAGGATAACGGGACACGGACAGCGTCGGTGAGTAACTGGAGACCCTCAGGCACAGAGGCAGGGGCTGCCCGTGTTCACAGAGGGATGCTGCTCCGTTTGGTGCTTCTTCTCTTTCAGCCAGAATCACATGGCAGTTGGACCAGACCACGGTACAATCTTGACTACTCTCCCCTTGAGAAGTCATCTTTGAGGAAGAGCTGCCAATGCTCTCTAGGACAGGTAAGATTGCCCCAACCCACACCCACCATGTTCTAACACCAAGGAGGATGGTGACATTATCAGGGTAGGACGGGAGTGGCCGCTGTATCAGGATGACAGAACAATGACAGCCTCGGTGAGTTGCTGGAGACCCTCGGGCACAGAGGCAGGGGCTGCCTGTGTTCACAGAGGGATGCTGCTCTGTTTGGTGCTTCTTCTCTTTCAGCCAAAATCACACGGAGTGTGGACCAGACCAAGGCACAATCCTGGCTGCTCTCCCGTTAAGAAGTCTGCTGGAATAAGAGCTGCCAACGCTCTCCAGGACAGGTAAGATTTCCCCAACCTACACCGCAGCATGGTCTCATAGCAAGCAGGACAGTGACACGCTTGGGCCAGGACGAGAGTGACCACTGCATCAGGATGACGTGAGACTGATTGACGTGGTGAGACGCTCGAGTCCGTCGGGCACAGAGGCAGGGTCAGCCCCTGGTCACACAGGGATGCTGCTGCATTTTTTCTTTCACTTATTAAAGCCAGACACACACAGCGATGGGAAGCAGACGACGGCACAATCGTGGCGACTGTCCCTTTGAGAAGACATCTGGAAGGAACATCCAGCACTCTCCAGGACAGGTAAGATCGCCCTAACCCACACCCACCACCCATAACAGTAAGCAGGAAGGTGACATGCTCGAGCCAGGAGTGCAGTGACCGCTCCATGAGGATGATGGGACAGGGACGGCCTCAGTGGGTCACTTGAGACCCTCGGGCACAGAGGCAGGGGTGGCAGGGGTCACAGAGGGATGCTGCTCTGTTTGGTGCTTCTTCTCTTTCAGCCAGAATCACACGGCGATTGGACCAGACCACGGTACAATCCTGGCCGATCTCCCGTTGAGCAGTCAGCTGGAATAAGAGCTGACAATGCTCTCTATGACAGGTAAGATTGCCCCAACCCACACCCGCCGGGTTCTATTAGCAAGCAGGACGGTGACACGATCAGGCTAGTACGGGAGTGACTGCTTGTAGTGGGTTTACGTGGCAAGGTTTTGGTAGCAGGGAGCCATAGGGGTGGTTTCTGTGAGAAAGATCTAGAAGCTGCCCCATGTTTGGGAAGGGCCCCATTGTTTTCCAGATCCGAGCCAATAAGCGATGTTGTTTTGCGCCTCTGTGAGAGCAGATTTAAGACAGGGAAAAACGCTGCGCCACACAGCAGCCGGGAGACTCAAGGGAGTGAGAGAACAGCCTTGCACCAAGGTCAGTGTAGAGGGAGGGGGAGAGGTGCTCCAGGCGCCGGAGCAGAAGTCCCCTGCGGCCTGTGGTGAGGACCATGGTGAAGCAGGATGTCCCCCTGCAGCCCATGGAGTACCACGGTGGAGCAGGGTTCCACGCTGCAGCCTGTGGAGGAGACCACGGTGGAGCAGGTGGCCCTGCACCGACGGAGGCTGCCGCCTGTGGAAGACCCCTGCCGGAGCAGATTCCGGGCCGGACCTGTAGCCCGTGGAGAGGAGCCCACGCAGGAGCAGGTGACCCGGCAGGAGCTGCTGCCCGTAGGGGAGCCAGGTTGGAGCAGTTTTCTCCTGAGGGATGGACCCCATGGTACGGACCCATATCTGGAGCAGTTCTGGAAGAGCTGCTGCCTGTGGGAAGCCCACGCCGGATCAGTTCATCAAGGACTGCATCCCGTGGGTGGGACCCCACAGCACAGGGGATGAGAGTGACCGAGAAGGAGCGGCAGAGAAGAAGTGCTGTAGACTGACCATAACCCCCATTCCCCGTTCCCCTGCGCCGCTCGGGGGGAGGAGGTGGAAGAGGGTGGATGGGGGGGGAAGGTGCTTTTGGTTTTTTTTTCTTTGTTTTCTCACTTCTCTCGCTTGTTAGTTGTAGGCAATAAATCTTACTATCTCCTTATGCCGAGTCTGTTTTGCCCGTTACAATAATTATTGCGTGATTTTCTCGTCCTTATCTCAATCCTTGAGCCCTTTTCACATATTTTCTCCCCATTCCTCTTTGAGGAGGGGGAGTGAGAGAGCGGCTGTGGTGGAGCTCGGCTGCCCACTCGAGCGGAACCACGACACTGCTCCATCAGGACAACGAGACACAGATGGCCTTGGTGACTCGCTGGAGACCCTCGGGCAGAGAGGCAGGGGCTGCCCATGGTCACAGGGAGGTGCTGCTTTGTTTTGTGTTTCATCTCTTTCATCCAGACACACACAGCGACAAGACCAGGCCACGGCAAACTTCTGGCCTCTCTGCCCTCGACCGCTCAACTGGAAGGAAAATCTGCCAACGCTCTCCAGGACAGGTAAGATTTCCCCAACCCACACCCACCAGGCTCTAACAGTAAGCAGGACAGTGAAACGATCGGGGTAGGATGGGCAGTGACCCCTGGATCAGGATGATGGAACACGGACAGCCTCGGTGAGTCGCGGTAGAGCCTCGGGCAGACAGACAGGGGCTGCCCGTAGTCATGGAGGGATGTTGCTCCTCTTTTTCCTTCTCTTTTAAAGCCAGACACACACACATCTCCCCAACTCGCATCCACCACTGCTCACAGAAAGCTGGAATGTGACACCATCAGGCTAGGATGGCAGTGACCGCTCCATGGAAACGACGGAACACGGAAGGCCTCGGTTAGTTACTAGAGACCCTTGAGCACAGAGGCAGGAGCTGCTTGTGTTCACAGAGGGATGCTGCTCTGTCTTGTGGTGCTTCTCTTTTAGCCAGTAATGTACAGCAATGGAACCAGAGAATGGCACAATCCTGGCCGCTCTCCCCTTGAGAAATCAGCTGGAAGGAAGAGCTGCCAACACTCTCCAGAACACGTAGGATCGCCGAACCCACACCCACCAGGCTCTAACTGCAAGCAGGACGGTGACATGTTTGGGGTAGAATGGGAGTGACTGCTGGATCAGGCTGACGGAACACGGACAGCCTTGGTGAGTCGTGGTAGAGACTCGGGCAGAGAGGCAGGGGCTGCCTGTGATCACATGGGGGTGCTCCTCCGTTTGTTTTGTCTTTTATTAAAGTCAGACACATACAGCGATGGAACGAGACCATGGCACAGTCCTGGCCTCTCTCCCCTTGAGAAGTCAGCTTGAAGGAACTTCCAGCACTCTCCAGCACAGGTAAGACCTCATCAACCTACGCCCAGCAGGCTGTAAAAGCAAGCAGTATGGTGACACGCTCAGGCCAGGAGGGCAGTGACCGCTCCATGAGGACAACGGGACACGGATAGCCTCGGTGAGTCTCTAGATACCCTTGAGCACAGAGGCAGGGGCTGCCATGGGTGCAGGGGGCTGCTGCTCCGTTTGGTGCTTTCCTACTTTCAGCCAGAAACAGCACAATCCTGGCCACTCTGTCCTCGAGCACTCAGCTGGAAGGAAGAGCTGCCAACTCTCTCCAGGAAAGGTAAGATCGCCCCAGCCCACAGCCACCAGCCACTAACAGCAAGCAGGACGGTGACATGATCGGGCCAGGAGGGCAGTGACCGCTCCATGAGGATGATGGAACAGGAATGGCCACAGTGAGTCGCTAGAGACCATCGGGCACAGAAGTAGGGGCTGCCTATGTTCACAGAGGGATGCTGCTCTGTCTCATGGTGCTTCTCTTTCAGCCAGAAATGCACAGCATGGAAGGCGACAACGGTATAATCCTGGATACTCTCCCCTTGAGAAGTCAGGTGTAAGGAAGAGCTCCCAATGCTCTCCAGGACAGGTAAGATCACCCCAGCCCACACCCAGCAGGCTCTAACTGCAAGCAGGATGGTAACAGGATCAGGTCAGGATGGCAGTGACCACTGCATGAGGATGACGGGACACGGACAGCCTCGGTGAGAAGACCCTTGGGCACTCAGGGAAGCACTGCCCATGGTTACAGGGAGATGCTGCTCCATTTGGTGCTTTTCCTCTTTCAGACAAAAACATAGCTAGTGATGAGACTGGACCATGGCACACCGCTGGCCTCTCTCGCTTTGAGAACTCAGCCAGAAAAGATGCCAACGCTCTCCAGGACAGATAAGACAGCCCCAAGCCATTCCCCGCCACGGTGTCACCACGCTAAGTGGGAATATGACACATTTAAGCTACAAGAAACATCTCCTGGGCATCAGGAAAATGCGAGATGGACAGCCTTGGTGTGAGGCTGGGAGAACCTCAGTGATTCGCTAGAGACCCTCAGGCACAGAAGCAGGGGCAGCCTGTGGTCTCAGGGGGATGTTGCTCTGTTTCGTGCTTTTCCGTTTGCAGCCAGATTTACACAGCGATGGGACCAAATTACAGCACACTCTTGGCCACTCTCCCCTTGAGAAATCATCTCGAAGGAAGAGCTCCCAACGCAGTCCAGGACAGGTAAGATCCCTCCAACCTACACCGCCGATGGTCCACAGCAAGCAGGAAGCTGACAGAATGGGGGCAGGAAGGCAGTGAATGCTGCATCAAGAAAACAGCACACGGACAGACTCAGTGAGTCGCTAGATACTCTTGAGCAGAGAGGCAGGGGCTGCCCATGGTCGCAGGGAGGTGCTGCTCCATTTGTTGCTTTTCCTCTTTCAGCCAGAAACAGCACAATTCTGGCCTCACTGCCCTCTTGCACTTAGCTCAACAGTAGAGCTGCCAATGCTCTCCAGGGCATGTACATGTAAGATCGCCCCAACCCACACCCACCAGGCTCTAACAGCAAGCAGGATGGTGACTAGATCGGGCCAGGAGGGCAGTGACCGCTCCACGAGGACGATGGGACAAGGACGGCCTTGGTGAGTCACTGGAGACCCTCGGGCACAGAGGCAGGGGCTGCCCGTGTTGACAGAGGGATGCTGCTCCTTTTGGTGCTTCTTCTCTTTCAGCCAGAATCACACGGCAATTGGACCAGACCACGGTACAATCCTGGCCGATCTCCTGTTGAGAAGTCAGCTGGAATAAGAGCTGCCAATGCTCTCTATGACAGGTAAGATTGCCCCAACCCACCCCCACCACTGTCCACAGTAAGCAGGAAGGTGACATAATCAGGCTAAGACGGGAGTGACCGTTCCATGAGGACGACGGGACACGGACAGCCTAAGTGAGTCACGAGATACACTTGAGCAGAGAGGAAGAGGGTTTATGAACAAGCCATAAATGTTTGTTCACTGTCTTTTGTATTACAAAAAACGAGGAGTTCTGTTTGAGGAGCGGGAGTTGCGAAAGCTCCCTGCTGAAGTAAGGAGCAGTATAATGCTTGGCTAGACACTATGAAAATTCCTTTGCTTAATGTAACAAAAAAAGAGAACCCCCTTCCCTTCTCTGGTTCTGCATCTCAGTTGCCTCTTTTGTTCAAAGACACTGTTGCAAAGCTCATGTAACCACCTCCTGATAAGTTGTTAAACTAGTGTATCAACATCCTGCCTTCCTGTCTCAGGCTGGGCCAACATGACCAAATTAAAAAAAAAAAAAAAAACAAGTTGAACCACAATGCTGAGGAAGACTACGGCCTTCATCTTCACGACCACCAGAGGGACAGAGATGACCCCCTAGCAACAGTGCACGCAGTCGCAGAACATACCAGGATGTGCTGTGTAATCCCAGAATTACCAAGATATAAAAAGGGACCCTGGCGGGGGTGATGTGCATGCCGTTGGAGGAGCGGAGACTCCCTGGCCGCCCAGCGCTGTTTTGCTTGCTGTTTGATTACTCAATAAATTCCTTTCTAGGATTAATACAATGCTTTCTGAAAATTAATTAAGGGGGCAACTTAAAACATTGGTGAAGAAGAATGCAGCCTAATGTCCGTCCATTTCCTGAGCCATGGCTGGCCCCAGCGTGGGGGCTGCTGAGGAAGCCCAGAGTTGCATTTGTCCCAGCAGCTGCGGTGCCAGCAAATAGTAGCTGTCCTTGTACTGGCCTGGGAATGTCCCAAAGGTGCTGGGACTGATGGCAAATGTCATCCTGGAGGGGAATCTGGAGCTGCCCTGTGCCTTGTGCTGGCCTGCGGAGTTGGGCTGGCTCTGCAGGACACAGGCAGTCTGTGCTGGGGATCTCCCAGGCAAGAGACCAGGACTCCTACAGCTTCACGGACCTCCATTTCGCGAGCCATGGCTGCCCCCAGCCCTGGGGTTGCTGGGGAGGCCCAGAGCCACCTTTGTCCCAGCAGCTGTGGTGCCTTGCGAGAGGCTGCAGCTGTGGTGGCCATGCCCAGAGCCCTGCAGCAGCCTGTGGTGGGCACTGCCCTGGGGCCAGCCCAGCCTGGGCTGTTGGGCTAAGCTGGACTGGACTGGGGAGAGGGCATAGAAGTGGGGAGAGGTGTGCAGGGGCTGGGCAGTGCCTGGTACAGGGCAACAGCAGCATCAGGGAGTGGTGGCAGCATTTAGGGGAGGGCTCCCAGCAGGGCTCGGTGCTGCAGAGCCAGGGCTGCGCAAAGGGAGCCCAGAGCTGCAGGGGCAGGGGAGAGGAGGCCGCTCTGGGCCCTTGCTGGCCTGGGCAGAGCAGGAAGGGGGCCCAGGGCATTCGTCCCCTCACTGCAGCCTGCCAGGACCTGCAAGGTGGTCATGGAGTGTCCAGGGCCAGGCTCTGCTCTGTGGCCACAAGCCCTGCGTGCCCTCCTCCTGCCATGCTCCATGTGGTGGCTGCAGCAGAGGGGACCCCAAGACAGTCCCTGCATGGGACTCTGCCACCTGCCTCACCCCAGCCCTCTTCAGCACCTTCCTTGATGCTCTCTGATGCATGCCAGGACCTCCCTGTGCGTGCCAGCCAGCACATTTGCTGAGGGCCAGTGTGGCTGCTGTAGGGGCAGGGAGCTCAGCATGGCCCTTGCAGCCCCCTGCCCTGGGCCTGCCTCTCCCCTTGGCCTCAGCCCCGGCCTTGTCTCTGCTGGCAGGAGGGCTCTTGGCATGTGCTCCCTGGACTCCCCTCACCTCCACAGAGCTGCTGCCCACTCAGGCTGCTGCCACAAACGTGTCCTCACAAGCAGCACCACCCCTTGGGCTGCTTCTGCTGGCCTCCCCCACTCCACTGCCTGGACTCCTTGTCTCTGCTGGGACCCTCTTTGTCACCCAAATGTTTCCCTTGACTGTCAGCTCCCTCTGCCCTGCCCCACAGGATGACAAGAATTGGGTGGGACATATTACCATGGCGTGTGGAAGTATTTTGTAATCTGCATTGGTGATGGCATAAAAAGACACTTCCTTCACCAGTGATCTACATCCTTCTACAGGTGAATTTTCAGGATCTCTATTCATTACAGGAGAAGAAATACTGATGGTCACCAGCACTTGCATTTCATTGCTTTCTCCATCATGGTGTACTCCCTCATCTTCCAGGCACTTTCACCCCTCTTGAATAAACTATCCATATTGAATGTCCCCTTTCTAGCTGCCTGTCTGGACCTATGCACTTCCCATGGTTCTCCTGCTTCGTCCTCCCCTTACTCTTTGATCAATCAGACCACTTTCACTGACCCAGGTTCTGCTTTGAGCTTCATTGAGTTCAACCTTGACCATCAATTAGCAGTCTGCTTAATTGTTTCTGTAGCAAGCTCCTCATCATTTATCATTGAATTAAGATCATACGGAATAATAGTAATCTTAAAACCTAGAATTTCCTATCAGTCAGTAGAAAATACTTAATTTACAGTCATGCTTTTGGGAAGGTAAACCTGACTGAAGACAAGATGAAGAACTTGTTTTGCTGTTTGGGAAATTGCTGCATGTTTATTCCTGCCTGTTTTATAATAAGGAAAAACCCTTCTGTGTTCAGCCAGGTCTCTAAGGAAAGGAGGTGGGAGCTGGTGCAAAGGGGCTGTAACATCCAGCTGCAGACTTCAGTGCAGAAGTGTGGAGTAAGGAAAAGTGATGCAAGCACCAGGTGGCCAATGAGAGAAGTGTCAGGGTTGGGGTGGTGAGGAGCAAGGTTGCCCATGCACTGTCAGACCTCAAGAGTCTGTTTTTCCTCCCTATGGACGTCTCCATAGGAGAAGCCTTGGATTAATATCAATTGAAGAAAGATGCTCAAAACTGAAATGCAACAAAAATCATCCTTTAAAATGAGAAAAGACTTGTATTAGGTGCTTTTTGAAATCTTTCTCCTTAACTACACTATGAAAGCTCTCCAATTAGTTGTCCTAATCTTGAAGACTTGAATAAAACAATGGAAGACATAGTTCTTTAGTTGTTTCTGCATTGTAATGAGTTCCATGGTGGATTTTGGTGCTTAGTCTATGAACCTGAGGTAATGAGAGGAGAATGATGCAATTGCTTGGGCAAGTAAAGTCAGAAGGAAAAGTTGAAGTGACTTGGAGTATTAATGGGCCCCACTGAGGGCCGTTACCAGGAGATTCTCCTCAGGGACTTGTTAGGGCAGATAATTGGAGGCCGTGATTACAGATAGGCAAAGCACTGTGCTGAGAAAAGTCTGGGTTTATTGTGCTGCAGTAAAAGGGCCAGGTCCTGACTCCAGCCACTGGAAGGGAATGTCCTGCACTCCCATGTCTGGCTCTGGGCTCCTGCTTGGGGTCTGTGGGGTGTGGTGGGCAGTGTGATGCCTCAAGAAGAACAATGGTATGACACCTCCCTGCCTCTGCACAGGGTCTCAGAAAGCAATGAGCCCCCTTGCAATGACTATATCTCATCACCTCAGAAGCTCTATCCAAGGGGACAAAAATGTCAGGGCTGCTGGGGCCTTCTCTTCTTGCCAGCACCCACCTCCTTGTTGCCTCCAGACTTCCCTGTGCTGCCCCACAATTTGTCCTATTTCCCTGATGGCTGCAGACCCATCTCTGTTCACCACCTTGCTCACATCCTGGCATTTCTCTGGTTTCACCGATGTCTCGTCAATCCTCACCAGCTGTTCCTTCAAACACAAAGCCATGGGCTGATCAAAGATACTCTTTGGGTGACCTCTAGCACCACAGCACAACTCTTTGAGGGACATTTCTTCCTCTTCATGGCCAGTGCTAACCTTCCAAGGTGCATTTTCTGGCAGGTTTTTCTCTCCTGCTCTTTCCTACTACCAAAGAAAGCTCCAGCAGGGTGGAAACCACTCCTAAAGTTGGCATCCCAACCCATCGGCCTTCTTGTGGCCTGTCAACTAACCAGACAGCAGTCACCTCACCAGCATCTTCTAAGCCATGGTCCAGCTGCTGACCTTACAGCTTTTTCTGTAGACACAGCCAAGCCTTGTGCCTGCTGCTGTCCAGTCATGGACTCAAGTAGAAGGGACAGGACAACCCATATGTGGGCCTTCTTTCTGCCTGGATCCTTCTGGGTTTGTGGGCAGAGGGGATCCCACAGTCAGCATGCCAACCAAGTGCCTTCTGTTGGCCTTCCAGGACCACTGGCAGATGTCAGCTGAAAAGTACAGATCCCAGGTAGAAGTGTGACCTGTCAGCTGCTTCAGACAGAAGTGACCTCACAGTCCCTTTCCGTGACATGTTTCTGCTGCTCTCCTATCAACTGCAGAGACAGAAGTGACCTCACAGTCACTTCCACAGTCACATTCCTCCAGCTGGACTCCCACAACGACATCCCTTTATTTGTTCATCCCTTAATCCTTACTCAAAGGCTCTCAACTTTGCCATCACCAACTTGAAGTTCAACACAGTGCTAGTGTGGAACATGGTTTGTGTTAAGGGAAGGAATCAGGGTGAGCAAGAGAGGAAAGGTAATGGAAAGGGGTTATGGACTAATTTTGGATTCAAGGGATATTGTGGTCAAAATTAGAGCAGTGGATTCCTGTCAGCGTGTAGAGTGGCATTTAGATTTAGGTATTAATGTAAAAGGTTAAAAAAGGGTAAGGGCCTCACATGACTGCTTTAAGTCAGCTTTATGGTGGGATCAACATTACCTGAATAGTCTTACCTCTCCAAAATCGTTATCTTCTGCTATCCAAGCTCTTCTTTCCTCTCCCAAATCCCACATCTCTCCTGGCCAGGCTCCTCCTGCCTTCCCCATATCAGTCATCTTCTTAGGGGCAGCTTTCTGATGGCTTTCATGAACTCAGAGTATCTGTCTTACCTCTCTTGGCTACTCTGTTCCTGAGAAAGAAGCAGCTCCTAAGAAAGCATGGAGAAGGACACAAAGGCTGTCGGAGCACCCCGTGCAATGTGTCCAGCAGCTCTGCAACACCACAAAAGTGCGCTTCCTTCCTACATGTTTTGGTTCCAGAATGGTTCCTATGGACCCAGGGTAACTTTTTCCCTGCCCTCATGAAGGCTTTGTGTTCCCCCAGACATCTGAGAGGCAGTGGTCTCCTCTGTGTAGAAATTTGAAATCAGCCCTGAAGGATGAATGAGTCAAAAGCCAAAACCTCTGACATGACAACACCTCTTCAAGACCTCTTCCTCTATGGGGCCTATTAGGTACTTAGGAAGAGAGGATCTCACAGACTATTTGTAAAGCAGGTGCATCTGCTGGCCTATCATGGAGACCAGCAAATATGAGCCTAAAGGCACAGATCCCAGCCAGGAGTCAAGGGATGACCTGTCAGCTACTTCAGAAAGAAGTCAACTCCCAGGCTGTTTAACAGCCATTTGCTTCCTACTGGACACTGTGAACTTACTGAAATTTCTGAGGCACCACTGCCCTCGTAATACCATACTTATAAAACACTCCCTTCTTGGGCCAGAATCTGCCCAGGTGGAAGTGAGCTCGTTGTGATCCTTCCAGCCCATGGCACTGCTGCTGGACTCCCAGCCTCTCTGATGCACAGCAGCTAGTTCCACCAGATCATCCCCCTTCCACCAGATCAGGGGGATGGGTACCCAGAGAACAACTGGTCTTGCTGCTAAAGACTGAGGCAAAGAAGGCATTAAGCACCTCAGTCTTTTCCTCATCTCTTGTCACTAAGTTTCCCCCCACATCCAGTAAAGGATGGAGATTCTCCTTAGTCCTCTTTTTTCTGTTTATGTATTTATAAAAACATTTTCTGTTATCTTTAACAGCAGTAGCCAGAGTGAGCTCCAGATGAGCTTTGGCCTTTCTAATTTTGTTTCTGCACATCCTCTTAAGATCCTTATAGTCCTCCTGAGTGGCCTGCCCTCTTTTCCAAAGGTCATAAATCCTCTTTTTCTTCCTAAGCTCTAGCCACAACTCTCTGTTCTGCTCTCTGTTCTTCCATACTGGCTGGACTTTGGGCACGTGGGGATGGACAGTCTGCTCCTGAGCCTTGAAGATTTCCTTCTTGAAGAGAGTCCAGTCTTTCTGGACTCCTCTGCCCTTCAGAACTTCCTCCCAAGAGACTCTGCCAACCAGTGTCCTGAATAGCTCGAAATCTGCTTGTAGAATGCCTCATCTGTCTCCTCATCCTGGTTTGGTGGTCAATAAGATATCCCCACCAGGATGCCTGCCTTGTTGGCTTTCCCTCTGACCGTGACCCACAGGGATTCAACAATATCATTCTCAGATTGAATTTCTGCAACATCAAAACACTCCCTAATATAGAGAGCCACACCACCCCCCCTTCTGTTCTGTCTGTCTCTTCTGAAGAGCCCATAACCAGTCATTGCAGCACTCCAGTCATAGGATTGGTCCCACCATGTTCCAGTGATGGCAACCAGGTCACAGCATGCCTTTTAATTCTTGTATTTCTTTTATTTCTTTGCTATTGAGCAATGGCTACAGTTATATTATATTGTACATGCAATAATAAAATTTCTGTTTATGGCCCAGAGGAATTAGGCACTTCAAATGTCACTCAGATGTCACTCTGCCATCTCCAATATCACCTGGTGTCTGCCTCTGAAGAGCTTCCTCTTGGTCTCTTTCTCTATTCAAAGTGCTGGGAGCTGAGACAAGCAGCTTACATGCTGCCTGGTTTGTGCCCACCTGAACCAAGGCAAGAGGAATCCCGACTACAGTGGGATTCTGTGAGGCATGGGAGAGGAAGATAAGCCGCCTTCTAGCCTCTGAACTGCTAAAAGAGATAAAAAAAAGTATGAGATGGTTGGTTTGACTCAGTTGAAACCCTTCCCTGAGCAGGGGGAGGGAGACCCTTGGGTGGGTGTTTTGCCCAAAACCAGGACATGGAAAGGTGATCCTTGGACATCATACCTATTCTGAAATGAAAAAGGAGAGTGCTCCCTCTATAATGGAAGGAAGGAACATAAATGATTACTTTAGTGTTTTTCAAAGTTGATTCCCCTGGAGGCCCAGGAACTTATCAAGCACTCCCTATGCTGATGAGCTGGGCCGGGCTCATGGGCCCAAGGGGAGTTCCTGGAAAGCGGGCAGCGCTGCAGAGAGACAGCTCTGCCCAGGAGCAGTTCCTCTGCACAGCACAGCAGGGCTGGGGGCACTGCCTGCAGGGGACAAGGGCAGTGAGAGAAGGGAGGGAGATGTTAAAGGCAGTGTGGAGGGGGGATGCTGAGAGCTCACTGCAGGAGAAATCTTCACAGCCCTGAACAGGGTAAGTGTGTGGCTACAGGGCCATGCAGCTCTTGTTCCTGATTCCATGTCCAGATTTGCTGGCAAATCCCACAGCCTATGGATTTTTTCAGGAGCACTCTCAGAGTTTCTATACTGCAGAGGAGTATGACAAGTTCTAGAGCAGGGATTGCTTGCCCAAACTGTCAGAGGGACAGGACATGAGGGTTCTTTCTTTAAGGGCCAGCTGCAGGCTGTGCAGCCAGGGTGCAGGCAGGGATGGCCAGGACTGTGGTACAGAGCAGGGTTTCTGCCATGCCCCCGGGGCTGTGTGCCGGGGCAGGGCCTCTGCCACCTGCCAGGCTCAGCACTCAGCCTGCTCAGGGAGCTGCCCAGGGTGTTATGGGGAGAAGCTGTGGGTGGAAGGAGCCCCCTTACAGGACAGGGTAGGGCAGGGTCCTGCTGGTGCCCAAAGGCTCTTGCCTGGGGAAGGCTCCTCAGAGCTCCACAGCACCCCCAGGGAATTTTGTGGGGAGATTCTTGTCAGGGAAGTCCAAGGCAGAAGCTACCTGAAGGGAAGGCACTCTCTGGACTCTCTGCTTTCATGCCTGCCATGAGGGTGAATCATGGGGATGATAATGATGATAAGAGTTGTCAGGTTATTAGAAGGGGCAGAAGCTCAAAGAGCATGCCTCTGGACTGTGGGCATCTGAGATCCGTGTGCAATGCACTTTACCACATACCGTAGCACAGTACTGAATCATGCTGATCACACAAATGATCCACCTGATCCCTTAGGCACCCTTAGACGGAAAGAAACAGAGCTCATAGGGAATAGACAGTATGTCTTGTGGAGAGGGTTTCTGTGAAACACAAATGAGGTTTTGTGCAGAGAAGTTTTTCTAAGTTGACACAGTCTTTTCCTCCATGGACAGCCAACCATGTTCTGAGGCAGCAAATGTCCAACAGCAGCTTCCCCACTGAGTTCCTCCTCCTGCCATTCGCAGACACACGCGAGCTGCAGCTCCTGCACTTCGGGCTCTTCCTGGGCATCTACCTGGCTGCCCTCCTGGGCAACGGCCTCATCCTCACAGCCATAGCCTGCAACCACCGCCTCCACACCCCCATGTACTTCTTCCTCCTCAACCTCACCCTCCTAGACCTGGGCTGCATCTCCACCACTGTTCCCAAAGCCATGGCCAATTCCCTGTGGGACACCAGGGCCATTTCCTACTCGGAATGTGCTATACAAGTTTTATTCTTTTTCTTTTTCATCTCAGCAGAGTTTTCTCTTCTCATCATCATGGCCTATGACCACTACATTGCCATCTGCAAACCCCTGCACTACGGGACCATAATGGCCAGCAAAACTTGTGTCAACATGGCAGCAGCTGCCTGGGGCAGTGGCTTTCTCTATGCTGTGCTGCACACTGCCAATACCTTTTCCCTCCCCCTCTGCCAAGGCAATGCCCTGGACCAGTTCTTCTGTGAAATTCCCCAGATCCTCAAGCTCTCCTGCTCAGATGCTTACCTCAGAGAAGTTGGGCTTATTGTGCCTAGTGTGTGTTTAGCCTTTGGGTGTTTTGTTTTCCTTGTGCTTTCTTACATGCAGATCTTCAGGGCCGTGCTGAGGATCCCCTCACAGCAGGGCTGGCACAAAGCTTTTTCCACATGCCTCCCTCACCTGGCTGTGGTCTCTCTGTTCATCAGCACTGCCTTTTTTGCCTACCTGAAACCCCCCTCTATGTCCTTCTCCTCCCTTAATCTTTTGCTGGCAGTTCTGTACTCGGTGGTGCCTCCAGCAGTGAACCCCCTCATCTACAGCATGAGGAACCAGGAGCTGAAGGAAGCCATGTGGAAAGTGATGAATGGAGGTTTTTCAGAAGGAATAAACTGCCTGTGTTCTTAATGTTAACTGTATACAGACCCAGAAATCTTTTTATTTGTTTCTATTTTTTTTTTCTTTTTTACTTTGCTTTACTTCTCATAGTGTTCCCCAGAAAGAAACATCGTTGGTCATACCTTCCTACACTGTATGTACCTGTCTCATGTGACTCCAAGTCTTTGTATAAATGGTGGGTCATGCTTTCTGTGTATTTTAATAAAAGAAAGGACCATACATTGACTTACTTGCCTGATACCCTTCCTCGTAGACCTGTGGTGGAGCTTCAGGGACACATGGCAGAGGTGGAGGGGAGAAGAATCCTGCCACAGCAGCACTGCCAGGGTGTACCTGTGATTGTTCCCTATTCTTGGATAACACCACAGAGACAGTGAATTCACCTGCCTCTGTACACAATAGGCGAGAGGGATGATGGAAGGCAGGCATCTTTCTGGAGGAAAGTGGGAGCTGTCAGAAGAGCCCAAGCACTTGGCAGGGACAGTGTGTGCCCAGGAGTCAGTAGCACATGGAACCCATAGAGCACAGGCACGTCCCAGGTGGAGCCACCCTGAGGTGCTAAATCTGGGTGGGAGCAGGAAAAGCAGAGCTCTGCTACTCCAGGGAACACAGCAGGCATAGGGAAAGCTCTCTGTTGAATTGGTTGTTATACCTCTGGTGAAATTTCATAGATTGAATACAGTGAATCACCCCAAAACATATCCTGACATTGGAGATGTGTTTGACTCAATGATCCTTGTGGGTCCCTTCCAGCTCGGGCTATTCCATGAGTCTCTGACTCTCAAGAAGGCCGGCTATCTGTGCCGGCTATCCATGGCCAAGGAACCACTTGTGTGGGAGGCAGTCAGTGGCAGTGTCCCCCACCAGCTGGTTCTGCCTTCCCAGCTTGACCAGCATGGCCCTGCAGAGTGCCCCCACGGCTCCACACACCACAGCCGCCTTGCTCTGCAGAGCAGCACCACCAGCTGGGGGCTGTGGGCAGCATGGGCAGGGGCTGCAGGAATGGCTACTCAGACCATCCCAGACGTGCTGGGCTGGGGCAAGGCTGTGCGGGACATGGGGTGTCCTGGGAGCAGAGCAGGGCACTGTGGGTGCGCAATGGTGCTGCTTGAGGAGCCCCAGGGCCAGCAGTGTGGTGCTGTGCTGTGCTGGGGAGTGGGGCTGGCCTGGGGGGCTGCAGGATGCCTGTGGGAGGGGAATCTCCTGCAGATGGCAGCAGCAGAGATACTGCCACTGCCCTCCACTTCTCCATTTGATGCTTTGGGGTCTGCCCAGCATGGGATGCTCTTCTGGGCTGGGCTGGGGAGAGGATAGGAGATGAAGGTGTGGAGAGCTTGGGAGCGTCTGGGCTTAGCTGGCCTCCTGGGTGAGACAGGGAGGACCAGCAGAGCAGGGGCTGGGATGGACCATTGTTCTCTGCACACTCTGGGAAATGCTGCCTCAGGGCAATGGTCCCAGAACAGCTCCTTGCAACCACCATTCCCAGACTGGGCTCTTGCCACAGCTTACACAAGTGGTTTATATTTCCTCCTCTGAGGGATATCAAATTAATGTGTCAGGAGTCCATGTCTTTATTCTCCATATGAGAGTGCACAAGATGTGGGTGTGGAGAGATGACTACCAGTGAGCAGAAGTTCCATAAGATATTCCCTAGGAGTATACTGTAGGACAGACAGTGACTCAAGGTCACTTTCCTTTGATGGCAATGTGCCCTGGGAATGCACTTGAATGAAACAAATCTAGACATGAAGACTTTCTCACCTACCACAGAGAGTTTTGAACACTTCCCTAACATGTGCACTCAGTACTTGATAATTTTTTTGCATATTGAGGTGGTCATTTCCTTCAGGATGCCCTGAAGGAGCTGAAGAACTCCCAGGGAAATGTGAGTCCAGACATGTGGCAGGTGTTCTGAAGCATGAGCTGCTCAGCCCACAGGGTACCTGAGGGATTGTGCAGGGCATCCCCTGCACCGGGTATTCCTGGATGGGCTGGGAAGAGGCCTGCTGAGCACAACACCTCTTTGTAGCCTTGTGGATGCTGGCTGTGAGGTAACTTCTGTCTCAGCAGCTGGCTGGACAACAGCAGGGAGGCAGAGCCTCTGAGGTCATAAAGGTCTTCAGAAAGCTGCCCCCAACAGGGTGACACATTTGGGGAGACCAGGGGAAAGCTGAGAGAATAAAGGTGGGAGATTTGGGGGAGAGAAGAGGGACTTGGCTAACAGAAAGGAAAGATCTGGAAGAGGTGAGAGGGGTTCAGGCAAGGCTGTGCTGCTGCAACACTTACTAGGAAAACATCCATGTCAAGCCCTGGCAATATTTTGAAGCAGTAACTGTAAGCCCTACTTACCCCTAAATCTAAATGCTATCCCTCTCTCTGCAAGGAATCCACTACTCTTACTCCTAACCCCAAATCTCACCTGGTGTGGGTTTGCCAAGTCCCAAATCCATAAGGCATTACCATACACTCGTAGCTCAATTCTCACCTTATTCCTCAGCCTTTCATCCCTAGCATGGAATTCCAGCCTTAACATGATTCCTCAACAGAGCCCTGAAGAAAATCCCAACGTAACATAACATAGTCTCTACAGTAGACACAGACTAGAAGCCAACGCAGTAAACACAGGCCTCCCTCTAATACTCTGGCCAACTACTAACCCTGGAAGGCAAGATCTAATCCCTAAACCCTAACCTGAACACCTAATCCCCAAATCCTGCATTCTTTTGGTTTAGTCACTTAACTGAAGCAGTTTGGCCTCATGAAGCTGAGAGAAACAACCCTGTAGACACCAAGGTCAATGAAGAAATAGGGTGTGGAAGTGCTCCAGGTGATAGAGAAGAAGTTTCCCTGCAGCCCATGGTGCACCATGTTGGAGCAGATCTCCACATGGCAACTGATGGAAGACCCCACGTGGGAGCAGGTGGATGTGGCCTGAAGGAGGATGCAGTCCAGGGAGAGGCCCTGCAGGAGAAGACTCCAGGTCAGAACTGTAGAGAGGAGCCCAGCTCTAGGCAGCCCATTGTGATGGGGCCTTTCTTCTGAGGACAAATGTGTATTGACCCTTTGATAGATGCTGCACAGGCAAGGACAGGACTCAGGATGGCATTGCCCTTCAGGAAGGAACTACCTTTGCAATTCCCTTGAAGTGTGGAACTCCTGGCTGTGTCAGAGCTTGAGCCACTGAACTGTGCAGGCAGACCAAAGTCCCACTGTGACAGAAGCAACCTCGTGCTTCCCCTGAAGCCACTCCCCTCCCAGTCTTCCTGAACTACCATTGACACCGCAGACTCAAGCAAACAGAGATACAAGGGAGTGCGAGAATGCCAGTGCTGTACAAACTCAACCACAATGATACATGATATAGCAAGTAACTGGAACACGACCTGAGCACCAGCTCATCACAAGCACCAGATTCATGCTTAGTTGGTTTGAAAGGACCGAGAACAGGGCATTAGAAAAAGCATAAAAGAAGGAGCTACATCTTAGTATGCACTCAGCCTCATCAGAAGTAGCCCTGCAGAATGACAACCCATCTGGCCGCTCATGGCTTGGACAAGTGTACAGTTTGCTGGTTGAAGAACTTTCTAAATGGCCATGCTCAAAGAGTGAGGGAGTGAAGGGAGTTCAGTCCAGTTGGTGTCAGTTGTCCAGATGTCCAGTTTAGTCATCATTGACATTCCCCAGGGCTTGGGATTGGGTCCAGTTTTATTTAATATTTAGATCTATGATCCGAATGAGAGGATCAAGTACACCCTCAGTATATCTGCAGATGACAAGAAGTTAGGTGGGACAGTTGATCTGCTTGAGGGTAGGAAAGCTTTGCAGAGGGATGTGGAAAGGCTAGATTGATGGACTGAGTCCAATCACATGACATTCAACAATGCTTCTGCACTTGGATCATAACAACCCCATGCAGTAGCATAGGCTTAGGGAAGAGTGGCTGGAAAGCTGTCCAGAAGAAAAGCACCTGGGGATGTTGGTCAACAGCCAGCTGAACATGAGCAGCCACCACCCATCATGGACAGGGACTCTGACATCTTCCAATAGATCATCTGTGCTTATGAGGTCACTGTCAGCTGAAGATCTGATAGGCCACGAGCAGGCCCATGGCAGGTGAATATTCCTGTGATAACAGTGGTGCCTGAGTAGCTGACAGGCTGAGAGCAAGGGTGGCCTGTGCTAGGCGCTGTGAGGACCGTGATGCCTGAGAAGCCAGTAGGCCAGGAATAAGCACATGTCTTGTGTGGGTCTTTGGGAGCTTATGATGTCATGTCAGCGATGGCACCCCATGCTTGATTATTCCTGAAATCCGACAGAAACCCCAGGAACCTGTCTACTGGTGCATCACACTACTTCATTGGGAACAGAAACCAAACAGGTGTCTATGTGGTGCTCAGGTCAGTGGTGCCTGTGGAGCTGACAGACCAGCAGCAGGCCCACAGCTCTCGTAAGAGCTTGTGAGGTCACCGGAGCCTGAGAAGATGACAGGCAGGAAGGAGACCCATGCCTGGGGAATGGACTTGTGATGCCACTCTTGGCTGAGTAGCCAACAGGGCAGGAGCAGGTGCATGGCTGTATAAGTTCTTGGGAGGTCACTGGAGCCTGACTACTTCCATGGCGAGTATGCATCAGCTGCAAGGATATCAGAGAATCACAGAGTCATAGAATGGTTTGGGTTGTAGGAATTCTAGTGACCGTCTAGTCCACATCCCTCTGCTACAGGCAGGGACACCTTCCATTAGGCAGCATGTGCCTATGAGGTCATGGTCAGCTGAGGAGTTGATAGGCCAGGAGCAGGCCCCTGGCCTGTGGATGTCATTTGGATGCCAGTGGTGCCTGTGTAACTAACTGGCTGAGAGCAAACATGGCCTGTGCTAGATGCTGGGAGGACCCTGGTGCCTGAGAAGCCAGGAGGCCAGGAATAAGCACATGGCTTGTGTGGGTCTGTGGGGAGGTCACTGGTGATCAATTAGCTGATAGGTCAGGGCAAGGCCCACGGATTGTACAGATACCTGTGAGGTCACTGGTGCCTGAGGAGGTGGCAGGCCTGGAACAGGCCAAGAACTTGTGTAGGTGTTTGTGAGGTCATTGCTGTCTGAATATAGGCCAGGAGCAGGCCCATGGCATGTGAAGATGCTATGGCATCACCTGGAGCTGTATTGGGCAGAATCATGAAATAGCCCGAGTTGGAAAGAATCAAGGATCAGTGAGTCAAACTCCAGCCACCAGACAATAGAATAAATTATATATGTATCTAAAAAACTATACAAACTGTAAATATATTTTAAAAATAGTAAAATATATAATGTATATATTTATAAAAAATAAACCTTTTACATATGTATAATGCATGTAAAATTAATGTGATGAAAAATAAATTAAAATAAGATAAAATATATAATATAATTAATATAATATATTATACTGTATAATATAACATAATCCAGTATAATATACTGGAATACTTTATGTAATATAAATATTTATCAAATAAAAATATAATATAATCTATAATATAATATCAGTAATTATATATCATAATATGAACTATATAATAATACATGAAATATATAAGAATAATATTTAATCTAATAAAATATATAAAAATATAATAATGTATAAGTAATATATATATATTGTATATATTCATAAAAACGTGTGTTCTATTAAAAATATAAAATGTATATATATGTGTGTGTATTTATATTTGTATATATATATAATAAACTGTACATCTGAGAGCATTGTCCCAACACTTCTTGGACTCTGCCAGGCTTGGAGCTGTGAGGAGGCTGGGAGGCACCGCAGGGCCATGCCTGGGCACGGGGCCAGGAGGAAACCACCGTCTTCCTGCCCGGGCGCCATGTCACGTGGGCTGCGGTTTGTGCACCTGCAGTGGCAGGCAGGCTCCAGCTCCCGACCCGCCGCGGGGAATAACGGCCCCTGGGTGACACGCTGAGAGCCAGGGAGATGCCTGAGGCTCTGGGCTGCAGCTCTGCTGCCAGGGCAGGCCCTGGACCAGCTCTGGCTGCTGCCGGGACCCCCCTGGGGAGGGACGGGACAGCCAGCACCCCCATAACGGGGCTCTGGCCCTGCCCAAGGGCCTTTCCCAGCTGCTGCTGCCAGCACAGAGGGGGCTGTAGCAGGGGCAGGGGCTGGTCTCTTCCCAGCCTGACAGCCCTGCTGCAGTACCAGCCCCGTGGATCCCATGGCTCAGAGACGGCCGGACAATCACACCTTGGGCTCTTGGATGCTACAGCTTAGGAGATGCTCCGTGCTCCCACAGCAGGCTGCAAGGGGTGTCAGAGCCATCTGCCCCCACACCCAGCCCTACCCCACGATGATCTCCCACCGCAGTGACGTGAGACCCGCAGCGGAGCCGTCCCTCATATATGGTCATGAAGAGCGCTGGAGAAGTTCATTGGAGAGCTGGGCTGCATCGGAGGGGAGATAAGTGCCGATAACTTCTAAAAAGGTGCCTGCTGCTTCGATTGGCTCCTCCTGCAGCTGGGACAGCGTCTGCACAGATATATTGCCCTCCCATCATCTCCATTGCCCTGTGGGTCCCCAGGAACTCCAGCAGCAGGGCTGTGCTGTCAGGACAGGAGCCTCAGGATGGGGACAGAGGGACTCCTTTTCCCTTGGGTGCTGTGGCTGTTCCTCTGGGTGCAGCCTTGCAGAGGTAAGTGCCAGCTTCTCTGTTCCACAGCCTTGGGACAATGGGCAGCAGTGGGGTCATTGGGATCTCTCTGGGAGTGGGGTTGTTTTCAGGCACCACTGATATGAGAGGCAGAAGGTTCTCAGTCTCTCAGCTCTGTTCTTTAATCTGTGCCTGTCTGGGTGGGAGGGGGTAATCCATTTTCACATCTCCCATGTTTTTGGCAGCCCACACCTGGCTTCATTTCTAGACACCTTGTCCTTGGGTACCCTTTTGCGACCCCTTGTTCCCCAGCTCGGTGTCTCTGGGTCTGGAGAAGGCCCAGACAGTGAATGGCCCTCAGTGATCTCCAGGGCACAGCCAATGTCTGGGGTGCCCCAGGGGGGTTGTGTGCTGTTCCCTGCCCATGGGATCTGGGGAAACACGGACTCCAGGAGGGCAGGTTGTGTCCTATTAACAGAAGGGGACTGGGGCATCTGCACCAAGAGGTGTTCTTCTTGGGGGCCCTGGTCAAGCACAGGGGCCTGTCTGACAGCAGGGATTGGGAAGGAATGTGGGCTGTCGATATTTTTGCGGTCAACCCAGACAGTGGGTTTGGGAGGTGCCTGTGGCAGACAATGGGCAATGGAAGCTGCTCAGGGGCATGGGTCTGTTTGGGGGACACCGGGATGGGGAAGAGTGGGAGCCCCATGCAGGGCTGGGGGCTGTGTGGGGGTGGGCATGGGTGGGGGCAGGGGTCCGCTGGGGTGGGAGGAGGTGGTGAGGGCTGTGGGGCAGCAAATGGCCCAGGAGGGCTAGAGCTGGGTATCCCCAGCCCAGCATAGCCCATGGGGAGAGGAGGAACCCCCCACTGCCCCTGAGATAGCCTATGGGGACAGGGATCCCACCCTGGGAACTGGGAGTCTGCCTGGGGAGGGGGTCCTCACAGACATGCAATGTGGGGCTTAAAACTCTCCTGACCCTTCCTGTGTTGGTGTTTGAAGGGGCTGCGGAGGTGAGGCTGGCGGATGGTGGCAGTCGCTGTGCTGGGAGAGTGGAGGTGAAACACCAGGACCAGTGGGGGACCGTGTGTCATTTCTCCTGGGACATGACTGATGCTGCAGTGGTTTGTAGGCAGCTGGGCTGTGGGGTTGCTCTCAAAGCTCATCGGAATGCACACTTTGGGCCGGGATCTGGGCGCATTTGGATGAATTTTGTTGGCTGTCGTGGCACCGAGTCTGCCCTGTCTGACTGCACACACAGTGGATGGGGTCAAACAGGCTGCTATCACAGACGGGATGCTGGAGTGACATGCTCAGGTAAGGACTGAACTTGTTCCCTACCTCTGGGACGAGGACACTTCTAAAGGACCTGGCTGTGAGCTCAGGAATCAACAAGTGGACACCAGAACATGGCTCTTTGTGTCAATTTTTACTCTGAGCTGGAGTACAAGGGACACTTGTACACTGCTGGTGTCCCTTGTCCCTGGGGAAAGCCCTGTGGGAGCACACTGAGCCTGGCCCTGAAGCTGGAGCAGCCAAGCCTGGGGAGGTGCCTGGGGCTGGTAGAGGAAAGCCCTCACCCTTCCCCACTGTGCTGCCTGGTTCCCATCTTTCTCTTCCATTTGCCCAGGCCCTGTCTGGCAGGCTGGTCCCTATGCCAGGGGAATCTAGAGCAGCTCCCCCAGCCACCAGCAGCCTCAGGGAAGGGCGTGCAATGGCCCAGGACTTTTGGGTTGTACCCCTGGCAGACAAGAGAACTGCGGCCAAAGCAGAGGGGCTGCTCAGAGGGCAGGAGCACTGGGCTTGGGCAGAGGAGCAGGGTGGCAAGTGGCACCTTGTTCCTGTCCCAGGGTCACCCCAAGAGAGGCAGCCCCCAGTGACATGGCCCCTCCAGGCAGTGCTGACCCACTGCTCAGGCTCTCCTGCGTGCCCTGTGCCCCAGGGGCTGTGCCAGCACCTCCTGGCTCTCCTCTCTGCCTGCCCTCACACCAGGAGCTTGTGTCAACCCAGGGCTGCTCTCTGCCTGCTCTCCTGCCCTCTGTCTGGCTGGTGGCTGGGGATGTGCATGCCTGGCACCACACTATCCCTCCCTGAGGACACCCGCTCCTTAACCTGCTCCCCAGATGTGCCCCATGTAACAGCAGCTCCCCAAGAGCCCCAGCAGCCCCTGGGAAAAAGGGGCTTTTTGGCAGCTCCAAGGATTTCTTCTAACTGGCCTGAGCCTTGTGGGGCAGAGCAGGCTGAAGTAGCCACGAGTTCCTGGGCCTGTTTCCCTGGGCCCACGTGCTGCAGGTGCTGCAGTGCTGGGTCTGGGGCCAGGCAGCCCAGGGACTCCGGGCAGCAGCAGTTTGAGCGGTGTCTGCAGCTGGGGGCTTGGAAAAGAGGACATGGGTGCTGGGCTGGTTTCTGAGAAGCAGCAGGGGGGCCCTGACCTCTTTGTGCCATCAGCACCCATGGAGAGCTGCTGGGCTGGCCATGGAGCTCTGAATCTGGCCACTTTAGGGCTGAGGTGGGAGGTGGGCATGGAAGTGCCAGAGGGCTCTGGGAATTCACAGGTCTCCTTGGTTGCTCCAGGATTTGTCCGGCTGGTCGGAGGGGACAGCCCCTGCTCAGGAAGTGTGGAGGTCTACGACAGGGACCAGTGGAAAGCTGTCTGTCACTCCCACTTTGGTGCCAAAGCTGCCCAGGTGGTGTGCAGGGAGCTGCAGTGTGGCACAGCCCTGTCTGTCCATGGGGCAGCTCAGCTGGGAGAAGGGGCTGGTCCTGTCTGGGACAGAGAGCTGCAGTGTGTGGGGAATGAATCCGTCCTCTCCTTCTGCCCCACGGGGGCCCCCAAGGACAAGGCCTGCACCCACAGCAATGGCACTCATGTCACCTGCACACGTAAGGACTTTGAGTGGGATGATGGCCATGGGGGCTGTGGTTGGAGCTGGAGAGCAGTGTGGGCACTGGGCTGTGCTGGGTGGGGGAGATGTGAGGAGAGGTGGTGGTCTGCAGCCCTAAAATTAGAGTGCTGCAGGAGGAGAAAGGCACGTTGTCTCTTTGGCCACTCCTGCAGCTCCTGTGGGAGCAAGAGCACAAATGTGGCCTCTCTCACCCTCCTTTGTCCTTGTGTACACAGGGTTCAGGCTGGTGAACGGCAGCAAAGCGTGTGAGGGCAGGGTGGAGGTGGAGGTGCTGGGGACATGGGGCACCCTCTGTGCCTCCCGCTGGGACCTCTCGGACGCCCACGTTCTCTGTCGGCACCTCGGCTGTGGCTTTGCTGAGTCCATTCCTGGAGGAGGGCATTTTGGGAGAGGAACCGGCCCCATCTGGAGAGACTCGTTCCACTGTGACGGGACTGAAGCCCACCTGGGGCAGTGCCCGGTGACTGCCCTGGGGGCCTCGCCGTGCTCCCAGGAGAACGCTGCTGCTGTCATTTGCTCAGGTGAGTGCCGGGCAGTGCTGCAAAGTCCATTTGCCCCTGGTGTGTGACACGGCCACCCACAGCTGGGGACCCCACGGCAGTGCCAGGCTGAATTTCTCCTCTCGCCAGGCCCCAAGTCCCTGCGGCTGGTGGGCGGAGGGAGCCGGTGCGATGGGCGCGTGGAGGTCTTCCAGCACGGGACGTGGGGCAGAGTCCTGGATGAGCAGTGGGACATGCAGGAGGCCAGCGTGGTGTGCCGGCAGCTGCAGTGCGGAGAGGCAGAGGCAGCCTACACCCCCGTGAGGGCGGAGCGAGGACCAGGACCTGTGGGGCTGCGTGGGGTGCGGTGTGCAGGGCACGAGGCTAACCTGAGCCTCTGCAACACCTCCCTGCCTCAGAGCACACCGGCAGAAGGGATCATGGAGGACGTGGGGGTCGTGTGCCGGGGTGAGTGGTGCTGCACGTCCCCCAGGTGTGGGGCTGGGAGGGCAGCCAGCCCCTGATGGCCGGGGTTCTCCCTGCTGCAGGGAGCCAGCGGGTGCGGCTGGTGGACGGGGCCGGGCGCTGTGCCGGGAGAGTGGAGATCTACTACCAGGGGTGCTGGGGCACCGTCTGCGACGACGCCTGGGACCTGGCCGACGCCGCCGTCGTTTGCCGCCAGCTGGGCTGCGGAGGGGCCCTGGAGGCAGCCGGCTCTGCTCGGTTTGGGGAAGGCTCCGGGCAGATCTGGCTGGATGGCGTCAACTGCTCCGGGGCCGAAGCTGCTCTCTGGGACTGCCCTGCCGAGGCCTGGGGGCAGCACGACTGCGGGCACAAGGAGGACGCGGGAGTCATCTGTTCAGGTCTGTGCTGGGAGTGGGGCTGGGAGCTGGAGCCTCAGAGACTAGGGTGAGGGCAGAGCTGGGCAAGGCCGGTGATGTCCCTGGCTGCCTTGGGTCCCCTGCCCAAGCCCATCCTGGGGAAAACCTCACACAGACTCTTGGGAGCCCATCCACCCTGACAGTGAGTGGGGAGGGCAAAGGAGTATTTCAGAGACCTCTCTGCCCCCAGATGCAAAAGAGATTTGCTGGCTGTGCCTCCAAATTCCTGAGCACCTGGGGTGCAGAGGAGCCTCTGTACCACCAGCCCCAGACCAGCCTGTTCTGTCTGGGGCCTTTCCTCCTTCCAGAGTTCATGGCCCTGAGTCTGGAGAACAGCAACGGCTGCTCTGGGCGCCTGCAGATTTTCTACAATGGGAAGTGGGGAAGCGTTTGCTCCAACTTCATGACCACCGAGACGGTGTCACTGGTGTGCAAGGAGCTGGGCTGCGGGAATGAAGGGGAACTGGAAACGCATTCTAATTATGCCAAGCTGTCTGGTACTGCATGGCTGGATCACGTGGAGTGTGGGAAGAGCAACAGCTCCTTCTGGCAGTGTCCCTCTGCTCCCTGGCATCCGCAGTCGTGTAATGACAGCCGAGAAGAGACCCACATCATCTGCAATGGTAAATCTGAGCCATCAAGGCACCAGGTCCTGTTCCCCACTGGACAAGGTGAAATGCAGAGAAGGAACCCAGAGAAGCTTTGACTTTCTGCATTAGACCTTGTAGCTGCTGGAGGAACAAAGGTGACTTCAGCTTTCAAAGCTACCCATGCCCACCAGCAGTACCTGGTCAGGCTGCCAGCAGCCCCTGGGGGATGCAGAGGCACCTCCAGGTGGGGTCTCAGAGAAGACCAGTTGGGAGGAGGGGGCTACGTGCTGGGCTGTGAGACTCGAGGGAATATGTGGGAGCTGGTGGAAGTCTGTGAGGTACCCAGCAGGGTGGGAGCTGCCCCATCACCCAGCCATGTCGTCCCCAGCCCCTGTTGCCTTGTGTGGTCAGGAGTGGCATGTCCTGCCCCCAACCTCTGTCTGACGCTGCCCCTGCCATGTTCCTGTTCATGCAGATCCCCCACGGGGTCGTCCGACCACCATCAGCGAGAGACTCTCGGTGCCTGTCATCATCTGCATCATCCTGGGGGCCCTCCTCTACCTGCTCCTGGCCCTCCTCTGCCTGCTCCTGGCCCTCCTGGCTGGGCAGGTGCGAAGCGCCAGGGCTCGGTGCAGAGGTGGGTCCTTCCCCAGTGGTCCTGGAGGGGAGATGACTCCTGGCAGGGCTGGGGGTGCTGAGGGTGTTGGTGTTCTGGGGTACAGGCAGAGCTGTGTGCTGCCTCCTGCCCCACGTGCTGCCCCACTGACTGACAGACCATGGGGCACCAACATCAAGGGGTGGAGAGAGCCCAGAGCCTGAGGCATCAGTTCTGGGGTGAGAAGAGAAATGTGAGAGCTGGGCTGGGTGAGAAGGGGAGGATGCACTGCTGGCAGTGCTCTGGGCAGCACTGGCAGGAGGAGCATGGGGCAGCAGAATCCATCACTGTGGTGTCAGCCACCTCCCAACAGGGCACGGGCTGTGCTATTGCTGTGTGGGGCAGAGATGGAGGAGCTCCATGGGGAGGAGGAATGAGGGAACTGGTGTAGGGTCTGCAGTGGGATGTGACCCAGGGACCAAAGGGGCACAAGGGCTGTCTCCAAAGGGATGGTGTGAGGCTGCCCCAGACCATCTCCATGGGGATGCTGCCCTCCCTGGGGATGTGGCCTCAGTGCCAACACAACACAGTGGGGCTGTGCTGTGGGGACAGCCCTCTGCTGGCCTAGGGAATGGGGCTGAGGGAACCCAGTGGGGTCCTGTCCCTCTCTGCCCATTCCCAGACCAGCCCTGCCTCTGTCCCCAGGCTCCGGGAGAGCTGGGGAGCCCTTCGCTGAGGCCGTGTACGAGGAGATCGCTTACAGCCTGGCGTGGGAGAAGCAGCCGAGGTTCAGTCTCTCAGGTGGGTGCAGGTCCCTGTGGAGGCACATCTGCGGGGCCCTTTCTCCCTGCCCCAGACCAGGGCTGTGTCCTGCAGCTCCTGCCCATGGTCCCCAAAATCGCTGGGCTGTGGGGATTTTGGGAGAGCATCCAGGTGCTGAGCCCCAAAGAGGAGCTTCCTCCACACCGGCTCTGCCCATCCCAGAGGGGATAGCTCCTCTCTGCCTGGCCCTGAATCAAGGACTAAGTGAAGGGCTTTCCCAGGGCAGCTGTTGGAGTCCCTCTGAGAATTGTCTCTTTCCAAGGAACTGGTCTCCTCCCCATGCACCCCCAGCTCTGTGGGTGCCCATCCCCAGCAGTGCTGACCACCAGTCAGGGCAGCAGGGCTCATCCCACAGCACCCACTGCAGCTCTCTGCAGGCTCCTTTTCAGATGGGTCCCTGACCCAGCTGCAGCCCTACCCCAGGCACATGAGGAGGAGGATGGTCTGTGGCCAGACCCAGGTATAAGAGGTGGTGAGGGGAGAGGAAGGGCTCCATTTCTCCTCCCTGCAGACAGACCAGATGAACAGCAGTGCCACCGAGTATTATCAACAGAGCTGGAAGCATGAAGGCTCTGCTGTGACCCTCACACCAGCAGCATTTCAGCCCTGTGTCCCACACACCCTCCCACCCTCTGCTCTGCAGGACATCTCTTCTCATTGCCACCACCTTCCCTCTCCTTTCAGATGTCCCTGTCCTGCCCGGAGGTTACCCAGCAGATGGCTATGATGATGCTGGGGAGGTTTCTGACCCTGGGGAGGATCCTGTCCCTGGGCAGGGGGACTGGGAAGTGCCCAGGACACCAGAGGAAGGAGATGGGCGCAGGGATGCAGTCACAGGTGAGAGGGCAATGCAGCACTGCCACTTCCTAGGTGCCAACCCCAGGCGTAGGAGAATCCATGCCATATTGAAAGCCTGACCATCCATGGAGAACCTGTCCTGGGACATTTTGTGGGGGCTGGAGAATGGGACAAATGTCTCAGGCTGGTGAAGACGAGGAAGGTGATATACAGGCCCGAGGGGCACCCCACAGGCCCAACCACAGCAGCCTGCCTTGATGCTTACAGGGGGAAGCCTGCGCTCCCAGAGAAGTGCTGGGGTCCCTGGAGCTGATGGACACACCTCATCACCTTTCCTGGGGAGCACGGGCTATGACGATGTTGAAGAGGTGTCTCTGGCATGTCCCCATGAGGACACCCAGGATGTGACACCAGAGCCCCCTGCACAAGAGTTCCAGAGCCCCAGGCCAGCAGAGCCCAGCCCTGCTGAGCAGCTGGGTGCAGCCAGGAGGGAGGAGAGCTCAGTGCCACTGGGAGAGCCGTGAGTGCCAGGGAATTGTCTGGTCTCCCTTTTCCAGCAGTCAGCAGATGCACATGGGTATTTGCCTTCTTGGTATTCCCCTGTTTTTATGCTGCATGTTGGTATTTGTTCATATTAAAACCCTCTGGGGGCTTTGCCCCAGATCCAGTCTTCCCTGACCATGTTTCTGGACATCTCCCTGAGGCTGATGGAGTGGAGAGGAGCTCAAAGATGCAATGGCTGGGAAGGGACACATCTTAGAGCCAGCAGGATTGGGGTCTGGCTTTGGGGCTGACAGAGCCCCTGGTCCCTGGACACTATTCCTACTGACAGAGACATTTCCGTCCTGCCAGCCACAGGCAGTTTCCAGGCAAAGTGGATCTCTGGGAAGTCCCATGAGACACTCCCTTGCAGTGCCCACCTTCTGCTGCCTTGGGCCCCCATGAAGCCCAAGGATGTCTTCCCAGCACCCACAGGCAGGGAAAGATCAAGTAAAAGAGCTGAACAGGGCGATGTCTTGGACCCTTGGGCAGGACTTGGCACCAGCTCCTGCTGGTGGGTCCCCACAGCCTTCCAGCTCTTCCCCAGCAGGCTCCTCTGCTGCAGGCTGGGAGGTGCTTTTGGTAGTGGGATGGTGGGCTGGAACACCTACTGGAGCATCTATTTAATCCCTTTGGGTCATCTCTCATGGCTGTGTATAGTCTTCTCTGGGTGAAGAACTGGCTGGAGGGCCATGCCCAGCGGGTTGTGGTTAATGGAGTTAACCCCAGTTGGCGTCCTGTTACAAGTGGCATCGCCCAGGGGTTGGTACTGGGGCCTATCTTGTTTAATACCTTTATTAATGGCCTAGATGAGGGGATTGAGTGTACCCTCAGTAAGTTTGCAGACGATGGCTTGAGCAGCCATTCCTGCAGCCCCTGCCCATGCTGCCCACAGCCCCCAGCTGGTGGTGCTGCTCTGCAGAGCAAGGGGGCTGTGGTGTGTGGAGCCGTGGGGGCACTCTGCAGGGCTGTGCTGGTCAGGCTGGGAAGGCAGAGCCAGCTGGTGGGGGGCACTGCCACTGACTGCCTCCCACACAAGTGGTTCCTTGGCCATGGATAGCCGGCACAGATAGCCGGCCTTCTTCAGAGTCAGAGACTCATGGAATATTCCAAGCTGGAAGGGACCCACAAGGATCATCGAGTCCAACTCACTTCCAATGTCAGGATATGTTTTGGGGTGATTCACTGTATTCAGTCCATGAAATTTCATCTGAGGTATAACAACCAATTCAACAGAGAGCTTTCCCTATGCCTGCTGTGTTCCCTGGAGTAGCAGAGCTCTGCTTTTCCTGCTCCCACCCAGATTTAGCACCTCAGGGTGGCTCCACCTGGGATGTGACCATGCTCTATGGGCTCCACGTGCTACTGACTCCCTGGCACACACTGTCCCTGCCGAGTGCTTGGGCTCTCCTGGCAGCTCCCTCTTTCCTCCTGAAAGAAGCCTGTCTGCCATTATCCCTCTCACCCACTGTGTACAGAGGCAGGTGAGTTCACTGTCTCTGTGGTGCTATCCAAGAATAGAGAACAATCACAGGTGCAGCCTGGAAATGCTGCTGTGGCAGGATCCTTCTCCCCTCCACCTCTGCCATGTGTCCCTGAAGCTCCACCACAGGTCTACAAGGAAGGGTATCAGGCAAGTAAGTCAATGCATGGTCCTTTCTTTTATTGAAATACAAAGAAAGCCTGACCCACAATTTATACAAAGACTTGGAGTCATGTGAGACAGGTACATACAGTGTAGGAAGGTATGAACAATGGTATTTCTTTGTGGGAAACACTATGAGGAGTAAAGCAAAGTAAAAAAGAAAAAAATAGAAAAAAAAATAAAAAGATTTCTGGGTCTGTATACAGTTAACATTAAGACCATATGCAGTTTATTCCTTCTGAAAAACATCCAGTCATCACTTTCCATACTACATCCTTGAGCTCCTGATTCCTCATGCTGTAGATGAGGGGGTTCACTGCTGGAGGCACCACCGAGTACAGAACTGCCAGAAAAAGATTCAGGGAGGAGGAGGACATAGAGGGGGGTTTCAGGTAGGCAAAAAAGGCAGTGCTGAGAAACAGGGAGGCAACAGCCAGGTGAGGGAGGCATGTGGAAAAGGCTTTGGGTCGTCCCTGCTGTGAGGGGATCCTCAGCATGGCCCTGAAGATCTGCACGTAAGAAAGCACAAGGAAAACAAAACACCCAAAGGCTCAACACACACTAGGCACAAGAAGCCCAACTTCTCTGAGGTAGGCATTTGAGCAGGAGATCTTGAGGATCTGGGGAATTTCACAGAAGAACTGGTCCAAGGCATTGCCTTGGCAGAGGGGGAAGGAAAAGCTATTGGCAGTGTGCAGCACAGCATACAGAAAGCCACTGCCCCAGGCAGCTGCAGCCATTTGCACACGATTTCTTCTGTCCATTATTGTCCCGTAGTTTCAGCTGAGTCAAACCAGGCATCTCATATTTTGTTTGCAGTTCAGAGGCTAGAAGGGGGCTTAGCTGCCTCCCCGTGCCTCACAGAATCCCACTGGAGTTGGGATTCCTCTTGCCTTGGTTCAGGTGGGCACAAACCAGGCAGCATGGAAGCTGCTTGTCTCAGCTCTCAGCACTTTGAATGGAGAAAGAGACCAAGAGGGAGCTGTTCAGAGGCAGACACCAGGTGATATTGGAGATGGCAGAGTGACATCTGAGTGATATTTGAAGTGCCTAATTCTTCTGGGCCATAAACAGAGATTTTATTATTGCATGTACAATATAATATAACTGTAGCCATTGCTCAATAGCAATGAATAAATAAAATAAAAATAAAATAATAAATAAATAAATAAAATAAATAAAAAGGAAATAAAAGAAATAAAAGGCATGCTGTGACCTGGTTGCCATCACTGGAACGTGGTGGGACCAATCCCATGACCGGAGTGCTGCAATGACTGGTTATGAGCTCTTCAGAAGAGACAGACAGGACAGAAAGGGTGGTGGTGTGGCTCTCTATATTAGGGAGTGTTTTGATGTTGCAGAACTTCAATCTTGGAATGATATTGTTGGGTACCTATAGGTTAGGGTCAGCGGGAAGGCCAACGAGGCAGGCATCCTGGTGGGGATATCTTATTGACCGCCAAACCAGGATGAGGAGACAGATGAGGCGTTCTACAAGCAGATTTTGAGCTGGTCAGGACACTGGTTGGCAGAGTGCCTTGGGAGGCAGTTCTGAAGGGCAGAGGGGTCCAGAAAGGTTGAGCACTCTTCAAGAAGGAAATCTTCAAGGCTCAGGAGCAGACTTTCCATCCCCACGTGCCCAAAGATGAGCCAGCATGGAAGAAGACTGGCCTGGCTGAACAGAGAGTTGTGGCTAGAGCTTAGGAAGAAAAAGAGCGTTTATGACCTTTGGAAAAGAGGGTAGGCTACTCAGGAAGACTATAAGGATGTCATGAGGCTGTGCAGGGACAAAATTAGAAAGGCCAAAGCTCATCTGGCGCTCACTCTCGCTGCTGCTGTTAAAGATAACAAAATGTTTTTATACATACAGAAACACAAAAAGGAGGACTAAAGAGAATCTTCATCCTTTACTGGATACAGGAGGAAACTTAGTGACAAGAGATGAAGAAAAGGCTGAGGTGCTTAATACCATCTTTGCCTCAGTCTTTAGCGGCAAGACCAGTTGTTCTCACAGAATCACAGAATCACAGAATTTTCTAGGTTGGAAGAGACCTCAAGATCATTGAGTCCAACCTCTGACCTAACGCTAACAGTCCCCACTAAACCATTTCCCTAAGCTCTACATCTAAACGTCTTTTGAAGACTTCCAGGGATGGTGACTCCACCACTTCCCTGGGCAGCCTGTTCCAGTGCCTCACAACCCTTTCAGTGAAGAAGTTCTTCCTAACATCTAACCTAAAACTCCCCTGGCACAACTTAAGCCCATTCCCCCTCGTCCTGTCACCAGGTGCGTGGGAGAACAGGCCAACCCCCACCTCGCTACAGCCTCCCTTGAGGTACCTATAGAGAGCGATAAGGTCACCCCTGAGCCTCCTCTTCTCCAGGCTGAACAAGCCCAGCTCCCTCAGCCGCTCCTCGTAGGACTTGTTCTCCAGGCCCCTCACCAGCTTCGTCGCCCTTCTCTGCACCCGCTCAAGCACCTCGATGTCCTTCTTGTAGCGAGGGGCCCAAAACTGAACACAGTACTCGAGGTGCGGCCTCACCAGAGCTGAGTACAGGGGGACGATCACCTCCCTAGCCCTGCTGGTCACACTGTTCCTGATACAAGCCAGGATGCCGTTGGCCTTCTTGGCCACCTGAGCACACTACTGGCTCATATTCAGCAGACTATCCACCATCACTCCCAGGTCCTTCTCTGCCTGGCAGCTCTCCAACCATTCCTCTCCCAGCCTGTAGCTCTGCTTGGGGTTATTGCGCCCCAGGTGCAGGACCCGGCACTTGGCCTTGTTGAACTTCATGCAGTTGACCTCAGCCCATCGGTGCAGCCTATCCAGATCCTCCTGCAGAGCTTTCCTACCCTCAAGCAGATCGACACACGCACCTAACTTGGTGTCATCTGCGAACTTACTGAGGGTGCTCTCGATGCCCTCGTCCAGATCATCGATGAAGATATTAAAGAGGACCAGCCCCAGCACCGAGCCCTGGGGAACACCACTAGTGACTGGCCTCCAACTGGACTTGACTCCATTCACCACGACTCTTTGGGCCCGGCTTTCCAGCCAGTTTCTAACCCAACGAAGCGTGCGCCAGTCCAAGCCAAGAGCAGCCAGTTTCTTGAGGAGAATGCTGTGGGAGACGGTGTCAAAAGCCTTGCTGAAGTCAAGGTAGACCACATCCACAGCCTTTCCCTCGTCCACACAGCGTGTCACTTTGTCATAGAAGGAGATCAGGTTCGTCAAGCAGGATCTGCCTTTCATAAACCCATGCTGACTGGGCCTGATCGCCTGTTTGCCCTGCAAGTGGAAGTTCTCTGGGTACCCATCCCCCTGATTGCTGGAAGGGATGGGGAGCAGAATGTGGCCCTCATATTCCATGAGGACATGGTTGGAGACCTGCTACAGCACTTAGATGTACACAAGTCAGTAGGGCTGGATGGGATCCACCTGAGGGATCCCAACCCTCATCCTCCAGTAGAGAGGTGGGCAGTAGTCTATTCTCCCACGTGCCCTTTTATAGGACAAGGGGTAATAGGCTAAACTTGTTCCAGAGGAGGTTTAGGTTGGATTTTGGTAAAAACTTCTTTACGACGAAGGCAGGAGGAGCCTGGCCAGGAGAGATGTAAGATTTGGGGGAGGAAAGAGGAGCTTGGACAGCAGAAGCTAGCTATTTTGAAGAGGTAAGAATATTCAGGAAATGTTGATCCCACCATAAAGCTGACTTGAAGCAGCCATGTGAGGCCCTTACCCTATTTTAACTTCTTACATTAATACCTAAATCTAAATGCCACTCCACACCCTGGCAGGAATCCACCGCTCTAATTTTTGACCACAATATCCCCTGAAGCCAAAATTAGTCCATAACCCCTTTCCATTACCTTTCCTCTCTTGCTCACCCTCATCCCTGCCCTTAACAATACCACTGAAATGCTCTATTTATCCCTAGTCTTCTTGCAGACCTAAACAAAACCTTCAACCAAACAACTTGCCCATACCCTAACCACAGACCTGACACCACAAGCAGAACACCAAACCCTCCCACTAAACATCTGCTTAATCTCTCACCCAGAAAGGTTTGCCATAGTCCCTAATGCCATAACATGAACAACTAACTTCCAAAGCCTGTCTTCCTGTGCATTAACCTGCTCACCTTTAACCCTTTTCCTAACCCTTAACATAGGTTCTTGTTCTCTTAGGGCAGGTCAGGAACCATGAGATTCCTGTGCAGTCACATTGCATTCAAAGATGAACGTGAGGGGCCATGGATTTGATCAGCTTGTAGGCCACAAGGAGGAGATGGGTGGGAATGCTCTGATGAGCTCAGCTCTACCACAGGATCTCCCAAACCAGCAGGAGGAACTGGCCTGTGAAAGGAACTGTGAGGTCACTTCTGTCTCTGCAGTTGATAGGGCAGCAGCAGGAACGTGTCACAGAAAGGGACTGTGAGGTCACTTCTGTCTGAAATATTTGAAAGGTTACACTTATACCTAGGATCTGTACTTTTTGGCTGACATCTGCCAGTGGTCCTGGAAGGCCAGCAGAAGGCACCTGGTTGGCATGCTGACTGTGGGATCCCCTCTGCCCACATACCCAGGAGGACCCAGACAGAAAGAAGGCCTGAATGTGGGTTGTCCTGTCCCTTCTGTTTGAGTACACAACTGGACAGCAGGAGGCACAAGGCTTCGGTGTGTCTAAACAAGAAGCTGCAAGGCCAGCAGCAGGCCCATGGCTTGGAAGATGCTCGTGAGGTGACATCTGTCTGGTTGGCTGACAGGCCACAAGAAGGCCAATGGGTTGGGATGCCTACTTTAGGAGTGGTTTCCACCCAGGTGGAACTTTCTTTATTAGTAGGAAAGAGCAGGAGAGAAAAACCTGCCAGAAAATGCACCTTGGAAGGTTGGCATTGGCCATGAAGAAGACAAAAGGTCCCAAAAAAAGAGTTGTACTGTGGTGCTAGAGGTCACCCAAAGAGTGTCTTTGATCAGACACTTTGATCAGTTTTGTGTTTCAAGGAACAGCTGGTGAGGGTTAATGAGACATTGGTGAAACCACGGAAATGCTAGGATGAGAGCAAGGTGGTGAACAGAGAAGGGTGTCTGCAGATTTGAAGGAAATAGGGCAAAGTGTGGGGCAACATAGGAAAGTCTGGAGAGGACAAAGTGGTGGGCATTGGCAAGAAGAGAAGGCCACAACAGCCCTGACTTTTTTGTCCCCTTGGATAGTAGCTTCTGAGGAGATGAAATACCATCATTGCAAGGGGGCTCATTGCTTTCTTGAGACCCTGTGCAGAGGCAGGAAGGTGTCATACCACTGTTCTTCTTATGGCATCACACTGCCCACCACACCCCATAAACCCCAGAAAGAGCCCAGAGCCAGACACGGGAGTGCAGGACATTCCCTTCTAGTGGTTGGAATCACGACCTGGCCCTTTTACTTCAGCACAATAAACCCAGACTTTTCTCAGCACTGTGCTTTGCCTATCTGTAATCATGGCCTCCAATTATCTGCCCTAACAAGTCCCTGAGGAGAATCTCTTGGTAACAGCCCTCAGTGGGGCCCATTAATACACCAAGTCACTTCAACTTTTCCTTCTGACTTTATGTTCTCAAGTAGTTGCATCATTCTCCTCTCAGTACCTGATGTTCACAGACTGAGCACCAAAATCCACCATGGAACTCATTAAAATGCAGAAACACCTAAGAAACCATATGTCTTCCATAGTTTTATTCAATTCTTCAAGACTTGGAGAACTAACTGGAGAGCTTTCATAGTGTAGTTGAGGAGGAAGATTTCAAAAAGCACCTAATAAATATCTACTCTCATTTTAAAGGGTGAATTTTATTACATTTCAGTTTTGAGCATCTTTCTTCTATTGATATTAACCCAGGGCTTCCCCTATGGAGACATCCATAGGGAGGAAAAGCAGAGTCTTGAGGCCTGACAGTGCATGGACAACCTTGCTCCTCACCACCCCAACCCTGACATTTCTCTCATTGGCCACCTGGTGCTTGCATCGCTTTTTCTTACACCACACTTCTGCACTGAAGTCTGCAGCTGGCTGTTACAGCCCCTTTGCACCAGCTCCCACCTGCTTTCCTTAGAGACCTGTCTACACACAGAAGGGTTTTTCCTTATTTTAAAACAATCAACAAGAAAACATGCAGCAATTTTCCAAACAGCAAAGCAAGCACCTCATCTTATATGTCTCCAGTCAGATTTATAGGTATTCAGATTAGTATGATTCCATATGATCTTAATTCCATGATAACTGATGAGGAGCTTGCTACAGAAACCATTAGGCAGACTGCTAATCGATGGGCAACCTTGAACTCAGTGAAGCTCAAAGCAGCAACTGGGTCAGTGAGAGCGGTCTGAATGATCAAAGAGTAAGGGGAGGAAGAAGCAGGAGAACCATGGGAAGTGCATAGGTCCAGACAGGCATCTGGAAAGGGGACATTCAACAGGGATTGTTTATTCGAGATGGGTGGAAGTGCCTGGAAGATGAGGGTGTACACCATGATGGAGAAAGCGATGACAATGCAAGTACAGGTGAACATCAGTATTTCTTCTCCTGTGATGAATAGAGATCCTGAAAATTCACCTGAAGGATGTAGATCCTTTGGGGCCAGACATGGCTCTGGAAATGGAGGTCCATGAAGATGTAGGACTCCTGGTCTCTTGCCTGGGAGATCCCCAGCACAGAGTGCCTGTGTCCCACAGGTCCATCCCCAGTCCCCAGGCCAGCACAAGAGACCTGGCCCAGGCACAGGGCAGCTCCAGATTCCCCTCCAGGATACCATTTGCCATCAGTCCCAGCACCTTTGGGACACTCCCAGGCTAGTAAAAGGCCAGCTACTATTTGCTAGGCTATGTGCAACCAAGAAGACATCTCACAGTCTTTCAGTGATCTCTAGGGGACTCTGATCCATGGTGAAGCCCAGAAAAGTAACAGGCCTGTCCAGGGAAGGTGTCCTGGGTTGTATTTCTGACACTATCTTTGGAAGACGAGTGCAGAGATGTGGCAGAGATGCCACTGTGGAGACATCAGGACTGTCACCAAAGTACACAAGATCTGAGGGCTAAGAGAAATGCAAAGGAACAAGAGAACAAAGTGGAGGCCAAAAGAGAGCAGCAGGAAAACAGGCATTTCCTGCTGCTGGCCATGGCCATGGCTCCAGGGAAGCACCAGCCCCGATCTGCAGGCCGCAGAGAGGCAGAGCCCAGTGGGCAGTGAGGGACAGCCCCAAAGGCCACTGGGGCTGCTCCTCCATGTGGCAGCTGGGCTCTCGGTCTGAGCTCTTCGTGCATGCTGGGGCTGCTCCCCCAGGTGCAGAAGAGATGGGAGGAGATGGGACATGAGACCAGTAAAATTCTGCTCTCTTCTTTATTGGCATTATCTGCACAAGAAGCCCAGTTCTATAAATACATTAGAGCATTGGGTCAAAACTTAAAAAAAAAAAAAAAAAAAAAAAAAAAACACATAGCAGACACTAAGAATAAAAGTAAGTCAAATTCACCAGCTTTAGACAGTATTAATAAATAAATAAATTTAAAGACAATTGTCGTAACAGTTTATTTCAGAAAACGTCAGTGTCCTGAAACGATTGTAGGCACATGATTAATGTAGAAGAAGAATGTCTGCAAAGACTTGCTTGAAGCATATATTCAAAGAGTTTCCTCACTGCATCCCTGAGCTCCTGGTTCCTTATGAAGTAGATGAGGGAGGTCACTGCTGGAGGCACCACTGAGTACTGAACCGCCAGCAAAAGATTCAGGGATGAGTATAGAACTGCCACCAGCAGGTCCGTGGATGGGGTGGAGAATGAAGGGAACTTCAGGTAGGCAAAGGAGCCAGTGCTCACAAACAGGGGGACCAGAGCCAGGTGAGGGAGGCACGTGGAAATGGACAGTGGCAGTGTCCACCCTATTGGTCCTCCCAGTGCCTCCTAGGAGGCCAGCACATCCCAGACCCTCCCCAGCTCTCCACACCTGCCTCTAGTCTCCCCAGCTAAGCCCAGCCCAGCCCAGCCTGGCCCAGCAGAGCAGCCTAGGCTGGGATGGCAACAAAGCAGCAAATGGAGAAGTGGGGGGTCAGTGCAGTGTCCCTGCTGCTGCCATCTGCAGGAGATACCCCAGGACACTACTCACCAGGGAAGCCTGCAACCACCCAGACCAGCCTTATTCCCCAGCACAGCACCACACTGCTGGCCCTGGGGCTCTTCAGGCACCACCACTGCACACACACAGAGCCCTGCTCTGCTCCCAGGACACCCCATGTCCCACACAGTCTTGTCCCAGGCCAGCACGTCTGGGCTGGCCTGAGCAGCCATTCCTGCAGCCCCTGCCCATGCTGACCACAGCCCCCCAGCTGGCAGTGCTGCTCTGTAGAGCTAGGGGTCTGTGGTAAGCGGGGCTGTGGGGGCACTCTGCAGGGCCGTGCTGGTCAGGCTGGGAAGGCAGAGCCAGCTGGTGGGGGGCACTGGTACTGAGTGCCTCCCACACAAGTGGTTCTTTGGCCATGGAGGGTGCGTACAGATAGCTGGCCTCCTTCAGAGTCAGAGACTCACGGAATAGCCAAGATGGAAGAGACCCACAAGGATCATTGCATCCAACTTATTTCCAATGTCATTAGATGTTTTGGGGTGATTCACTGTATTCAGTCTACAAAATGTCAACTGAGGTATGACAATGCAGCAGACTGCTTTCCCTGTACCGGCTGTGTTCCCTGCAGTTGCAGAGCTCTCCTTTGCCTGTTCCCACCCAGATTTAGCACTATATCTATACTTCAAAAAGTTATCTTTACTTTGCAATATCCATGGGAGTAGCTTTGGGAGAAGAGCTGAGCCTTCAGGCACTGCCCTCAGCAGATCCTTTTATGCTGCAGATGCTGGTACGGAGCCAGCTGTGTTAGAGAAGTGCCCCTGGCCTGTCCCTGGCTGTGGACACAGAACTGCCCCAGAGCAGCACGGTGAGCAAGAGACAAGAGCAATGAGTCCTCGCAGCAACACAAGGGCTCTGTAGGAGAGTATTAGGTGAAAGGGAGAGCAACTTGGGAAAGAAGAAGCTCTGGAGCTCCTTGGCAGTACTGCTGTACCAGGACACTTCTTCCCTCCACCCCTGCACACAGCCAAGTGCCCCTGCAGCTTCACTGCAGGTCTCTGAGGGAGGATCTCGGGCAAGCATATCACTGCAGGGTCGTTTTTTTTAATTTAAATACACAGAGAGCCTGCCTCCTTGTTTACACCAAGTCCGGGAGTCACACGGGACATGTAGATACTTAAATGAAAGAATATGAACAAAGACATTTCTTTGTGGACAATAATTTCACAAGCAATATAAAGAAAAATATATCCTCAAACAAAATAAAAAACAAACAAACCTGCATCTGGCCTTTAATGAGTTACATTATGAATGATATGCAGAAAAAGAACTAGACAGTGGGTTCGAGAGCATCCTCTGCAAGTTTGCAGGTGATACTAAACTCAGTGGTGCAGTTGATGCAATAGAAGGGAGGGAATGCCATCCAAAGGGATCTGAACTAGCTTTTGAAGTGGGTCCATGAGAAACTGAAGATGTTCAGCAAGTCCAAGTGCAAGGTGTTACACCTGTCTCAGGGCAATTGGAAATGAGGACAGACTGGAAGAAGAACGCATTGAGAGCAGCCCTGCAGAGAAGATTCTTGTTCTCGTGGACATGAACTGTTCAACATGAGCCATCAGTGCGAGCTTGCATCCCAGAAGGCCAACTGCATCCCGGGATTCATCAAAGGATGAGAGGCTGGAAGGTCAAGGGAGGTGATTGTTCCCCTCTACTCTGCTATTGTGAGGCCCCACTTGGAGTACTGAATCCAGGTTTGGCGCCCCAGCACAAGAAGGATGTTGATCTGTTAAAACAGGTCCAGAGGAGGGCCACAAAGATGATCAAGGAGCTGGAGCACCCCTCCTCTGAAGGAAGGCTGAGAGAGTTGGGTTGGTTTAGCCTGCAGAAGAGAAGGCTTTAGGGTGAATTCATTGCCTACAAACCACCTGTCTGAGCTGGAGCAAAAGCCCAGTGCAGGGAACGGTGGTTACGAGGGGCTGTCTGTGATGATTGCATCTTCTCAGTAGTTAAAGGGGGCATAAGAAAAGATGGAGAAAAACTCTTTGCTCAATCAAATAATGACAGGACAAGGGGGAATGGTTTTAAACTTCTTCACTCAGAGGGTGGTGAGGCACTGTAAGAGGTTGCCCACAGAACTTCTGGATGCCCCATCCTTGGAGGTCTACAAGGCCTGGGTGGATGGGGCCCTGGCAAACTTGATCTAGTGGGTGGCATACTTGCCCAGGGTGGGGGGGTTGGAACTAGATGATCTTTGAGGTCTCTTCTAAACCAGGCAGTTCTATGTTTCTATGATTCTAAGACAGGCAGTTTATTCCTTCTGAAAAACACTCATTCATCACTTTCCACACCGCATCTTTCAGCTCCTGGTTCCTCATGCTGTAGATGAGGGGGTTCACTGTTGGACTCACCACCGAATACAGAACTGCCAGCAAAAGATTCAGGGAGGAGGAGGACATGGAGGGGGGCTTCAGGTAGGCAAATATGGCAGTGCTGGTGAAAAGGGAGACAACGGCCAGGTGAGGGAGGCATGTGGAAAAAGCTTTATGTCGGCCCTGCTGTGAGGGGATCCTCAGCACAACCCTGAAGATCTGCACATAGGACAGCACAAGGAAGACAAAACACACAAATAATAAAGAGGCACTAACCACAATAAGCCTAGCCTCTTTGATATAGGCATCAGTGCAGGAGAGCTTGAGGATCTGGAGAATTTCACAGAAGAACTGGTCCAGGGCATTGCCTTGGCAGAGGGGAAGGGAAAAGGTATTGGCAGTGTGCAGCACAGCATAGAGAAAAGTACTGCCCCAGGCAGCTGCTGCCATGTTGACACAAGCTCTGCTGTCCACTATTGTCCCATAGTGCAGGGGTTTGCAGATGGCAATGTAGCGGTCATAAGCCATGATGGTGAGAAGAGAAAACTCTGCTGTGACAAATGTGACAAACATAAAGACCTGGGTAGCACAACCGAAGAAGGAAATGGCCCTGGTGTCCCACAGAGAATTGGCCATAGCTTTGGGAACAGTGGTAGAGATGGATCCCAGGTCAAGGAGGGCAAGGTTGAGGAGGAAGAAGTACATGGGGGTGTGGAGGCGGTGGTCACAGGCTACAGCGGTGAAGATAAGGCCGTTGCCCAGGAGGGCAGCCAGGTAGATGCCCAGGAAGAGCCCGAAGTGCAGGAGCTGCAGCTGGCGTGTGTCTGCAAATGCCAGGAGGAGGAACTCAGTGGGGAAGCTGCTGTTGGACATTTGCTGCTTCTGGGCATAGCAGCCTATTTATGGAGGAATTTAAAGAGGCAAGTTAGATAGTGTTTTCTGAGCAAAACCTAAGCCATATCTCATTGAAACATCCTCAACAAGACACACTGCCTTTTCCAGGGAAGAATACATGCTTCTGCCTGGAGCTTTTCATTTGGTTGCTGTCGTGGTTCCGCTCGAGTGGGCAGCCGAGCTCCACCACAGCCGCTCTCTCACTCCCCCTCCTCAAAGAGGAATGGGGAGAAAATATGTGAAAAGGGCTCAAGGATTGAGATAAGGACGAGAAAATCACGCAATAATTATTGTAACGGGCAAAACAGACTCGGCATAAGGAGATAGTAAGATTTATTGCCTACAACTAACAAGCGAGAGAAGTGAGAAAACAAAGGAGAAAAAAAACAAAAGCACCTTCCCCCCATCCACCCTCTTCCACCTCCTCCCCCCGAGCGGCGCAGGGGAACGGGGAATGGGGGTTATGGTCAGTCTACAGCACTTCTTCTCTGCCGCTCCTTCTCGGTCACTCTCGTCCCCTGTGCTGTGGGGTCCCACCCACGGGATGCAGTCCTTGATGAACTGATCCGGCGTGGGCTTCCCACAGGCAGCAGCTCTTCCAGAACTGCTCCAGATATGGGTCCGTACCACGGGGTCCATCCCTCAGGAGAAAACTGCTCCAACCTGGCTCCCCTACGGGCAGCAGCTCCTGCCGGGTCACCTGCTCCTGCGTGGGCTCCTCTCCACGGGCTACAGGTCCGGCCCAGAATCTGCTCCGGCAGGGGTCTTCCACAGGCGGCAGCCTCCGTCGGTGCAGGGCCACCTGCTCCACCGTGGTCTCCTCCACGGGCTGCAGCGTGGAACCCTGCTCCACCGTGGTACTCCATGGGCTGCAGGGGGACATCCTGCTTCACCATGGTCCTCACCACAGGCCGCAGGGGACTTCTGCTCCGGCGCCTGGAGCACCTCTCCCCCTCCCTCTACACTGACCTTGGCGCAAGGCTGTTCTCTCGCTCCCTTGAGTCTCCCGGCTGCTGTGTGGCGCAGCGTTTTTTCCCTGTCTTAAATATGCTCTCACAGAGGCGCAAAACAACATCGCTTATTGGCTCGGATCTGGAAAACAATGGGGCCCTTCCCAAACATGGGGCAGCTTCTAGATCTTTCTCACAGAAACCACCCCTATGGCTCCCTGCTACCAAAACCTTGCCACGTAAACCCACTACAGTTGCCTAAGAATGCCTAAGAGATCAGGTTAGTCAACTTTGCTCTCTGGAAGGGTCACTACTGCCCTGTAGGTACATGATAAAGACCACCAGGGACTGGTGGTGGTCTCTGAGACAGGTACCTGCCCCAGGTAGCAGGCTCTGGGAAGCAGAAAGACTCCCCCCTACTCTTCTGGGTGGCCTCCTTCCTCCCACAGCTTCTCCCCACAGTGCCCTGGGCAGCTCCCCAGGCAGGCTGAGTGCTGAGCCTGGCAGGCAGCAGAGGCCCTGCCCCAGCACACAGCCCCTGGGGCACAGCAGGGACCCTGCTCTGCACCACAGCCCTGGCCACCCCGTCTAAACGCCCAGCTGCACAACTTGCAGCTGGCCCCACAAGAAGGAAACCTCGTGTTTTGTCCCTCTGACAGCTTTGGAAGGTAATCCCTGCTCTGGAATTTGTCATTTTCCTCTTATCCAAAAAAACTCCTCCTGAGCCCTGAGTCCTCCTGAAAGCTCCCATAGGCTGCGGGTTTTTCCAGCAAATCTGGAGATGGCACCAGGAACAACAGCTGCATTGCCCTGCAGCCACAGACTTACCCTGTTCAGGGCTGTGAAGATTTCTCCTGCAGTGAGCTCTCAGCATCCCCCCTCCACACTGCCTTTAACATCTCCCTCCCTTCTCTCAGCTGCCCTTGTCCCCTGCAGGCTGTGCCCCCAGCCCTGCTGTGCTGTGCAGAGGAGCTGCTCCTGGGCAGAGCTGTCTCTCTGCAGTGCTGCCCGCTTGCTATGAGCTCCCGTTGGGCCCAGGAGCCTGTCCCAGCTCATCAGCACAGGGAGCTCTTGACAAGTCCGTGGGCCTCCAGGGAAATCAACTTTGAATCACACTCAAGCAGTCTTTTGGGATACAATCACTTCTCTAAAGTTTTGATCGGGATTTATTTCCAGTGCTGTCTTTGCTCCTAATTCCATAGAAGATGTTGGCAGGAGAATCATCTATTCTTGTCCCATTATGTGACCAGACACCCTCAACATGAAAGGCAGGGTGAATACCACCTCTTCCAAGCACTTGTAGATATTGGTGGGATGCTGTGGAGTGTGTGTGGGGGAAGAGATGACACGACTTTTCCACAGAAACTCAAATCTCTCTGTCTACATATGCTACAAAACTACTTGTCAGCCCACAGAGTCATAGAAACATACAATGCTTTGGGTTAAAGGGACCCCAAAGACCATCAAGTTCCAGTCCCCCCTGCCATGGGCAGGAACAAATCCTACTAGTGTTGCTCAAGGTCCCATCCATCCTGGCCCTGGACACTATCAGGGAGGGGGCATCCAACACTTCTCTCAGCAACCTGTTCCAGTCCCTCACCAACCTCCCAGTGAAGATTTTCTTCTTTAGATTTAATGTAAATGTACTGTCTTGTAGTTTAAAGGGATTGCCCCTTTCCTAGAGCTACAATCCCTGATAAAGATTCTATCCCTATCTTTCTCCTATTTTTCTCCCCCGGTTCTGTTAAGGAGAGTCAGGAAGACAGTGGCTGTGTTGTGCTTCGCTAACAGCTGGGGATAAACCACAAAACATCTGAGGACACAAACCTGACTGACAATTGATAAAGGAGGCAGTGAGGGAACCAGACATGGTCAATCACACTGACTGAAGATAGCACGGGAGAGAGAGAAAATATTTATTCCAGTGAGATTATCTGATCAGAGACTTGTTGGTCTGGAAACCAATAGAAAAGGGGGAATGCTGGTTAAAGGGTATGAGAAGAGGCTGAAGACACTTGGGTTGTCTAGTCTGGAGAAAAGAAGGCTGAGGGGTGACCTCATTGTCCTCAACATCTTCCTGAGTGGGGGAAGTGGTGAGGGAGGTGATGATCTTTTCTCCTTGGTAACTGACCACAGAAGGTATGGGAATGGCACAAAGCTGCACAAGAGGACGTTCAGATGGGACATCAGGAAAAAATTTTGTACTGTGAGGGTGGTTAAATGTGGAACTGGCTCCCTAGAGGCCTGGCTGATGCCCCATGCCTGTCAGTGTTCAAGAGGCATTTGGAAATTGCCAGAAATAGATCAGGGATTATTTTTTTTTCCTATATATATGCCCATAGCTATATATATTTATATTCATAACTCTGAATATTACTATAGAATCATAGACTATCCAAAGTTAAAAGGGACACATAATGATCATTGAGTCCAACTCCTAGCTCCACATGGGTCTACCCAAATGTTTTTATAAACAATGTGGATGTAGGACTAGAAGGTGTTTTGAGCTAATTTGCTGATGATACTAAACTTGGAGGAGTTGTTGACTCCACTGAAGGTGGAAAAGCCTTGCAGAGATAGATTGGAGAGCTGGGCAATCACCAACTGCATGAAGTTTTAAAAGAGAAAGTGCTGGGTCCTGTAGCTGGGATGGGGCAGCCCTGGCTATGCTTACAGACTGGGGTATGAGACGCTGGAGAGCAGCCCCACAGAGAGAGATCTGGGGGTTGTGGTTGACAGCAAGCTGAATATGAGCCAGTAGTGTGCCCTGGCAGGCAGGAGAACCAATCGTATCCTGGGGTGCGTCAAGCATGGCTTTGCTAGTTGGTTGAGGGAAGTGACTGTCCTGCTCTACTCTGCGCTGGTGTGGCCTTGCCTCAAGTACTGTGCGCAGTTCTGGGCACCACAGTACAAAAAGGACATGAAACTATAGAAGAGTGTCCAGAGGAGGGCAACGAAGATGGTGAAGGGCCTAGAGGGGAAGATATATGAGGAGCGGAAAAGGTCACTTGGACTGTTCAGCCTGGGAAAGAAGAGGCTGACGGGAGACCCCATCGTACTCTACAGCCTCCTCACGAGGGGGAGTGGAGGGGCAGGTGCTGATCTATTCTTTTTAGTGACCAGCAGGACCCGGCACTTGGTCTTCTTAAACTTCATGCAGTTGGTGATCACCCATCTCCCTAATCTGTCCAGATCTCTCTGCAAGGCATTTTCACCCTCAACAGAGTCAACAACTCCTCCCAGTTTAGTATCATAATCAAATTAGCTATAAACACCTTCTAGTCCTACATCCAAATTGTTTATACAAACATTTAATTGAACTGGCCCTAAAACGAAGCCTTCAGGGACCCCACTGGTGACTGGCTGCCAACCTGATGTGGAACCATTTACCACAACCCTTTGAGTGCTACCCGTCAGCCAGTTATTCACCCAAGGTATGATATTTTTGTCCAGCTATATGCTGGACATTTTGTCCAGTAGGATCATATGTGAAACTGTGACAAAAGCTTTACTGAAATCCAAAAAGATCACATCAGCTGGTTTCCCTTGATCAATTAGATGGGTGATCTTATCATAAAAGGAAATCAATTTTGTCAAACAGGACCTACCTCTCATGAACCCATGTTGACTGGGACCAATGACTGCATTGTCCCCCAAGCACACTTCAAGAGCTACCAGAACAATCTTCTCCATACTTTTACCAGGCACTGACATGAGACTAACAGGCCTGTAGTTACCAGGGTCTTCTTTCTTGTCCTTCTTGAAACTGGCACGACGTTTGACAACTGGGACCTCTCCACATTCCCACGACTCTTATAATAATTGAGAGAGGCCCTGTGATAATGTCAGCCAGCTCTCTGAGCACTCTGGGATGAATCCCATCCGGACCCATTGTCGTGGTTTAACCCTGCCAGCAGCTAAACACCACACAGCCATTCGCTCACCCTCTCCCTTCCCTCTCTGGGATGGGGGAGAGAAATGGAAAGTGAAGCCCGTGAGTTGAGATAAAGACAGTTTAATAAGACAAGAAAAAAAATAATAACAATAATAATAATAATAACAATGATGATAATAGTACTACTACTAATACTATGTACAAACAAGTGATGCACAATGCACTTGCTTACCACCCGCTGACCAATGCCCAGCCTAACCCCAAGCAGTCCAGCCCCCTCCCCCCGGCTAGCCACCCCTATATATTGTTTAGCATGACATCAGATAGTATGGCATGCCCCTTTGGCTAGTTTGGGTCAGCTGTCCTGGGTCTGTCCCCTCCCAGCTCTTGCTGCACCCCCAGCCTGCCCGTTGGCAGGACAGAACAGGAAGCTGAGACGTCCTTGGCTTAGTATAATTAATAGTATAATTATGGCTTAGTATAAGTATAGTACAACTATATACTACATAGTATAACTTGGCTTATTACTCTCCTTAGTATAATTACTCTCACAGTAATTACAGAAGATAGAGAAGAGCAGTGAGTTGTTCAAATGTAAACACCATTTGACATTTGAGGTGCACAAAGATGTCTGTCTTAGCAGTAATCCTTTAAGTTAGGACTTCAGAGACTGGGAATGCAGGTATTAGAGTTTTGTCAGTGCAGACTGCCTAAAAATGTGGCCTCCCTTTGTGCCTTGTCACTCACCTGGGAGCTGTCCCTTGTCATTTAGCTAAATAATATAAACCTCCCCTTTAACATGTCTCTCTCCTCCCCAAAATTGGGAGTAGATTAATGGAGAAGTGGTAATTTAGAGACAGTACTTTCTAAAAGGTGTTTGAGAGCTTAGGCACATGAGTGGACTGCCCTACATCTAGTAAATTAGGAAGTTCTATCAATTGCCTTGAGGGTAGAGGGGCCTTACAGAGACATCTTGATAGATTAAAACATTGGTCAGTCGCCTACAATATACAATTCAATAAGAACTAATGCCAGATTCTATACATCAGACCATGTATTCCTGAATGTACATATAGACTGAGGGACAAGTGGATGGAGCATAACTCTGAAAAAAAGGGATCTGGGAGCTGTGGTTCATGGTAAGCTCAGGATAAGTTAACAATGTTCCCTGCATGGACCATGGTGGAGTTGATCCTGCAGGAGGGCAGCATAGCTCTTCAGGAGAGCCGTCTTTGGCCCCTTCAATATCTGCTTGGAAGAGTCCTTTGGAGTAAGGCCCTGTACTGAAGAGCAGCCCAAGAAAGGTGGTTAATATTCCAGGACCACCCCCTCCAACATCAAGGGCAGTCCAACCCAAGAAAAACAAACTCAGGTAAAAACAGCAAGAGGCCTGCATGGATGAACCAGAAGCTTCTCACCAAACTCCAGTGCAGAAAAGAAGCATAGACAAGGTGGAAAAAAGAACAGATACCCTGAGAGGAATACAAAGGCCTTGTCTGAGCATGTAAGGAAGCATGTAAGCATATCGGAAAACTAAAGCCCAACTCCAGTGGAATTAGGACAAGGATGTCTAAGGCAGTAAAAAGAGCTTCTAGAAGTACACAAGTGACAAAAGAAAGGTTCTGGAATATGTGGACCCACTGCTGAATGAGGCCCAGGATCTGTTGATACAGGACAGGGAAAAGACAAGAGGTGTTGAATTCGTTTTTCACGTCAGTCAGTACTGGCAAGACTGCCCTTCAGGAATCCCTAGTCACGAAGAATGGGGAGAGTCTGGAAGGAAGATGTACACTTGGTGGGAGTGGATCAGGTCAGGGCATACTTGACCAAATGGGATACACATATCTATGGGACCTGACGGGATTCACCCATGACAGCAGAGAGAGCTCCCTGATGTCCTTGCGAGGCCACTCCTGGTCATCTTGGATCATTCCTGGTGAGTAGCAGAATGTCCATCCTAGCTCCAAGAAGTATTACTTGAAAAGGCAAATGCCATGTTTCCTAACATTCTCCACACCATCAGTAAAACAAAAAAAAAAAAACAAAAAAAAAATTAGTGTTGTTTAAATAGCTCAATAAATGCATATCTTTTTATTTATGTCTCAGACTTTTTTTTTTTTTTCCAGACTCATTTAGCCTCAACTTTGCCTTCCAAACAAAGACTTTTGTAGCCTCTTCCATCTTCTAAGACTCGGTCACATGTTAAAGGAAAGATGAAAACAAAACACTCTTCCAGACAGCTGTTGCACTGGGGTTCTCCACGGATAAGGTGTGTGAGTGCAGAGGGTAAATGTTTTTGAGAGTGTTTAGAAACAGTCATGGAGAGTGTCTACAAAGCATCAAGGGTTTCTGTTTCTCATACTGTACCCCATGCCATGTAGGTTGGAATTGTGCAGGACATGGTGATGGGACACAGCCAGGAGAGCTAACCCAAAGTGTTCAAACTGATGTTCTTCACCATCCAGCAACCCCCTGCAGCCTACCACCTGACTACCAAAAGCATGCCGTGCACACCAAATACACCTGTGAAGAGCAGCTGAGAGAGATGGGATTACCTTGAAGAAAAGAAGACTCCAGGAGATATTATTGTGGTCTTCCAATACATAAATGGGGCCTACCCACATGTGTAGTGACTAGACTAGACTAGACTAGACTAGAACAGAGTAGTTTAGTTGGAAGAGACCTTCAAAGATCATCTAGTCCAACTACCTGACCTCTTCAGAACTAAACAAAAGTTACAGCATGTCAATGAGGGCAATGTCCAAATGCTTCTTGAACATTGACAGGCCTAGAACTACAAGCAGGTCTCAAGGAATCCTATTCCAGTGTTTGACCACCCTCACAGTACAGAAATTTTTCCTACTCTCCAATCTGGACCTCCCCTGGTGCATCTATGTGCCATTCCCACACTTTCTCTGATCAGTTACCAATGAGAAGAGGTCATCAGCTCCCTCTCCACTTGCCTTCCTAAGACAGTGTCTGAAAGCAATGAGGTCACTCCTCAGCCTTCTTTTCTCCAGACTAGACAAGCTGTCGCGTTAAGGGGTGTAGCTGATTAACCGTTACGGGCCCGGTCAGATTCAGGATACCTTTTCCTTAAACATGTGAATGTTAGTTTTATTTTCCTAGTTACTTCAGGCATTTACACCACATAATCCACCCCGTGACTATAGTCACTCAAGCTTCACGACAGTTGGAATATGTCGGGGATATCGCATACATTCTCGGATTGAGGTTTATCGAGTGTATGTACATTGTGTAGAGATGCTAAGCGTTTCATCATAAACCGGAGTTTAACATACAAACTAATCATCAGTATAAAACATAATACAGTGAGTATTAACAGAACAATAACAGGGTGAAGCATCTTGTTGAAGATTCCCGTGGCAGCTGGTGACCATCCAAACAAAGTGTCCCACCAACGGTGTCTCTCATCTCTCTTTACTCTTTCCATCACTCAATGTATTTCTTGTGCATCATGATGAACAGTAATCAGAGTCTTTTGTCCATTTTCTCAAACTTGTGTCATCAGCCGCTTCAGGTCCTTGTGTACCAGCAATTTCTTCACCAAGGTGAAGTTCATTCCAATAGGAGTAGGCAGCAGTTCATGAAGCAGAATATAATTAGATGCAATAAGTTGATAAGAAGTGACAGGTGCTGAGTATTTAAAATCACATCCTAGAATTTTGGTAAAATTGCAAACACAAACATTAGAGTGATTACTAGTATCTACCACTGTGTTATCTATGACTATAGAATCACAATGAGTTCTCATGAAAACACAACCTTTCCTAATATATACAAGTACAGTTTCAAGGGTTTCATTAGGATGTATCTCAAAGTGGCAAATATTCTGCTCAGTGTCAAGACAAATGTCTTGGGATTCCAGAGTGTTCCTTTCACAGATGAAACCTTTTTGTTCACGCACAATACAAGCATTTACATCAATTGTTTGCCACTTTCCTCCCTTTTGATGGGCCCATACTTTATGCTCCTTAGGATAAAGTATAGTTCCATTATGATTGAGTCCTAATGCAATGATTGGATATACATTGTATACGGTGGCATACAATTTGATCATTTTCTGCATAATGGGTAAAGTTGACTAATTGCCACCATGCTTGAAACTCTTTCAAATTCTGAAGCATTATCCCAAATCAATTTTCGAATTTCAGTGGGCAAAGTTCCTCCTTCTCCCTCTCTAATAATAGCTGCTGCTACAGATTGTATCCATAACTGCGCTTGGATGCAGCTCAAGGCAAGGGAAGTATTGCCTTGGGCTTTTCCAAGGGCATTTACAATTAATTGATGATCATTTTCCTCAATTTGTTCCCAATGGGGCAAAACATCTGATAGAAGCCATTGATTTGCTCCTAAAGCCAATGAGGATGATTTTATTGGTTATTCCAGTTTCCTTAGGTCATCTGTAGTAGCAGTTATTCTACTCATCAGCATCAATGCTATTTAATATACCTAATCCTGTCCCTAATAACCCAGTTGCATCCCGTGGCACGCGCTGAGATTGTTTTAGAGAACGTCCATGTAACCATGCTAACCAGCCGGTGTAGGCAGTTCTCAGAAAGGTGGTACATTTTGAGTTAATTTCAGAGCTATTATGTATCTCTGATATTATATATAGCACTAGCTCTACCCTTTTTAGGGACCGACTAGGGTTAAAGAGAATTTGTTGTTGTCCCACATTTTTAATTATGTAAGGACCTGTGTTGAAGATGGAAGGAGTTAGACCAACGGGAGGCTGAGTCGGTTTGTTTTCAAGTATCTGCAGAGGCAGAGGCTTCTTATCCTTTGTAGTTGATGATGTTTCTGTATTAACCATGAATTCAAATAATATTTCTGTGCCTCTGTAACCCTAAAGACAGTACACAATTATAGGTTTGGTGAAAGTAAAATTGTACCGGTAATCAAAATTTGGTTCAGTTATTTTGGTATAATCAGTACTATAATTTTGTGGTCTGGTAGAATCAGTGTATACTGTCTTAATTTCAGTCGGCCGATTATAAGTGGATCCATTAGTTATTCGACAACCAATTTGTATTATCTGGCCAGATGTGACTTGAAGTTCAGCCATTTTTAGAGAATCATTACAACTCCATTCATCTTTCAAAAATATTTTGTTTCCCTGTAGAACTAAGGTAGATAGATTTAGACCCCTTTTGTTCTGAGGTGTTCCAGTGACTGCGCTGTATCATGATAATGCATGATTCCAAGGATCATCATAAGGTGCTATGGTGTCACTAGGTATATTTCTAATTCCATACTGCAGTATATTGAATGTAATGTATGGAGTTAGGTCAGATGGTGTAGTTGGATCAGGTTCAACCACATCTATTTTGAATCTAAATAGTAGTCCTGTACACCGTGACTGCGACAGGCCTGAACCTAGACAGTGTTGTTGCCATATACAAGTTACAATAGTGGGTTCTATCAGGGTAAAATTATACCAACAATCCCACTCATCTGTAATACAGGACTTTGTTGTCACTTGGTTTCCAGATATTGTTATTAATGTGGCTTTCTCGTGAGTTAAGCCATTAACCATTCTACATCCCACCCGGATTTCTTCTCCTGTCCTTCCTTTTAGGAGTGGAAGCCATCTCTTATCCCAGCCCCACTCGTGTCTCGAAAACACCTCAGTTCCATGCATAACCACTGTAGCTAAGTTTAATTTTTTCCTTTAAGGCTTGCGTTCCCAAAATCCCAGTGTATTTAACATAGGGTTGGGACCACAGCCAGCCTGGGTCTCCTTGGCTGTAAACCAGAAGTGATTGCATCAAGGTCAGGGTGGAGCATAGTATTATTAATCCAAACTGTTGATTCATCATATTCCAGGTGTCCATATACAGTTCGCTAGGGGTTCCTGTAAACATAAAAAGAAAGAAAATATGCTCGGTTGTATTCAACCGGCAGGGTTAGAAAGAGGGTGATATCCACTGGGTGTTGATCCGGTGTATTTTTCCTGAACAATCTTTAGCTTCCCATGCACAGGGATTTTTGGGAGTAGTTAGTATCATGGGTACTATTCCAATCCGAGGCATTTTTACCAGCACAGGCTGTCCAGGAGAAAATCCTACAGGGTGCTTTTCTATTTTAGTATAATGCTTTTCTATTTCAGTATAGTGCTTTGGAGTGATTGTGGTAGAAGATGCACAGAAGGCTTTCATTTTGGGGCAGCCATCTCCACTCCATCTATTATTCAATTGATAGATGGCGTCATGTAATTGCAAATGCCATCCAGATTCATGAGTATTTGCGAAACGCTTGACCAATCCATTAGTGCATTCCACAATACCATTCGCTTGAGGATAATAGGGGGTGTGGAATACCCATCAGATCCCTTCCTCTCTGGCCCAGTCTTGTACCACTGCAGCTGTAAAATGTGAGCCATTATCACTTTGAATTTCCTCAGGTAGGGGGAGCGTGCTGAACCATCCTTTTAGTCCCTTTACTGTGTTTTCCCCAGTAGCTGATGCAAAAGCAGCAGCCATAGTGAGGCCAGATATTACCTCTACTCCTACTAGAACATACTTCTTCCCCCTTGATGATCACAATGGGCCAATGTAATCAATCTGCCAGGAGTGCCACAATGTTTTCCTGTCCCAAATGTGCAAGGGAGGTGCCTTACTCAGATGGTCCTTGTTAAGCCGTAAGCGACATTGGGAACAGGCAGTCACCACTTGTTCACACAGTTTGACTGATACAGGCCATCCTCGAGCTATACCTTCCTGATATGTCAGCCTGTCCGGTGTGGCCATGCTTAACATGTAACCATTCGAGCAACCGTTCCCACTCTTGGTTATCATTAGTGACATCAATTTGTCGCAACCGTGTGAGGCTATCTACCTGCTGATTGAATTGGGCAGCTACAGTGTTTGACTGATCATGTCCTTTTACCCATCCTAGATGTAGTGTTCGCTGCTTTCCTATCTCTAACAGTTGTTTCCAACTTTCAGTTTGCCAGACTGGAACTCTATTTACTTGCCAATCTTTAACTGCCCAGTGACCGATCCACTCGGTAGCTCCTTTAAAAACAACATATGAGTCAGTATAGATATGGGTAGCACCATGCTGTGCGGCTAATAAAACTGCTCTGAGTTCCCCTACCTGTGCGCTGCCTTCACCGGTTTCAATCAGTTTCTCTCCTGTTGTTACTTCCAATGCCACAGCCTTGTATTTCCACTTATTGTTTTCCCTATGAGACGAGGCATCTGTAAATCACACTCCTGTAAGATCACTGTCTTCCTTTAGAGGAGGCGCTTCCTGGATCGGGGATGGTTTGGTCGGTGGAAACTGAAACAGGAGGGTACTATCTATGTCCTTTTGTAGTTTGGATATTTTAGTATTACCCTCAGTGATTGGCATAATCTCATTAATACCTTCTAGATAGGCATACCATTTACGAACCGTGGGTTTCTGAGCAATGCCAGCAGGTGGTATTGTTCCTTTACGGACTACATCCAGGATACGGAAAGGTCCTCGGACAATCACATTCTGTTTTCTCCTTAATTGCTCTGTCTGTTTCACTGCTCGCACTAGAGACAATAATCCCTTCTCAAGATCCGAATATCTCCTTTCAGTATCACTGAAGGAGTGGGAGCTGAATTCTAGTGGTCTCTTGGGTCCCTCTGGCCCCCTTTGCCATAAGTTACAATGAGAGCCATGTTCACTGAACCCCCATTCCACACGGATAGGGTCAGTAGGGTGTATGGGGCCAAGCTGCTGGAACAACCTCAATTCCTTTATTAACAATTCTATTGCATTAGTATGCTGTTCAGTCCACTCCCGTGATTTTCCTTTCCTAAGCAAGTTTTACAGAGGATGCGCAATGATAGCAAAACCTGGAATATGTTTACATCAATAACTTAAAGCACCCAATACTTGTTGTAATTCCTTTACACTAGAAGGTCTTTGTCCATGTTCTATTTTTTCCAGCATGTCCTGAGGAACAGAGGCAGCTCCATTAACCCACCATACTCCCAGGAATTTAACTTCCTGTGCAGGCCCTTGGCACTTTGAGTCAGGGATTTCCAATCCTAAATCAGTCAGTGTCTTCCAGATATTTTCCATTGTATCTCTTACACTTTCCTCATCCTTTCCCCCTGTCAGGATATCATCTATATACTGATATACTGTGTTATCCAGTGGAATAGGAATCTCTGCTAGAATTTTAGCCAAAGTATTGTGGGCAATTGTGGGAGAATGCTTGTATCCTTGTGGAAGCCTATTAAAAGTATATTGGATTCAAATTGAGAAAACTTCAAGTACCTCTTTTGTAATGCCCTGCTTTCTTCTACATCATCTTCCTTTGCTTCTTTAGGAAAGCAGGAATACCAGTAGTAAGTGTAGTTTGCCTTTTTCAGTATTGTGAATTAAGGCCAAAATTCATCATGGTCCCACCAGATCAGTGGAAACGGATGTGTCACACAATTTCATCTGACCTCATTCTGTGTGGAAATGCAGTTGTTTCCAAACAGTTGCTCTTCTCTCTTACTATCAAACGTCCTCACCTAAATGCCTTATGTTTCCGAGAGGTGTAAAAATCTTGTCATCTTTAAAAGTTTAAGGACAGTCCTTGTTGTACGAGGAGGAAGCGCCTAAAATATATATATATATATATATTTCAGTTGTCTAAAAGTCACATCCTTCAGGTTGAGCAATTAAACTTACCCCTGTCCTGTCAACCTGTCAATGCTGAGAGAGAGAAGAGCTTGTGAAAGAGATTCCTCACCTTTATTTGTCATGACAGTTCTAGGCTGGGACGACCCAGACACGAGCACTTTCTCTTGTCTGCATTGACTGTTGGGGGAGCCTCGGGAGAACAAGCTATTACAGGCACCAGGAATGAAGTAGGTGAAACTCATTACTGAAGTCTCAAGTCTCTGATGATTTTAGTAAATTATTCTCTTCTGTAAATCAAAGCACTCCTCAAACAGGAAAAAACAAACAAACAAACAAAAACTTATTGAAGAAAGACAGACATTTTCTCCTTCACCTGTCCCTGTGTGTTTAGAAACAGAAAGGATCAGAGCAGATGACTACAAAAGGAGAACACCTCAAAATGCAAGGGTGTAGGAGGAGGAGATGATGGATTTGAGGCAGAAAAGTAGTTTCTCAGTGGGCTGTATTGTCCCCTCAGGACCTGTCTCAGGGCAGAATGGGTGCACGTAGACAGGAAAATGGAAAGCTCAGAAGTGGGGAGTACAACCATGTTTGCATGGACATTTCAGCCTGGGGTTTGGGCTGCTCTTAGAGCCCAGATAACCTGCCTTGCTCTTTGCCTCTAGACTGGCAAAGGGGAATCTGTGCACTGGCTTCATCTGGAAAACTTCAGATTAAACCATTGTCTGTAATTGTTTTAGCTGAAGATTGGCCCAGTCACCAACAGCAATATGTTGTGGTTTAGACCTGACAGGCAGCTAAGCACTGAGGGGATCTGGTCAAGGACCTTTTCCCGTACAAAAAGGGTAAATAAGCATGGGAGGTAGTGATGGGAAACAAGTCTGGTCAGCCACATTAATCATAAGATCACAAAAACATAGAAAGATTTGGTCTCAAAGGTACCTAAAACATCATACAGTTCCAACAGCCCTGCAGTAGGCAGGGGTACATTGCATCAGACCAGGTTGATCAAACCCCATTAAACCTGGCCTTGATGAATTCCAGGAATGGGGCACCCACAACTTCTCTGGTCAACCAGTTACAGTACCTCACTGCCCCCAGAGAAATCAATTTCTTCTGAATATCCAGTCTAAAACTACCCTCTTTTAGTTTAAAAGCTACCTCTGTCTTGAATGGAAATGCAGGACAGGAAGACCCACTGGGCACAGTTGTTTGTGCTGCTGCTACTAAGGACAAGAGATATGCATCCCAGTCTGTCTCAGGAGCCTCACACTGAAATGTAGGTGCACAGGGTTCATGTGCAAGCCTGATACATGAACTCCTCATTCTGGTGGAGATAGTCGAGGAAGAGGAACACTCTTTTGTAAGCACCCAGGAAAGAAGTGCACAGCATCTGTCCCAGTCCATGTCTTTTCTACCTCGTGCAGCTACTGAAACGGGGGACAGTCACCTTAAAGGTCCATGTCATGCTTTTCTGATCCATGCAGATTTATCAGATACCCAAAGGTATCAGAAATGACCCCAGAAACCAATGTTTGGGTTATCTCATCTATTTTTATTCACAGGCCCCTCATCTGCATGGTACCTCTCCTCCAGCTGGATCCCTTCCTTCACATCTAATTCTTTTGCCCCCAGTGGGCTGCATCACTTCAGTACTTTGGCAACTTGGTTGGCCATGTTGCACCTGGGCTATTGCCCATGGTGGGGGTTAAGAGAATCTCCTTTCCTCTTCTTGTCTCACACCTGGCTTTCTCGTCTGGAAGAAATCTCAGCTGATGAGCTACAGACTTCAGAAAAATTACGTCTCTCTGTGAAACTCCAGAGAAATATCCTCATCAATCAAAGTGTTCATCAAGCAAAGATCAGTGTGGGTTGTGTTTGCTGAAAGTTGAGAAGCAGACAGTCCTGGAATTGTGATCACTGTTGGGCTAAAGCAGCCCTGTGTTTCAATTCTCTTCTGTGCTGAGGAAGGATGCTGCCAGCTGACACTGAGCAAACCAGAACCTTGGTAAGGAAGCCTCTGAGACATGGGTAGAGAAAGGAGTAAAAGTTTTATTTATTCACCCCTGAATTTTGATAGAGGGAACTTGATTTGATTAAGGTACTCATTAAAGGTGTTGTTTATATTTTTTGTGTGTGAAGGTATTGTGTGATGTTACAAGAAAGATGCATGATATTGTTCAATATACAAGAAAAACATGGTAATATATATATATGGTAATATACATAGGCTAAATGTAGTAATATATGTATCATGTATAGTTCTTTAAGTTATAGGATGTTCTAAGGAAAGTAGGAGGGATCTGGGACAAGGGAACTACAAGGGGCAACTGCAGACTTGAGTGGAGAAGTCTGATGTCAGGAGAAGTGATGCAAGTCCTAGGGGATCAATGAGAAAAATGGTGCAACCTGGGGAGGTAAGGAGCAAGGTTGTCTCTACAGGGTCAAACTTCTCCTACCTGTCCAGACCTCCTTAAGAGACCTCTAGGCCTTTCTGTGTCTTAATAAGCCCCAAAGTGTAGTTGCTGCTAAGTCTATCAACTTCAGCTCCTGAGAGCAGACTGATGAAATCTCTCAGAAATTCAAAGTCAGAAGCCAAACCCCAGAGTTCTTCAAAGCATTGATTGGTTGCAATGAGGGCCATTTCTGAAAAAGCCCCATGGACACCTTAGAGCACTGTGGTGGCAATTGGAGGCCATGATCAGAGGTAGGCCAAGGCCCTGTGCAGGTGGCTCTGAGGCTGAGAAAATGCTGGCATCCTTCACACAGGCATCCACACCCATCAGCTTTCATGGGGCCTGTCAGATGACCAGACACAAGGAACCTCACCATGATCTTCCAGGCTATGTGACCTTCCTGATGGACTTTCAGCTCCTCAGATAGACACAACCAAGCCACACGACTGTCTCTCTCCAGTCATGTACTCAGGCACAAGACATTTGACAACCCACTGCCAAGGCTGCTTCTGAATGGGTCTTTCAGGTACTTGGGCAGAGGACATCACAGAAGCACCAGGTGCCTTCTGCTGGCCTGTGAGATACGCTGGGAGATGTGAGCCTAAAAGTCCATCTGGCAGCCCAGAGGTGAGGGTTGACCTGGCAGCTACTTCCGAAAGATAGGACCTCCCAGTGCCTTGCCCAGCCATGCTCCTGATGCTGGCCTCTCAACTCCAGAGGCAGAAGTGAGCTCACAGTCCCCACCAAAACCAATTGCTTCCTGCTGGAGTCAGAGTTTCTAAGGCACAATTGACACCCTATAACATCCAAACCCAGCACCCTCCTTGACACCTGGCACCTAGCAAGATAAAGGCAAGGTCATTTTCATCTTCCAAGGCCATGCACCTCCTGATGGCCTTTCTGCTTCTCTGATGGACAGAAGACCCCTGTGTGCAAGCTCTGTTAGGTACTCGGTCAGGACTGACCTTGAAATAAATATTTACACTAGCTTCATGTCAGCGTCTCCTCAGTTACTTATGACAGCTAAAATGATAAAAGTATACACCAGCCATATTGCTGAAGGTGGCACATGATATCCTCAGTCAGAAGTGCCCTGACACCCACCTGCACGGCCATGGGCCTCCTGCTGCCTCTGGAGATCCCTAGGCACAGCTGACCTGAGCAGTTCATCCCCACCAGTCTCTGGTTAGGGTTTTATTATGTGCTTTGTTATGGGACAAGGGTTGGTGTTAAGGCTGGCAATTTAATGCTAGCGATTAAGGGCTAGGGATGAGTGTGATCAATTGGATAAGACTAATGGTAATGGGTTAAAAACTGGCTGGATAGCCAGGCCCAAGGAGTCATGGTGAATGGAGTTAAATCTAGTTGGAGGCCGGTCACTAGTGGAGTCCCCCAGGGCTCAGTACTAAGGCCAGTTCTCTTTAGTATCTTTATTGAAGATCTGGATGAGGGGATCGAGTGAACCCTCAGTAAGTTTGCAGATGACACCAAGTTAGGTGCGTGTGTCAATCTGCTCAAGGGTAGGAAGGCTCTGCAGGAGGATCTGGACAGGCTGCACCGATGGGCTGAGGCCAACTGCATGAAGTTCAACAAGGCCAAGTGCCGGGTCCTGCACCTGGGGCACAATAACCCCAAGCAGAGCTACAGACTGGGAGATGAGTGGTTGGAAAGCTGCCAGGTGGAGAAGGACCTGGGAGTATTGGTGGATAGTTGGCTGAATATGAGCCAGCAGTGTGCTCAGGTGGCCAGGAAGGCCAACAGCATCCTGGCTTGTATCAGAAGCAGTGTGGCCAGCAGGGCTAGGGAAGTGATTGTCCCCCTGTACTCGGCTCTGGTGAGGCCGCACCTTGAGTATTGTGTTCAGTTTTTGGCCCTTTGCTACAAGAAGGACATCGAGGTGTTCAAGTGACTCCAGAGAAGGGCAATGAAGCTGGTGACGTGTCAGGAGAACAAGTCCTATGAGGAGTGGCTGAGGGAGCTGGGATTGTTCAGTCTGGAGAAGAGGAGGCTCAGGGGCGACCATATCTCTCTCTATAGGTACCTGAAAGGAGGCTGTAGAAAGGTGGGCATTGGTCTATTCTCCCACGTGTCCTTTTATAGCACAAGGGGAAATAGGCTAAAGTTGCGCCAGAGGAGATTTAGGTTGGATATTGGCAAAAACTTCTTTACGGGGAAGGCAGGAGGAGCCTGGCCAGGAGAGATGTGAGATTTGGGGGAGGAAAGAGGAGCTTGGATAGCAGAAGCTAACTATTTTGAAGAGGTAAGAATATTCAGGAAATGTTGATCCTACCATAAAGCTGAGTTAAAGCAGCCATGTGAGGCCCTTACCCTATTTTAACCTGTTACATTAATACCTAAATCTAAATGCCACTCCACACCCTGATAGAAATCCACCACTCTAATTTTTTAACACAATATCCCTTGAAGCCAAAATTAGTCCATAACCTCTTTCCATTACCTTTCCTCTATTGCTTATCCTGATCCCTGCATTTCACTATAGCATTAAAATGCTCTATTTAACCCTGGTCTTCTTGTAGACCTAAACAAAACCCTCAAACAAACAGCTTGCCCATACCCTAACCACAGACCTGACACCACAAGCAGAACACCAAACCGTCCCACTAAACAGCTGCTTGATCTCTCAACCAGCAAGGTTTACCTCAGTCTCTAATGCCATACATGAACAACTAACTTCCAAAGCCTGTCTTCCTGTGCATTAAACTTCTCAACTTTAACCCTTTTCCTAACCCTTAACTTTAGGTTCTTGTTCCCTTGGGGCAGGGCAGGAACCGTGAGATTGCTATGCAGTCACATGGCATTCAAAATGAATGTGAGGGGCCATGGATTTGATCAGCTTGTAGGCCACAAGGAGGAGATGTGTGGGAATACTCTGATGAGCTCAGTTCTGCCTCAGGATCTCCTGAACCAGCAGGAGGAATTGGCCTATGAAAGGGACTGTGAGGTCACTTCTGTCTCTGCAGTTGATAGGACAGCAGCAGGAAGATGTCACAGAAAGGGACTGTGAGGTCATTTCCGTCTGAAGTAGTTGACAGCTCACACTCCTACCTGGGATCTGTACTTTTCAGCTGACATCTGCCAGTGGTCCTGGTAGGCCAGCAGAAGGCACCTGGTTGGCATGCTGACTGTGGGATCCCCTCTGCCCACATACCCAGGAGGACCCAGACAGAAAGAAGGCCTGAATGTGGGTTGTCCTGTCCCTTCTGTTTGAGTCCATAACTGGACAGCAGCAGGCACAAGGCTTGGGTTTGTCTACACAAGAAGCTGCAAGACCAGTAGCAGGCCTTTTGGTTTGGAAGATGCTGGTGAGGTGACTTCTGTCTGGTTGGCTGACAGGCTGAAGAAGGCCAATGGGTAGGGAAGCCTACTTCAGGACTGATTTCCACCCTGATGGAACTTTCTTTGGTAGTAGGAAAGAGTAGGAGAGAAAAACCTGCCAGACAATGCACCTTGGAAGGTTGGCACTGGCCATGAAGAGGAAGAAATATCCCTCAAAGAGTTGTGCTGTGGTGCTAGAGGTCACCCAAAGAGTGTCTTTGATCAGACACTTTGATCAGCTTTGTGTTTCAAGGAACAGCTGGTGAGGGTTGACAAGACTTTGGTGAAACCACGGAAATGCCAGCATGAGAGCAAGGTGAAGAACAGAGATGGGTGTCTGCAGGTTTCCAGGAAATAGGGCAAAGTGTGGGGCAGCATAGGAAAGTCTGGAGAGGACAAAGTGGTGGGTGCTGTCAAGAAGAGAAGGCCACAGCAGCCCTGACTTTTTTGTCCCCTTGGATAGAGCTTCTGAGGAGATGAAATACCATCATTGCAAGGGGGCTCATTGCTTTCTTGAGACCCTGTGCAGAGGCAGGAAGGTGTCATACCACTGTTCTTCTTAAGGCATCACACTGCCCACCACACCCCACAAACCCCCAGCAGGAGCCCAGAGCCAGACATGGGAAAGCAGGAAATTCCCTTCTAGTGGCTGGAGTCAGGACCTGGCCCTTTTACTTCAGCACAACAAACCCAGACTTTTCTCAGCACAGTGCTTTGCCTATCTGTAATCACGGCCTCCAATTATCTGCCCTAACAAGTCCCTGAGGAGAATCTCCTGGTAACGGCCCTCAGTGGGGCCCATTAATACTCCAAGTCACTTCAACTTTTCCTTCTGACTTTACTTGCTCAAGCAATTGCATCATTCTCCTGTCAGTACCTGATGTTCACATACTGAGCACCAAAATCCACCATGGAACTCATTACAATGCAGAAACTCCTAAGCAAACATATGTCTTCCATAGTGTTATTCAAGTCTTCAAGACTTGGACAACTAATTGGAGAGCTTTCATGGTGTAGTTAAGGAGGAAGATTTCAAAAAGCACCTAATAAATATCTCTTCTCATTTTAAAGGATGAATTTTGTTGCATTTCAGTTTTGAGCATCTTTCTTCAATTGATATTAATCCAGGGCTTCTCCTATGGAGACATCCATAGCGAGGAAAAGCAGACACTTGAGGTTTGGCAGTGCATGGGCAACCTTGCTCCTCAGCACCCCAACCCTGACATTTCTCTCATTGGCCACCTGGCGCTTGCATCACTTTCCCTTACACCACACTCCTGCATTGAAGTCTGCAGCTGGATGTTACAGCCCCCTTGCACCACCTCCCACCTGCTTTCCTTAGTTGAAGCTTAGTTCAGCTTCATTGCCCTTCTCTGGACTCTCTTGAGCCCCTCGATGTCCTTCTTGTAGTGAGGGGCTCAAAACTGAACACAGTACTTGAGGTGCGGCCTCACCAGAGCCGAGTACAGGGGTTCAATCATTTCCCTAGCCCTGCTGGCCACACTGCTTCTTATTCCAGCCAGGATGTTGATGGCTTTCTTGGCCACCTGAGCACACTGCTGGCTCATATTCAGCCGACTATCCACCAATACTCCCAGGTCCTTCTCCACCTGGCAGCTTTCCAACCACTCATCTCCCAGTCTGTAGCTCTGCTTGGGGTTATTGTGCCCCAGGTGCAGGACCCGGCACTTGGCCTTGTTGAACTTCATGCAGTTGGCCTCAGCCCATCGGTGCAGCCTGTCCAGATCCTCCTGCAGAGCCTTCCTACCCTTGAGCAGATTGACACACGCACCTAACTTGGTGTCATCTGCAAACTTACTGAGGGTTCACTCGATCCCCTCATCCAGATCTTCAATAAAGATACTAAAGAGAACTGGCCTTAGTACTGAGCCCTGGGGGACTCCACTAGTGACCGGCCTCCAACTAGATTTAACTCCATTCACCATGACTCCTTGGGCCTGGCTATCCAGCCAGTTTTTAACCCAGAGAAGCATATGCCAGTCCAAGCCATGTGTAGCTTGTTCCTTCATAAGAATGCTGTAGGAAACAGTGTCGAAAGCCTTATTGAAATCAAAGTAGACCACATCCACAGCCTTTCCCTAATTTGCTAAGCACGTCTCTTTGCCATAGAAAGTGACCTTTCTGTTAGTGACCTAAAGAACCTTGCCATTCTCAAACCTTTAAGTCACTGTTTCTATTGTTGCAGAATCTCTTGGAATCTTCTGTTACATTGGTTGATGATTAAAACACAGGATTGTCACCCATTCTGACAGTAGAGTCCAACACCTTCTTCCCCGAGTCAGAAGGGACCTCTGGAGATGTCCACTACCATCATTTTCTCTGAGTAGTGATAGCTCTACAGGTAGATTGTGTTAGTCAGTGCTTTCTGCAACTGGGTTTTGAAAATCTGTGTGCCCATGACCCAGTGATGATCTACTGTCTTGATGGCTGTTCCCCCAGTATAGACACTGATGTCAGCAGAACGATGGAGCTGGTCAAATTTCAAAGATCGTCTCCCTTTGGGCAGTGGGGAATGGCCGTTCCCGTGCCCCCCACAAGTGTTTGCCAAGCTGTTGGTGCTGCTGTGCAGAGCAAATGGGTTGTGGTGCTGTGGAATGAGTTTGCGTGGCCATGATGGTCAGGGTGGGAAGCAGACTCAGCCAGGTCCAGATCACTGGGCTGGACCAGACAGAGGTACTTCACGAAGGGGGAAATGAATCACTGACCAGCTTCCCTCCTCTCTGCCTGCTGAGACTCTCTTCTCTGAGACTGCAGAGTCACAGGTTCCCAGTGAATACCAGGCTTTAGTTCTTTCCCTGTGGCTGAGCCCACAGTGGGAGATCTCTCACTTTCTGAAGGGCTGCAGTCACAGGCTCCGCTTTCCCTGGAGGTACCCTGGTCTCTGCAGGCAGCTCCAGATTCCCCTCCTGAAGTTCATCACCTACGGGTCACATGTGGGAACAGTCCTGGCTATGTAATGCAGTGACCATTCGCTGCCTCTGCTGTCAGTAGAGACCCATGGATGAGTGTTAAATCTAGCCCTTGGTCTCTGACAGGTCACAATGTGACAATGAGCCAGTATCTCCAGAACTGAAACAGGAACAGATGCTTGTGTGGAGCAATCCTTTGGGCCTATTCTTGGCAGTGGTTTAGGAAGGAAAACCCAGCCTTCAGGCATTGCACTGGGGTAATTCTGTTTTATTACAGAGATGTCATGAGAGAGTCTTCACTGACTCACAGTGTTAGATGCACATCTATACAGCCTCCATATGAGACAGAATAGGTTCATTCATTTATAGCGAGGGGTGGAGTGGAAGGCGGGATGGGAGAAATGCAAACACATGTAGTAATGCAAGGCGTACAAGAACTCATAGTGATGATGATGATGATGATGATGACGATGATGATGATGATGACAATGATGATAACAATAAGAAGAATAAGAATAAGAGCAACCAAAACACAGTCCTGGAAGGGGATGTACTGGGGTTCATTACTGGAGAGTGAAGGGATCTTTATGAGTACTGAAAAAAATCCACATCATCATTTTCCAAACTGCATCCTTCATTTCCTGGTTCCTCATGCTGTAGATGAGGGGGTTCACTGCTGGAGGCACCACCGGGTACAGAACTGCCAACAAAAGATTTAGGGATGAGGAAAAGATGGAGGGAGGCTTCAGGTAGGCAAATGTGACAGTAGTAAGAAACAGGGAGACAACAGCCAGGTGAGGGAGACACGTGGAAAAGGTTTTGTGCCTGCCCTGCTCCGAGGGGATCCTCAGCACTGCTCTGAAGATCTGCACATAGGACAGCACAAGGAAAACAAAACACACAAAAAATAAACAGGCACATGCCACAAGAAGCTGAACTTCTCTTAGGTAGGTGTCTGAGCAGGAGAGCTTGAGGATCTGGGGAATTTCACAGAAGAACTGGTCCAGGGCACTGCCTTGGCAGAGGGGGACGGAAAAGGTATTGGCAGTTTGCAGGACAGCATTGAGAAAGCCACTGCCCCAGACAGCTGCTATCATGTTGACACAAGTTCTGCTGTCCATTATTGTCCTGTAGTGCAGGGGTTTACAGATGGCAATGTAGCGGTCATAGGCCATGATGATGAGAAGAGAAAATTCTGCTGTGAAAAAGGAAACGAAGAAAAAGACCTGTGTGGCACAACCTGCATAGGAAATGATCCTGATGTCCCAGAAGTAGTTGGCCATGGCTTTGGGGACAGTGGTGGAGATGGAGCCCATGTCGATGAGGGCGAGGTTGAGGAGGAAGAAGTACATGGGGGTGTGGCGGTGGTGGTCGCAGGCTACGGCTGTGAGGATGAGGCCGTTGCCCAGGAGGGCAGCCAGGTAGATGCCCAGGAAGAGCCCGAAGTGCAGGAGCTGCAGCTCGTGTGTGTCTGCAAATGGCAGGAGGAGGAACTTTGTGAGGAAGCTGCTGTTGGACATTTGCTGTCTCTGGGACAAAAAAAAAAAAAAAAACAAAAAAAAAAACAAAAAACAAAAAAAAAAAAAACAAACAAACAAACAAAAAAAAACAAACACAGAGATGAGTTACTGAAACTTCTCTGAACAAACTCCCCTGCTTCTCTCACAGAAATCACCGTTCTCTGAGCTTGCATTTCAGCTATGGAAGTGACACTGCAGGGAAGGCATTCTTAGCCTCAACATTGTTTATCACACTGCAGGACACAGGCTCCTCTCCTGTTCTGGAGGTCTACCTGAGGAGGAGCTGGCTCATTCCCTAAAGCCCCTGAGGGCAGAGGCTGTGCTGGGTGGCAGAGGAGAGCAGGGGGTTGCTGCAGAGAAGGTGCCTGCACTGCAGGCCTGGCAGGGAGTACCTGAATCCCCCCTCCCTTGGTGTTTCAGGCAGCAGCTCCCTCTCGCTCCCTGCCCAGGTCTCTGCTGCCTGGAGCTGTCCCTGTTGTCAGCTCCTTCCCTGTTCCCACATCTCCTCCCTGCCATTGCTCACAGACCCTATCCCACCTGATGTGTGCTCAGCTTTGTTCTGCACACACCTCCTGTCCCAGAGAACTGTCCAGGGATATCTCTTCATGTTCAGCAGATATACAGCAGCTCTGACCTGTCCTGCAAGTCCTTCAGGGCAGGAAATTGAAAGTAGAGACCCAGGAGAGTTTCTTCCCTACTTCTAGTGCAGGCATTTCTCTTCCGTTTCAAGAATCTCCCTGAAAGATTCCCTGGGGATGTTGTGGAGCTGTAACCAGCCTGCCCAGGCAGCCTCTGAGCACCAGAACGATGCTGCCCTGCCCTTCCCTGCTGCGGGAGCTCCTTTCACCCACAGCTTCTCCCCGCAGTGTCCTGGGCAGTTCCCCGGGCAGGCTGAGTGCTGAGCCTGGCAGGCAGCAGAGGCCCTGCCCCAGAACACAGCCCCTGGGGCACTGCAGGGACCCTGCTCTGCACCACAGCCCTGGACACCCGTCTGCACACTGGCTGCACAGCCTGCATCCAGCCCTGTGAGAAGGAACCCTCAAGTCCTGTCCCTCTGACAGTTGTGGCAGGGAATCCCTGCTTTGGACCTTGTTATTCTCATCTAATCCAAAGAAGCTCTGAGAGTCACCCTGAAAGCTCCACAGGCTGTAGGATTTGTCTGCAAATCTGGAGATGGCACCAGGAACAACAGCTGTGCTGCTCTGCAGCCAGAGACTTACCCTGTTCAGGGCTCTGAAGATTTCTCCTGCAGTGAGCTCTCAGCATCCCCCCTCCACACTGCCTTTAACATCTCCCTCCCTTCTCTCACTGCCCTTGTCCCCTGCAGGAAGTGCCCCCAGCCCTGCTGCTGTGCTGTGCAGAGTAGCTGCTCCTGGGCAGAGCTGTCTCTCTACAGCACTGCCCACTTGCCAGGAGCTCCCCTTGGCCTCAGGAGGCTGGCCCAGCTTAACAGCACAGGGAGCTCTTGACAAGTCCCTGGGCCTCCAGGGGAATACAGCCTGAAGCAGACTGAAACGATCACTAATATTATTTCCCTCCACTGAGGAAAGAAACTCTTTTCCAGCACTATTGCACCTCATATCTGAAAAAGTATTTGTTCCATGAGTGACCTTTCTCTGCAGAGCTGCTCTCAAGGATTTCTTCTCCTAGTCTGTACTCATGGCTGAGGTTGCCCTGGTCCAGGTGCAGAATCTTGCATTTGGACTTGTTGAACATCATTATGTTAACAATGGGCCCACTTTTCAAGCTTGCCCAGGTCCCTTTGAGTGGCTTCTCTTCCTTCAGTTCAATCAACTGCACTCTCAGCTTGATGTCATCTGCAAACTTGATGATGGTGCACTCAATCCCACTGTCTATTTCATTGATAAAGATTTTCAATAGTCCCAGTCCCTGGAGAGACCCCCAAGGTAAACCTCTCTTCACCTGCCTCCAACTTGGAGATGGAGCCATTGACCACCACTCTCTTGGTGTGACCTTCAAGCCAATTCCTTACCCACTGAGCAATTCCTTACCCTCAAGCAATTCAAGAGACTCCTAGAGCATGTTGAGGGGAAGTTTCTGGTCCAGACATTTGGACCAGGATGGATTCTCCAATTTGGAGACCAGGATGTCATGTGGGACCATGTCAAATGCCTTACAGAAGTCCATGTAGATGGCATCGGTCAGTCTTCTTTTGTCAACTGATGCAGTCAGTTCATTGTAGAAAACCAGCAGATTGGTCAGGCATGATTTGCCTTTAGTGAAGCCATTCTGGCTGTCTTGGATCACGTTTTTCTTTCTCTTTTTCTTGCACCTGCCTTGATATTGCTTCCAGGAGGATCTTTCCCAAGATCTTGTCAGGCACAGAGGTGGGGCTCATCAGTTTGTAGTTCCCCGTGTCCTTTTTCTACCCTTTTTAAAAAATGGGAATGATGTTTCCCTTTTCCCAGTCACCTGACTGCCAGACCTTTTTCAATATGATGGAGAGAATCTTGGCCACTGCATCAGCCAGTTCCTTCAGGACCCTGGGATGCAAGTCATCAGGCCCCATAGACTTGTATGTCTTTACTTTCATCAGGTGGTCTCAAACTCGCTCTTCACTTACAGCGGGTGAGACTTGACTCCCTCAGCCTCCATTTACAGGTTCAAGGAAAAGAAAGACTTGGGAAGCCTGACTGGCAGTGAAGACCAAGGCAAAGATATTGTTGAGTACCTTAACCTTCTCCATATCTGCTATTACCAATTCACCCTTCTCATCCATCAGAAGGGACACACTCTCCTTCGCCTTTCTTTTCTGGCCAAGGTACCTCTAGAATCCCTTTCTGTCATTCTTTGCATCCCTTGCCAAGCTCAGTTCTATCTGTGCCTTGGCATTCCTGATCCCATCCCTGTATATCCAGACTGCATCCCTGTACTCTTCCCTGGCCACATGTCTCCGTTTCCACTGCCTGTGCATTTCCTTCTTGTGCCTCAGTTTGGCCATCAGGTCCTTGCTGAGCTGCCCCAGTTGTCTGCCCTTCCTGCCCACTTTCTTATGCAGGAGGATGGAGAGTTTCTAAGCTCTAAGGATAACATTCTTAAAGAGTTGCCAGCTCTGTTCAGCTTCTTTGTCCCTAGGGACAGTATTCCAGGGGATCTCGTCCACAAGGTCTTTAAGTAGCTTGAAGTTGGCTCTTCAGAAGTTCAAGGTCCTGACTTTGTTCTTCGCCAGGCCCACATTCCTTGAGATCACAAACTCAACGAGGATATTGTCACTGCAGCCCAGACTGCCTCCAATCTTAACCTCTTTAATGAGTTTGTCAGCACTAGTGAGCACCAGTGCCAGTAACACTTCTCTAGTTGCTCTGTATACCTGGACTGGGAACTTATCCTCAATGCTCTCTATGTGTCTCCTGATTTGCTTACAGCATGTTTTGTAGCTTTTCCATCAGACACCCGAGTAGTTGAATTCCCCCATCAGGATGAGAGCATGCGAGCATGGCACTTCTTGTAGTTGAAGCATGAAGGCCTCATCCACAAGCTCTTCTTGATCAGGTAACCTGGAGAAGACCCCAATCACAAGGTGTCTTTTATTGGTGCGGTCCTTAACTTTTGCCTACAAGCTCTCAACCTGTCCATGGTTGTTTCTCAGAGGCATCTCTTTGCAATCAATCCTTTCCCTAACATACAGGGCAACACTTACTCCCCTTCTTCGCTGCCTATCTCTTCTGAAGAGCTTGTAACCCTCAGTGCTTCCAGTTGTGTGAACCATCCCACCACGTTTCCATGAGAGCAGTTAAGTCATATTTGTCTAATTGCATCATGGTTTCCTTCAGCGACCATGAGATGGTGGAGCTGATTCAGAGGGGAGGGTAGTGTAGCTCACAAATAGCAAGCTCAAAATCTTGACCATCGGGAGAGCCGTCTTTGGCCTCCTCACCTATCTGCATGGAAGAATCCTGTGAGTTTAGGAAAGCTATAACCTACCTGTAATTGAACTTGGCCAAGGATTTCAAAGGCAGTAAGAAGGGCTTCTGAAAGTATATAGGTAGCAAAAGGAAGGCTCCGGAAAATGTGGACCCACTTCCTTCTTCACCTCAGTCATTACTGGCAAGACTGACCTTGAGGAATCCCAGGTCACAGAGAACGTAGGAAGGTCTGGGGCATGGGCACTTGGAGGGAGTGGATCAGGTCAGGGCATACTTGACAAAATGGGATATATACAAGTTTATGGATTGTCTGACAAATCTGGTGATATCTGACAAATCTGCTGGATTTCTACAAAAGGGTTACAGAACTGGCGAATAGAGGAAGGACTAACATCATCTACCTGGAACTGTGGAAATCATTTGATGCTGTCCCCCATGATATCCTTGTCTCTAAACTGGACAATGATTTGACGAGTGGACCACTCAGTGGGTAAGGCATTGGCTGGATAGTTGCATTCAAAGAGTTGCAGTCAATGGCTCAATGTCCAAGTGGAGATCAGTAACGAGTGGTGTTCCTCACAGGTCAGTATTGGACTGGCACTGTTTAACAACTTTGTTGGTGACATGGCCAGTGAGATCAAATGCACCTTCAGCAAGTTTGTTTATGACAGCAAGCTATGTGGAGAAGTCAACATGCTGGAAGGAAGGGAAGCCATCCAGAAGGACTTTGACAGACTTGAGAGGTGGACCTGTGTGAACCTCATGAAGTTCAGCCAGGCCAAGTGCAAGGTCCTGAATCTGGACTGGGGCAATCCCAAACATATTTACAGGCTGGGTAGAGAATGGATTGAAAGTAGCCCTGAGGAGAAGGACATGGGGGTGCTGGTGGATGAGAAGCTCAATATGAGCCAGCAATGTGTGCCTGCAGCACAGAAAAACAACATTATCCTGGGCTACATCAAAGAAAGCATGGCCAGCAGGTGAAGGAAGGTGATTCTCCCCCTCTGCTCTGCTTTTGTGAGAACTCACTTGGGGTTCTGCATTCATCTCTGGGGTCCCCAGCACAAGAAGGACATGGAAGTATTAGAATGAGTGCAGAGGAGGGACACAAAGATGATTAAGGGTCTCAAGCACCTCTCCTATTGGAGAGGAGAGCTGGGAGGGAGTTGGGGTTGTTCAGCCTGGAGGAGAGAGGGCTCCAGGGTGACTGTATAGCAGCCCTCCAATACCTAAAGGAAGCCTACAAAAAGCTGGGAAGGGACTCCTTGTCAGGGAGTATAGTGATAGGACAAGGACTAATGGTTTTAACCTAAAGAAGGGTAGGATTCAATTAGATTTAAGGAGGAAATGTTTTGCTCTGAGGAGGGTGAAGCACTGGAACAGATTGCCCAGAGAAGTTGTGGATGCCTCATCCCTGGAATTGGTCAAGACCAGATTGGATGGGGCTTTGAGCAACCTGATCTAGTGGAAGGTGTCCCTACCCATGGCAGGGGGGTTGTAATTGGATGATGTATAAAATCCATTCCAAGCCAAACCATTCTAAGATTCTGTGATTCTATTGGACCTGATGGGATTCACCCATGAGAGTGGAAGGAGCTGGCTGATGTCATTTCAAGGCCACCCTTGGTCATCTTGGATCAATCCTGGTGAATAGCAGAAGTGCCCCAAGACTGGAGGAAAGCAAATGTCCATCTTTGCTGCAAGAATGGCAAGGAGGAGGGCCCAGGGAAGTGCAGGCTGCTTAGGCTCCACTCCATCCCAGGAAAGGTGATGGACCAGCTCATCCTGGAACCCTATTCCAGGCACAGGAGCAACAATAATATCATCACGAGCAGTTGTGATATCTTCATGTAGGGGAAGTCACTCTTGACCAACTGGGACATGAAATGCCCCTGATGAAATAACAGGCCTGGCAGAAGAGGGCAGAGCAGTGGATATCGATACACTTTGACTTCAGTAAAGTTGCGAGGTAGATTAAACCTGGTAGGCAGCTAAGCACCACAGGGCTACGAGCTCATTCCTCCTACCTAGTGGGGTGTTTTGAAAAGAACTGAAGGTAAAAGTGAAAAAAAAAAAAAAAAGTGGGCTGGAAAAAAGACAGTTTAACAGCTAGATGTGCACACAAGCAACGACAACAACAAAACAACCAACCAACAAACAAACAAAGAACAGAACTTATTATTTTATTATTCACCATTTGCCATTGACAGGCAGATGTGTAGCCATTTGCAATGTTCTTCATACCACCAATAAAAGACAAAAACAGATTTTGCTAGTGTTGCTTAAATAGTTAAATAAATGCCTATCTTTTTATTCATGTCTCAGCTCACCTCAGTAGACACATGGACTTAGTAGAGCAGGACCAGAGGAGGACCACAAAAATGACCTAGAGCACGTCTGCTAAGAGAGGAGACTGGGAGAACTATGATGATGATGATGATGATGATGACGACTATCATTATCATTATCATTATCATTATCATTATCATTATCATTATCATTATTATTTACTGGAAAAGAGAAGGCTTTGGGGATACCTTACAGCAACCTTCCTGTACATAAAGGGAGCCTACAGGAAACTTGGGGAAGGACTCATTACCAGGGAATGTAGTGATAGGACAAGGGGCAAAGGCTTTCAAGTAAAAAAGGGTAGATTTAGATTAAATATTAGATACTCACATATCGATGAACCATGTCTGCACAGCATCAAGGGTTTCCGTTTCTCATCCTGCCCCCCATGACATGTAGGTTGGGGGTGTGCAAAACATTGTGAAGTTTGCATCGTGGGCTGCATCAAAAGAGGAATGGCCAGCAGACCGAGTAAGGTGATTGTCCCCTTCTACTCTGCCCTTGTGAGGTCCCGCCTGGAGTACTCCATTCAGGTTTGGGGACCCCAGCACAAGAAAGATGTGGACCTGTTAGAGCAAGTTCAGAGGAGGGACACAAAGATGATCAGAGGGTTGGAGCTCCTCTCCTATGAAAAAAGGCTGAGAGAGCTGGGGATGTTCAGTCTGGAGAAGAGAAGGCTCTGAGGAGACCTCATTGTGTCCCTTCAGTTCTTAAAGGGCTCTTAAAAAAGGGTGGAGATGGACTCTTTACTCGAGTTGATAATGATAGGACAAGGGGAAAGGTCTTCAAGTAACTGAGGATAGATTTAGACTAGATGTTAGGAGGAAATTCTTGACTGCATGGATAGTGAGTCACTGGAAGAGGTTGTGCAAAGAAACTATGGATCCCCCGTCCCTGGAGGTGTTCAAGGCCAAACCGGAGAAGGCCCTGGGCAACCTGATCTAGTAGGTGGCATGCCTGCTTAAGGCACGGACATCGGAACAAGAAGATCTTTTAGGTTCCATTCAACCTAAGCCATTTTATGATTCTTTGGCACAGCAAGGACAACTAACTGAAGCACTCCCTGCAGCCCACTACACCGCTAACAAAAGTATGCCATGCACAAGAAGGGCACCTCCAGTGAAGGCAGCCTGAGAAAGTTAGGATTGCTTAGCCTTGAGAAGACTCCAGTAGACATTATTGTGGCCTTCCAATACACAAATGGGGCTTAGCCAAGTCTGTAGTGATTAGAACAGAATAGTTCAGTTGGAAGGGACCTTCAAAGGTCATCTAGTCCAACTTCCTGACCTCTTAAGGGTTAAACAAAAATTAGAGACTATGTATGAGGGTATTGTCCAAATGCCTCTTGAGCACTGACAGACATGGGGCATCAACCAGGTCTCTAGGAAGCCTGTTCCAGTGTTTGATCACCCTCAAAGTACAGAAAAATTTCCTAATGCCCCATCTGAACGTCCCCTGGTGCATCTATGTGCCATTCCCACATGTTGTGTGATCAGTTACAAGAGAGAAGAGATCATCCCCTCCTTCAACACTTCTCCCCCTCAGGAAGTTGTTGAGAGCAATGAGGTCAGTCCTCAGCCTTCTTTTCTCCAGACTAGATGGCCAAAGGGTCCTCAGGCTGTCCTCCTAGGACATGTCCTTTTACCAGCATTTCCCATTTTCCCTTGGTTTCCCAAATGACAAGGTCCCTGATCAGATACCCTGACTGCAAGAAGTGTTTTCTCTCTCTCGCATGTTCTCACCAGCCAGTGTGACTGACCATGTTTGGTTCCCTTCACTGCCTTCTTTATCACTTGTTGGTCATGTTTGTGTCTCTGGATGTGTTGTGCTTTATCTCCAGGAGGTAACCAAGCTCCCCACAGCCACTCTCGCCCTCACCCTCCTTAGCAGAACAGATGGAGAAAAATAGGAGAGAGCTGGAAAGACCCTTTTTCAGGGAGTGTAGTGCTAGGACAACAAGTTTTAAATTAAAAGAGAGTAGAATTAGATCAGATCTAAGGAAGAAATTATTCACACAAAGGGTGTTGAGACACTGGAAAAGATTACACAAAGAAGTTGTAGATGCCCTCTCCCTGGTAGTGTTCAACATAAAGGTGGATGAGAGCTTGAAAAACCCGATCTCGTGGGATTAGCCCCTATCCATGAAAAGGGGGCTGGAACTAGATGGTCTTTAATGTCCTTAACCCAAAGCATTCTATGGTTCTTAGATCCTGGAGGCCTACAATTCATAGAATCATAGAACCATTAAGGTTGGAAAAGACCTCCAAATCAACCATCACCCAACCATCGATATTACGCTCAAAACAGTGTCCCAGGCATGAAGCTTTCCTTAAACATCCCCAGGGAAGGTGACTTCACCACGTCCCTGAACAACCTGTTCCAAAGCCTAACCAAACTGGCCAAAGATCAGGGTGGACGGAACCTTGAGCAACCTGGCCTAGGAGAAGTTTCCCTGCCCATGGCACGGGGGTTGAGACTAGATGGTCTTTAAGGTCCATTCAGACCCAAAGGATTCTAGCATACAATGATCCTGCAGGCCAGCAATTGGTTGTGTAGCTTATGTACACAGAGGGATTTCAGTTTATGTCAAAAAATTTCCCACTTAATATCAACAAACATTTGGAAGAGATGGGATGCAGCCTCCCTGTCACTTTGTGGGTGTCTGATCTCATAATGGGACAAGAAAAGAGTACTCTCACGCCAAACCCTTCTTTCAAATTAGGGGAAAACACACAACTGGAAATAAGTGATCATCCCCAGCTGAGAGAAAAAAATCAGTGATTGCATCAGCCTGTTTCAAAGTTGATTCCTCTGGAGGTCCAAGGACTTGTCAAGAGCTCCCTGTGCTGCTGAGTTGGGCTGGGCTCCTGAGCCCAAGGGGAGCTCCTGGCAAGCAGGCAGTGAGACAGAGAGATAGCTCTGCCCAGGAGCAGCTCCTCTGCACAGCGCAGCAGGGCTGGGGACACTGCCTGCAGGGGACAAGGGTGGCTGAGAGAAGGGAGGGAGATGTTAAAGGCAGTGTGGAGGGGGGATGCTGAGAGCTCACTGTGGGAGAAATCTTCACAGCCCTGAACAGGGTAAGTCTCTGGCTGCAGGGCAATGAAGCTGTTGTTCCTGGTGCCATCTCCAGATTTGCTGACATTTCCCACAGCCTATGGGATCTTTCAGAAGGACTCTATTGTCTCTACTGTATAAATGACATACTCCAGAGCAGGGTTAACCAGGCACAGCTGTCAGAAGTACAGGACATGGGGGTTCATTCATATGGGGCTGGCTGAAGGCTGTGCAGGCAGGGTGCAGGCAGGGGTGGCCAGGGCTGTGGTGCAGAGCAGGGTCCCTGCTGTGCCCCAGGGGCTGTGTGCTGGGGCAGGGCCTCTGCCGCCTGCCAGGCTCAGCACTCAGCTTGCCTGGGAAGCTGCCCAGGGTGCTGCGGGAAGAAGCTGCGTGTGGAAAGAGGCCCCTGGGCAGGGACGGGCATGGCAGGGTCCTGCTGATGCCTTCAGACTTCTGCCTGGGTTAGGCAGCTCACAGCTCCATGGCACCCCCAGACCATGTCAGAGCAGACTCTTAAAAGGAAGGTCAAGTCTGAGGCTTTCCTGAAGCTGTGCTTTCACCTCGCTTTGGTTCGTCAGGATGGGAATGGAAACAGAGCTGTACAGAGTAGAGATTTCATGTCACCCCAGATTTTATGAGGAACCTCAGAAAGAGCATTCAGTACCAAGAGTCCTTCATAATGCAGCAGCACCACCTTCCCAGTTTCATCAGGGCTTTTGTGACCTGCTGTTCAGCACATGCACACACTGAGAGGGTGAAGGGCAGAGCTGAGCACAGCAGATGGGATGGGTTCTGGGAGCACTGGCAGGGCACAGATGTGGCGACAGAGAAGCAGCTCCTGGCAGGAACGGCTGCAGGCAGCAGAGATCAGCAGGGAGAGGGAACTGCAAAGGGAAACCCTGCTGCAGAGGACATATAGGCACCTCCTGCCATCCCCTGCAGTGCAGGTTCCGTCCCTGAGCAACCCCCCTCAGCTCTCCTCTCCCACCCAGCAGAGCCACTGCCCTCTGGGCTGGGGGGTCCTGGGTAGCAGCTGCCTCCTGTGTAGCCAGAGCCCCAGAAGAAGGCAGATCTTCCTTTCCTGTTATGTGCCCTGTCCCAGTGCTCAGCAATGGGCTGAGAGCCACTGCTCTGCCATGGTGCTGCCTGGCAGGCAGCAGGCATGGCTTGGCAGGGCAACCCCTTTCTGCTTGCTCATCTGTCTCTCCCCTCTCTCGGTCATGCTGCTTGTCCTTCTCCCTCTGCCTGTTTCAGACTTTCTCTTCAGCTGGGGCTCTTGGGTGTGTCAGCTCCTTGGAGTGGTGGGGAGGAGTTCAGCTGAGGATCAGACACTGGTGCTCAGCATCCTGCAGAGGAGGTGTCTGCAGGGGAACAAGGTGCCAAAGGGCCCTTCTAACCTGTGGAGCTCCTGGCAGAGCAGTCAAGAGGACTGAGAAATGATCTGGCTCTGCCTTCGCAAGTACTGATCCTTAGGGCACTTCACATCGGCCCGAAGACAAGTATGGTTACCCGTTTGAGAACATTGCACAGGTGTGGAGTAGTTGTAGTGGGAGAAGCTAAGCCCTATGGAATGGCATCAGTATGACCCCGTGTCACAGCCCATCTTCTGAAGAATGAGCATGAAGCTACTGCACAGCCTCTCTGTATGATGGGTACAATTCGCCAAGGGCACACAGCACAGTGACAGTGTTGTTTCCTCCAGCCTGCCCTCTCCAATTCTCATGCCTGGAGAGAAAGAGCAGAGAACAGGCTGAGGTGAGAACAGGTTTTGTCTCAGTGGTTACAGGCTCGATCACTTGGTCACTGAAGAAGGTGAAGAGGAAGGACTCTACAACTACCTGTGTCCTGGTTTCAGTTAGAACAGAATTAATTTTCTTCCTAGTAGCTGGTGGAATGCTGTGTTTTGGCTTAGGATGAGAAGAGTGCTGATAACACCCCGATGTTTTAATTGTTGCAGAGCAGTGCTTATACCAAGCCAAGGACACCTCAGACTTTTGCTCTGTCCTGCCAACAGGCAGGCTGGGGGTGCAGTAAGAGCTGGGAGGGGACAGACCCAGGACAGGTGACCCGAACTAGCCAAAGGGGTATTCCATACCATCTGACGTCATGCTAAACAATATATAGGGGTGGCTAGCCGGGGGGAGGGGGCCGGACTGCTCGGGGTTAAGCTGGGCATCGGTCAGCGGGTGGTGAGCAATTGCATTGTGCATCACTTGTTTGTACATATAATTATTAGTAGTACTATTATCATCATTGTATTATTATTATTATTATTATTATTATTATTATTATTATTATTATTATTATTATTATTATTATTATTTTCCTGTCTTATTAAACTGTCTTTATCTCAACTCACGGGCTTCACTTTCCATTTCTCTCCCCCGTCCCAGAGAGGGAGGGGGGAGGGTGAGCGAACGGCTGCGTGGTGTTTAGCTGCCAGCCGGGTTAAACCACGACAGTCTTTTTGGCGCCCAACGTGGGGCCCGAAAGGTTGAGATAACGGCAGATCTGACCAGAGTGTGTTAAACTAAAATTGGTATAAGTATTAGACCTGCTTAATAGTCTCTTGTCATAATGCTGATTGCTTTAATCTCAACTGTGCTGCGCCTGTTTTCCAAATTGAGTATTATAGCACGTTATTTTCCGTATGTGCTCTCTGTCATGTTGTTTATCCTCTCTGGGCCCTGGTTTCAGACCATTATGGTACTGTGTGTTGTATCAGTGGCTTATGAGATGATGAAATATCTGGCCATGACTCTAACCTGGTATTTGTACTCAGTAACATCTTCGATTCTATACTTTGGAAACTGTATTTTGGAAACTATTAGCAATTGTATCTGTTGCCTTTTTTCATTAGGGAGTCAATCTGTGGAGGGGAAAGGGGAAGATAATTTTTCTTACTTGATCACTCTCCCTTTCTCCTTCACCACCCCTGTACCCTCCTTGATCACTCTCCCTTCCTCCTTCACCACCCTCTTATCCTCCGAGTTTATTACAATAGCTCTCCAAGATATTGAATATCCTTGGGATACTCAGACCAGCATGGTCCTGTTGTTCTGCCTCCTGAATGCACTTCAGGTTCTGCTTAAAGTTAAACAACTACTTAGGAAGCTCATCCGGAGATCTGCCCGGAGGCAGTATAGTTGTGGGTGGCAGGGAGTATGGAAGGATATGGGCAGGCATCTAGACCAGTTGGCACCCCCAGTGTTTTGGGAATTCACCCCTGAACAAGTGCAAAATCCTCAAAAACTGGCAGAATGCTTGAATAAAAGGTGTCGCGATTCTGGCAGTTCCAAAGTAACACAAATCATTGTAACATGCTGGGGCCTGGCTCATGCCTATCGAGCTGCCATGGATACTGCTATCAACTTAGTGACAGACCCTGCGGCCACTCCAAGTCCCGTGACAGATCCAACGGCCACTGTGACCCCTACGGTGGACTCTGCAGCCGCTCCAGTCCCAGCTTCTGCAGATGCTCCAATCCCAGCTCCTGCAGCCACCCCAGTCCCAGCTCCTGCAGCCGCTCCAGCTCCAGTTCCTGCAGACGCTCCAGCTCCGGTTCCTGCAGCTGCTCCAGTTCAAGCTCCTGCAGCCGCTCCAGTTCCAGCTCCTGCAGCTGCTCCAGCTCCGGTTCCTGCAGCTGCTTCAGCTCCTGCAGCCGCTCCAGCTCCTGTAGCTGGGTCAGAGAAACGAGCTGTAGCAGTGCAAGTTGACCCTGCGGAGGGTATTCCAACCTCTGTGGCAGACCCTGTAACAAGGTCAGAGAAACGAGCAGTAGCAGTGCAAGCTGCCCCTGTAGAGAAGGTGAAAAAATGGTATAGAGATTCAGGTCGTTTAGAACGCAGAGAATCTTCTGCCAAATCTAGGTATAGAGACGACGGAGACGACGATGACGCTGGGCCATCAAGGGTTCAGGAGGAGGAAGATGAGGATGCCGAAAAATCCACAGTAACTACCCGAAGCCTAAACGAGCGTGAGTTACGAGATGTACGAAAAGATTTTGGTCGCTGTATAGGTGAGCAGCTTGTCACCTGGCTGCTCCGATGCTGGGACACTGGAGCCAATTGTGTGGAATTAGATGGCAGGGAAGCCAAGCGACTGGGATCCCTTGCTAGAGATGCAGGCATTGACAAAGCAATTGCAGATGGAGCACAATCTCACAGCCTCTGGAGGCGTCTCCTCTCAGCTGTGAGGGAAAGGTATCCCTTCAAGGAAGAACTTTTATGTCTACCAGGCAAGTGGACCACTATGGAGAAGGGAATCCAGTATCTGAGGGAATTAGCCGTACGGGAAGTGATTTATGAGGATCCAGACCTCAGACAAACATCCAAAGATCCAGATGAAGTCAGGTGTACGCGACCCATGTGGCGGAAGTTTGTACGGAGTGCACCATCATCATATGCCAGCTCATTGGCAATAATGGCCTGGAAAGAGGATGAGGAACCCACAGTGGATGAAGTGGCTAAACAACTCCGGCAGTACGAAGAAAGTCTCTCCTCTTCCTTACAGGCCTGCGTCTCAGCTGTGGAGAAACTTTCTGAAGAGTTCCACCAACTTAAAGAGAATCTATCTTCATCCCCACCTGAACCAACCAGTGTCCACCGACCAAAAGAGAACACTGTGGAGAAACTTTCTGAAAAGGTTCACCAACTTGAAGAGAGATTATTCTCCTCCGTACCTGTACAGAGCAGTGTCTCAGCTATCAGGGGTAGTCGTTCATCCACACAAGGAAGACGATATGGTGGGTACTCACCCCGTGCCACCCTGTGGTTTTACTTACGAGACCATGGAGAGGACATGAGAAAATGGGATGGAAAATCTACCGCGACCCTAGAGGCACGGGTACGTGAGTTGCAAAAGAAAACAATCAGGAAGAAGGGATTCTCTGAAAAGTTTGCTGCTCCAACTTCCAGCAGACAGTCCTTCAAACACAGAAACGAAGAAGATTCCGACCAGGATTAGGGAGGCCCTGCCTCCAGCCAGGGGGAGGAAAGGGATAATCGAGTTTATTGGACTGTGTGGATTCGATGGCCTGGCACATCAGACGCACAGAAGTATAAGGCTTTAGTAGACACCGGTGCACAATGCACTATAATGCCATCGAGCTATAAAGGACCAGAGCCCATCTATATTTGTGGAGTGACAGGGGGATCTCAGCAGTTGACTGTATTGGAGGCTGAAGTGAGTCTGACTGGGAATGAGTGGGAAAAGCACCGTATTGTGACTGGCCCGGATGCTCCATGTATCCTTGGCATAGACTATCTCAGAAGAGGATACTGCAAGGACCCAAAAGGGTTCCGGTGGGCTTTTGGTATAGCTGCCTTAGAGACAGAGGGCATTAAACAATTCTCTACCTTGCCTGGTCTCTCAGAGGACCCCTCTGTTGTGGGGTTGCTGAGGGTCGAAGAACAGCAAGTGCCAATCGCTACCACAACTGTGCACCGGCGGCAATATCGCACTAACCGGGACTCCCTGATTCCCATCCATAAGCTAATTCGTCAATTGGAGAGCCAAGGAGTGATCAGCAAGACTCATTCACCTTTCAATAGTCCCATATGGCCAGTGCGAAAGTCTAATGGCGAGTGGAGACTAACAGTGGACTATCGTGGCCTGAACGAAGTGACGCCACCACTGAGTGCTGCAGTGCCGGACATGCTGGAACTTCAGTACGAACTTGAATCGAAGGCAGCCAAGTGGTATGCCACAATTGATATCGCTAATGCATTTTTCTCCATCCCTCTAGCAGCAGAGTGCAGGCCACAGTTTGCTTTCACTTGGAGGGGAGTCCAATATACTTGGAATCGACTGCCCCAGGGGTGGAAACACAGCCCTACCATTTGCCATGGACTGATCCAGTCTGCGCTGGAGCAGGGGGAAGCTCCTGAACACCTGCAGTACATCGATGACATTATTGTGTGGGGTGACACAGCAGAGGAAGTTTTTGAGAAAGGGAAGAAAATAGTCCAAATCCTTCTGAAAGCCGGTTTTGCCATAAAACAAAATAAAGTCAAAGGACCTGCACGAGAGATCCAGTTTTTAGGAATAAAATGGCAAGATGGACGTCGTCAAATCCCAATGGATGTGATCAACAAAATAACAGCTATGTCTCCACCAACTAACAAAAAAGAAACACAGACTTTCCTAGGTGTTGTGGGGTTTTGGAGAATGCACATCCCAAATTACAGTCTGATTGTAAACCCGCTCTACCAAGTAACCCGTAAGAAGAATGAGTTTGAATGGGGCCCTGAACAACGACAAGCCTTTGAACAAATTAAGCAGGAAATAGTCCATGCAGTAGCCCTTGGGCCAGTTCGAACAGGACCAGATGTAAAGAATGTGCTCTACACTGCAGCCGGGGAGAACGGCCCCACCTGGAGCCTCTGGCAGAAAGAACCTGGGGAAACTCGAGGTCGGCCCCTGGGGTTTTGGAGCAGGGGATACAGAGGGTCTGAGGCCCGCTATACTCCAACTGAAAAGGAGATATTGGCAGCATATGAAGGAGTTCGATCTACTTCAGAGGTAGTCGGTACTGAAGCGCAGCTCCTCCTAGCACCCCGATTACCGGTACTAGGCTGGATGTTCAAGGGAAGGGTCCCCTCTACGCATCATGCAACTGATGCTACATGGAGCAAGTGGATTGCACTAATTACTCAGCGGGCTCGAATAGGAAACCCCAGTCGCCCAGGAATATTGGAAGTGATTATGGACTGGCCAGAAGGTAAATACTTTGGGATATCATCAGAGGAGGAGGTGGGTCGTGCTGAAGAAGCCCCACTGTACAATCAGTTACCAGAAAATGAAAAGAAATATGCCCTGTTCACTGATGGGTCCTGTCGTATTGTGGGGAAGCATCGAAGATGGAAGGCTGCTGTATGGAGTCCTACACGACGAGTTGCAGAAGCTGCTGAGGGAGAAGGTGAATCGAGTCAGTTTGCAGAAGTGAAGGCCATTCAGCTGGCTTTAGACATTGCTGAACGAGAAAAATGGCCAGTTCTCTATCTCTACACCGATTCATGGATGGTAGCAAATGCCCTGTGGGGATGGTTACAGCAATGGAAGCAAAACAACTGGCAGCGTAGGGGCAAACCCATCTGGGCTGCTGCATTGTGGCAAGATATTGCTGCTCGGGTAGAGAACCTGGCTGTGAAAGTACGTCACGTAGATGCTCATGTGCCCAAGAATCGGGCTACTGAAGAACATCAGAACAACCAGCAGGTGGATCGGGCTGCTAAGATTGAAGTAGCTCAGGTGGATCTGGATTGGCAGCATAAAGGTGAATTATTTATAGCCCGATGGGCCCATGACACCTCAGGCCATCAAGGTAGAGATGCAACATACAGATGGGCTCGTGATCGAGGGGTGGACTTGACCATGGACGCTATAGCACAGGTTATTCATGACTGTGAAACATGTGCTGCAATCAAGCAAGCCAAACGGTCAAAGCCTCTTTGGTATGGAGGACGATGGCTGAAATAGAAATATGGAGAGGCCTGGCAGATTGATTACATCACACTCCCTCAAACTCGCAATGGCAAGCGCCACGTACTTACAATGGTGGAAGCAACCACCGGATGGCTGGAAACATATCCTGTGCCTCATGCCACCGCCCGGAACACTATCCTGGGCCTTGAAAAGCAAGTCCTATGGCGACATGGTACCCCAGTGTCGTGGTTTAACCCGACCGGCAGCTAAACACCACGCAGCCGTTCGCTCACCCTCCCCCCTCCCTCTCTGGGACGGGGGAGAGAAATGGAAAGTGAAGCCCGTGAGTTGAGATAAAGACAGTTTAATAAGACAGGAAAAAAAAATAACAAAAATAATAATAACAATAATAATAATGATGATACAATGGGGATAATACGAAAGTAATAATAGTATGTACAAACAAGTGATGCACAATGCAATTGCTCACCACCCGCTGACCGATGCCCAGCCTAACCCCGAGCAGTCCCGCCCCCTCCCCCCGGCTAGCCACCCCTATATATTGTTTAGCATGACGTCAGATGGTATGGAATACCCCTTTGGCTAGTGTGGGTCACCTGTCCTGGGTCTGTCCCCTCCCAGCTCTTACTGCACCCCCCAGCCTGCCCGTTGGCAGGACAGAGCAAAGGCTGAGATGTCCTTGGCTTAGTATAAGCACTGCTCTGCAACAATTAAAGCATCGGGGTGTTATCAGCACTCTTCTCATTCTAAGCCAAAACACAGCATTCCACCAGCTACTAGGAAGAAAATTAATTCTGTGCTAACTGAAACCAGGACATCTATCCACCCCTTATTCCATACCATTTATGTCATGCTCAGGTTACACTCTTTTCCATACATTCTAATTAGTCACCTATAGTAATCATGGTAGTGATAACATACAGTATAATATACTATTTAACATGGTGCAATTCAGTTCATGGGCTATTCTCACCCAGTATTAAATCTCCTTGAGGTACACACCGGACCTCTCCGTTCTTTTGCATCACCCACCAAGTGTATCCAGGTCCCTGAGCGAAAACAATTCCACGAATAGGTTTGCCTTTTCCTGAGGCAGGAGTAGCCCAGACTGTTTTACCCAGCATATTTTTTACATGCACTACAGGAACTTTATCCCCATCTACAGTACGTAACAGGTTTGATTGGGCAGGTCCAGCTCGGTTGGTAGATCCCCTAGTATTGACTAACCAGGTGGCCTTTGCCAAATGCGTATCCCAGTTTTTGAACGTCCCAGCGCCCATTGCTTTCAAGGTAGTCTTTAACAGGCCATTGTATCGTTCAACTTTCCCGGAGGCTGGTGCATGATAGGGGATGTGATACACCCATTCAATACCATGTTCTTTGGCCCAAGTGTCTATAAGGTTGTTTCGGAAGTGAGTCCCATTATCTGATTCTATTCTTTCTGGGGTGCCATGTCGCCATAGGACTTGCTTTTCAAGGCCCAGGATGGTGTTCCGGGCGGTAGCATGAGGCACAGGATATGTTTCCAGCCATCCGGTGGTTGCTTCCACCATTGTAAGTACGTGGCGCTTGCCATTGCGAGTTTGAGGGAGTGTGATGTAATCAATCTGCCAGGCCTCTCCATATTTCTATTTCAGCCATCGTCCTCCATACCAAAGAGGCTTTGACCGTTTGGCTTGCTTGATTGCAGCACATGTTTCACAGTCATGAATAACCTGTGCTATAGCGTCCATGGTCAAGTCCACCCCTCGATCACGAGCCCATCTGTATGTTGCATCTCTACCTTGATGGCCTGAGGTGTCATGGGCCCATCGGGCTATAAATAATTCACCTTTATGCTGCCAATCCAGGTCCACCTGAGCTACTTCAATCTTAGCAGCCTGATCCACCTGCTGGTTGTTCTGATGTTCTTCAGTAGCCCGATTCTTGGGCACATGAGCATCTACGTGGCGTACTTTCACAGCCAGGTTCTCTACCCGAGCAGCAATATCTTGCCACAATGCAGCAGCCCAGATAGGTTTGCCCCTACGCTGCCAGTTGTTTTGCTTCCATTGCTGTAACCATCCCCACAGGGCATTTGCTACCATCCATGAATCGGTGTAGAGATAGAGAACTGGCCATTTTTCTCGTTCAGCAATGTCTAAAGCCAGCTGAATGGCTTTCACTTCTGCAAACTGACTCGATTCACCTTCTCCCTCAGCAGCTTCTGCAACTCGTCGTGTAGGACTCCATACAGCAGCCTTCCATCTCCGATGCTTCCCCACAATACGACAGGACCCATCAGTGAACAGGGCATATTTCTTTTCATTCTCTGGCAACTGGTTGTACAGTGGGGCTTCTTCAGCACGACCCACCTCCTCCTCTGATGATATCCCAAAGTATTTGCCTTCTGGCCAGTCCATGATCACTTCCAATATTCCTGGGCGACTGGGGTTTCCTATTCGAGCCCGCTGAGTAATCAGTGTAACCCACTTGCTCCATGTAGCATCAGTTGCATGATGCGTAGAGGGGACCCTTCCCTTGAACATCCAGCCTAGTACCGGTAATCGGGGTGCTAGGAGGAGCTGCGCTTCAGTACCGACCACCTCCGAAGCAGATCGAACTCCTTCATATGCTGCCAATATCTCCTTTTCAGTTGGAGTATAGCGGGCCTCAGATCCTCTGTATCCCCTGCTCCAAAACCCCAGAGGCCGACCTCGAGTTTCCCCAGGTTCTTTCTGCCAGAGGCTCCAGGTGGGGCCGTTCTCCCCGGCTGCAGTGTAGAGCACATTCTTTACATCTGGTCCTGTTCGAACTGGCCCAAGGGCTACTGCATGGACTATTTCCTGCTTGATTTGTTCAAAGGCTTGTCGTTGTTCAGGGCCCCATTCAAACTCATTCTTCTTGCGAGTTACTTGGTAGAGTGGGTTTACAATCAGACTGTAATTTGGGATGTGCATTCTCCAAAACCCCACAACACCTAGGAAAGTCTGTGTTTCTTTTTTGTTAGTTGGTGGAGACATAGCTGTTATTTTGTTGATCACATCCATTGGGATTTGACGACGTCCATCTTGCCATTTTATTCCTAAAAACTGGATCTCTCGTGCAGGTCCTTTGACTTTATTTTGTTTTATGGCAAAACCGGCTTTCAGAAGGATTTGGACTATTTTCTTCCCTTTCTCGAAAACTTCCTCTGCTGTGTCACCCCACACAATAATGTCATCGATGTACTGCAGGTGTTCAGGAGCTTCCCCCTGCTCTAGTGCAGACTGGATCAGCCCATGGCAAATGGTAGGGCTGTGTTTCCACCCCTGGGGCAGCCTATTCCAAGTATATTGGACTCCCCTCCAAGTGAAGGCAAATTGTGGCCTGCACTCTGCTGCTAGAGGGATGGAGAAAAATGCATTAGCGATATCAATTGTGGCGTACCACTTGGCTGCCTTCGATTCAAGTTCATACTGAAGTTCCAGCATGTCCGGCACTGCAGCACTCAGTGGTGGCGTGACTTCGTTCAGGCCGCGATAGTCCACTGTTAGTCTCCACTCGCCATTAGACTTTCGCACTGGCCATATGGGACTATTGAAAGGTGAATGAGTCTTGCTGATCACTCCTTGGCTCTCCAATTGACGAATTAGCTTATGGATGGGAATCAGGGAGTCTCGGTTGGTGCGATATTGCCGCCGGTGCACAGTTGTGGTAGCAATTGGCACTTGCTGTTCTTCGACCCTCAGCAACCCCACAACAGAGGGGTCCTCTGAGAGACCAGGCAAGGTAGATAATTGTTTAATGCCCTCTGTCTCTAAGGCAGCAATACCAAAAGCCCACCGGAACCCTTTTGGGTCCTTGCAGTATCCTCTTCTAAGATAGTCTATGCCAAGGATACATGGAGCATCCGGACCAGTCACAATGCGGTGCTTTTCCCACTCATTCCCAGTCAGACTCACTTCAGCCTCCAATACAGTCAACTGCTGAGATCCCCCTGTCACTCCACAAATATAGATGGGCTCTGGTCCTTTATAGCTCGATGGCATTATAGTGCATTGTGCACCGGTGTCTACTAAAGCCTTATACTTCTGTGCGCGTGATGTGCCAGGCCATCGAATCCACACAGTCCAATAAACTCGATTGTCCCTTTCCTCCCCCTGGCTGGAGGCAGGGCCCCCCTAATCCTGGTCAGAATCTTCCTCGTTTCTGTGTTTGAAGGACTGTCTGCTGGAAGTTGGAGCAGCAAACTTTTCGGAGACTCCCTTTTTCCTGATTGTTTTCTTTTGCAACTCACGTACCCGTGCCTCTAGGGTCGCGGTAGATTTTCCATCCCACTTTCTCATGTCCTCTCCATGGTCTCGTAAGTAAAACCACAGGGTGGCACGGGGTGAGTACCCACCATATCGTCTTCCTTGTGTGGGTGAACGCCTACCCCTGACAGCTGAGACACTGCTTTGTACAGGTGCGAAGGAGAATAATCTCTCTTCAAGTTGGTGAACCTTTTCAGAAAGTTTCTCCCAAGTGTTCTCCTTTGGTCGGTGGGCACTGGTTGGTTCAGGTGGGGAGGACAATAGATTCTCGTCAAGTTGGTGAACCTTTTCAGAAAGTTTCTCCACAGCTGAGACGCAGGCCTGTAAGGAAGAGGAGAGACTTTCTTCGTACTGCCGGAGTTGTTTAGCCGCTTCACCCACTGTGGGTTCCTCATCCTCTTTCCAGGCCATTATTGCCAATGAGCTGGCATATGATGATGGTGCACTCCGTACAAACTTCCGCCACATGGGTCGTGTACACTTGACTTCATCTGGATCTGTGGATGTTTGTTTGAGGTCTGGATCCTCATAAATCACTTCCCGTACGGCTAATTCCCTCAGGTACTGGATTCCCTTCTCCATAGTGGTCCACTTGCCTGGTAGACATAAAATATCTTCCTTGAAGGGATGCCTTTCCCTCACAGCTGAGAGGAGATGCCTCCAGAGGCTGGTGGGTCGTGCTCCATCTGCAATTGCTTTGTCAATGCCGGCGTCTCGAGCAAGGGATCCCAGCCGCTTGGCTTCCCTGCCGTCTAATTCCACACAATTGGCTCCAGAGTCCCAGCACCGGAGCAGCCAGGTGACAAGCTGCTCACCTATACAGCGACCAAAATCTTTTCGCACATCTCGTAGCTCGCGCTCGTTTAGGCTTCGGGTAGTTACTGTTGCTCTTTCGGCATCCTCATCTTCCTCCTCCTGAATCCTTGACGGCCCAGCGTCGTCATCATCTTCGTCATCTCTATACTTAGTTTTGGCAGAAGCCTTACCTGGATTGGCAGAAGACTCTCTGCGTTCTAAACGACTTGAATTTCTGTACCATATTTTCACCTTCTCTACAGGGGCAGCTTGCACTGCTACTGCTCGTTTCTCTGACTTTGTTACAGGGTCTGCCACAGGGGTTGGAATGCCCTCTGCAGGGTCAACTTGCACTGCTACAGCTCGTTTCTCTGACACGGCCACAGGAGCTGGAGCGGCTACAGGAGCTGGAGCAGTTGCAGGAACCGGAGCTGTAGCGGCTACAGGAGCTGGAGCTGGAGCTGGAGCAGTTGCAGGAGCTGGGACTGGAGCAGCAGTAGGAGCTGGAGCTGGAGCGGCTTCAGGAGCTGGAGCTGGAGCGGCTTCAGAAGCTGGGACTGGAGCAGTTGCAGGAACTGGGACTGGAGTAGCGGCCGGAGCTGGAACTGGAGCGACTGCAGGAACTGGGACTGGAGCAGCTGCAGGAGCTGGAGCTGGAGCGGCTTCAGGAGCTGGAGCTGGAGCAGTTGCAGGAACTGGGACTGGAGTAGCGGCCGGAGCTGGAACTGGAGCGACTGCAGGAACTGGGACTGGAGCAGCTGCAGGAGCTGGGACTGGAGCGGCTGCAGGAGCTGGGACTGGAGCGGCTGCAGGAGCTGGGACTGGAGCGGCTGCAGAATCCACCGTAGGGGTCACAGTGGCCGTTGGATCTGTCACAGGGTTTGGAGTGGCCGCAGGGTCTGTCACTAAGTTGACAGCAGTATCAATGGCAGCTCGATAGGCATGAGCCAGGCCCCAGCACGTTACAATGATTTGTGTTACTTTGGAACTGCCAGAATCATTACACCTTTTTTTCAAGCATTCTGCCAGTTTTTGAGGATTTTGCCATTGTTCAGGGGTGAATTTCCAACACACTGGGGGTGCCAACTGCTCTAGATGCCTGCCCATATCCACCCATACTCCCTGCCACCCACAACTATACTGCCTCCGGGCAGAACTCCGGATGAGCTTCATAAGTAGTTGTTTAACTTTAAGCAGAACCTGAAGTGCATTCATGAGGCAGAACAACAAGACTATGGTATTCTGAGTATTCCAGAAATATTCAATATCTTGGAGAGCTATTGTGACAAGCTCAGGGGATAAGAGGGTGGTGAAGGAGGAAGGGAGAGTGACCCAGGAGGATACAGGGGTGGTGAAGGAGAAAGGGAGAGTAAGCAAGTAAGGAAAAATGTCCTCCCCTTTCCCCTCCACAGATTGACTCTCTAATGGAGAAAAACAATAGGTATAATTGCTAATAGTTCCCAAGATGCTGTTTCCAAAGTACAGAGTCCACGATGTTACTGAGTATAAATACCAAGTTAGAGTCATGACCAGATATCTTATCGTCTCATAAGCCATTGCTATAACACTTAGTACCATAATGGTCTGAAACCAGGGCCCGGAGAGGAGAAACAACACTACAGAGAGCAAATACGGAAAATAATGTACTATAATACTCAATTTGGAAAACAGGCGCAGCAGAGTTGTGATTAAAGCAATCAGCATCATGACAAGTGACTATTAAGCAGGTCTAATCCTTACACCAATTTTAGTTTAACACACTCTGATCAGATCTGCCGTTATCTCAACCTTTCGGGCCCCACGTTGGGCGCCAAAAAGACTGTCGTGGTTTAACCCGACCGGCAGCTAAACACCACGCAGCCGTTCGCTCACCCTCCCCCCTCCCTCTCTGGGACGGGGGAGAGAAATGGAAAGTGAAGCCCGTGAGTTGAGATAAAGACAGTTTAATAAGACAGGAAAAAAAAATAACAAAAATAATAATAACAATAATAATAATGATGATACAATGGGGATAATACGAAAGTAATAATAGTATGTACAAACAAGTGATGCACAATGCAATTGCTCACCACCCGCTGACCGATGCCCAGCCTAACCCCGAGCAGTCCCGCCCCCTCCCCCCGGCTAGCCACCCCTATATATTGTTTAGCATGACGTCAGATGGTATGGAATACCCCTTTGGCTAGTGTGGGTCACCTGTCCTGGGTCTGTCCCCTCCCAGCTCTTACTGCACCCCCCAGCCTGCCCGTTGGCAGGACAGAGCAAAGGCTGAGATGTCCTTGGCTTAGTATAAGCACTGCTCTGCAACAATTAAAGCATCGGGGTGTTATCAGCACTCTTCTCATTCTAAGCCAAAACACAGCATTCCACCAGCTACTAGGAAGAAAATTAATTCTGTGCTAACTGAAACCAGGACACCCAGAAAGAATAGAGTCAGACAATGGAACTCATTTCCGAAACAACCTTATAGACACTTGGGCCAAAGAACATGGTATTGAATGGGTGTATCACATCCCCTATCATGCACCAGCCTCCGGGAAAGTTGAACGATACAATGGACTGTTAAAGACTACATTGAAAGCAATGGGCGCTGGGACATTCAAAAACTGGGATACGCATTTGGCAAAGGCCACCTGGCTAGTCAATACTAGGGGATCTGCCAACCGAGCTGGACCTGCCCAATCAAACCTGTTACGTACTGTAGATGGGGATAAAGTTCCTGTAGTGCATGTAAAAAATATGCTGGGTAAAACAGTCTGGGCTACTCCTGCCTCAGGAAAAGGCAAACCCATTCGTGGAATTGTTTTCGCTCAGGGACCTGGATACACTTGGTGGGTGATGCAAAAGAACGGAGAGGTCCGGTGTGTACCTCAAGGAGATTTAATACTGGGTGAGAATAGCCCATGAACTGAATTGTACCATGTTAATTGCTATATAATACTGTATGTTACCACTACCATGACTACTATAGGTGACTAATTAGAATGTATGGAAAAGAGTGTAACCTGAGCATGACATAAATGGTATGGAATAAGGGGTGGATAGATGTCCTGGTTTCAGTTAGAACAGAATTAATTCTCTTCCTAGTAGCTGGTGGAATGCTGTGTTTTGGCTTAGGATGAGAAGAGTGCTGATAACACCCCGATGTTTTAATTGTTGCAGAGCAGTGCTTATACCAAGCCAAGGACACCTCAGACTTTTGCTCTGTCCTGCCAACAGGCAGGCTGGGGGTGCAGTAAGAGCTGGGAGGGGACAGACCCAGGACAGGTGACCCGAACTAGCCAAAGGGGTATTCCATACCATCTGACGTCATGCTAAACAATATATAGGGGTGGCTAGCCGGGGGGAGGGGGCCGGACTGCTCGGGGTTAAGCTGGGCATCGGTCAGCGGGTGGTGAGCAATTGCATTGTGCATCACTTGTTTGTACATATAATTATTAGTAGTACTATTATCATCATTGTATTATTATTATTATTATTATTATTATTATTTTCCTGTCTTATTAAACTGTCTTTATCTCAACTCACGGGCTTCACTTTCCATTTCTCTCCCCCATCCCAGAGAGGGAGGGGGGAGGGTGAGCGAACGGCTGCGTGGTGTTTAGCTGCCAGCCGGGTTAAACCACGACAACCTGGAAGGAAGTTGTGGGGTGCTGAGGGTCAGCCTCTTTGCGCAGATAACCAGCAGTAGGACAAGGGGGAATTGCCTCAAGTTGCACCAGGGAGGTTCAGGTTGGAAATTAGGAGCAATGTTTTTCCCAGAAAGAGTGCTCAGGCATGGGAATGGCTTGCCAGGGAGGTGTTGGAGTCACCGTCCCTGGGGGTGTTTTATGGAAGCTTGGACGTAATACTTAAGGCCATAGTTTAGTGGGTGATATTGGTGATAGGAGAATGGTTGGGCCAGATGATGTTGAAGGTTTTTTCCAACCTTAACGATTCTATGATTGTAAGCAGAAGAATCCCTCCCAGTGATCTTGTCTCGGGGGCTGATGGCCATGGGTGCCAACATAAATTCTGAATGCTGGGCTTGGAGATTAGTCCCACATGGACAAAGCTACAAATTCCCTTCTCAAATCTCAGGCCATCCACCAACAGGAACCTCCCCAGAAGTGGGGGGCTCTCTGTGAAGAAGCCTCCAGGTTCCTCACAGTGCACTCAACCAACAGAGAGCAGATTGCCGGCTGGGTAGCTGTAACGATACCATCCTGAGATGGGGAGAATGAAAGTGGGTGTGCAAAGGGTCTGTGAGAAATGAAGTGGGTTTTGCTCAAAAACCCTGTCCTAATTGTCTATGTCTTTTCCAACATGGACAGCCAACCATGCCCAGAGGCAGAAAATGTCCAACAGCAGCTTCCCAACAGAGTTCCTCCTCCTGCCATTCGCAGACACACGGGAGCTGCAGCTCCTGCACTTTGGGCTCTTCCTGGGCATCTACCTGGCTGCCCTCCTGGGCAACGGCCTCATCCTCACAGCCATAGCCTGCAACCACCGCCTCCACACCCCCTGTACTTCTTCCTCCTCAACCTCTCTCATTGACCTGGGCACTATTACCACCACTGTCCCCAAAGCCATGGCCAATTCCTTCTGGGACAAAAGGGCCATTTCCTATGCAGGTTGTGCTACCCGGGTCTTTATGTTTGCCGTCTTTCTCACAGCAGAGTTTTCTCTCCTTACCATCATGTCCTATGACCGCTACATTGCCATCTGCAAACCCCTGCACTATGGGAAAATAATGGACAGCAGAATTTGTGTCAACATGGCAGCAGCTACCTGGGGCAGTATTTTTCTCTATGCTGTGCTGTACATGGCTTATACCTTTTCCGTCCCCCTCTGCCAAGGCAATGCCCTGGACCAGTTCTTCTGTGAGATTCCCCAGATCCTCAAGCTCTCCTGCACTGATGCCTACCTCCAGGAAATTGAGCTTCTTGTGGTTAGTGTTTTTTTATCATTTGGGTGTTTTGTTTTCCTTGTGCTGTCCTATGTGCAAATCTTCAGGTCAGTGCTGAGGATCCCCTCACAACAGGGCCGGCACAAAGCATTTTCCACATGCCTCCCTCACGTGGCTGTTGTCTGCCTGTTTCTCAGCACTGCTATATTTACCTACCTGAAGCCCCCCTCCATCTCTTTGCCATTTCTCAACCTTTTGCTGGCAGTTCTGTACTCGGTGGTGCCTCCAGCAGTGAACCCCCTCATCTACAGCATGAAGAACAAGGAGCTCAAGGTTGCAGTCAGGAAACAAATATGTGGGATATTTTTCAATACTCATAAAGATCCCTTCACTCTCCAATAATGAATCCTAGTACATCCCCTTCCAGGCTTATGTTTATCCCTTCCCTTCCCTTCCCTTCCCTTCCCTTCCCTTCCCTTCCCTTCCCTTCCCTTCCCTTCCCTTCCCTTCCCTTCCCTTCCCTTCCCTTCCCTTCCCTTCCCTTCCCTTCCCTTCCCTTCCCTTCCCTTCCCTTCCCTTCCCTTCCCTTCCCTTCCCTTCCCTTCCCTTCCCTTCCCTTCCCTTCCCTTCCCTTCCCTTCCCTTCCCTTCCCTTCCCTTCCCTTCCCTTCCCTTCCCTTCTTTCCTTTTCATTGTCATTATGACTGTTTGTGTTCATTGCATTCCTACATAAATATTTTAATTCCCCCCATTACTATGAATGAATGAAACTGTTCTGTCTCATATGGAGGCTGTATAAATGTGCAACAACACTTTAAGTGAGTCAGTGAAGACTTTCTCATAGCATCTGTGTAATAAGATGCAATCACACAAGTTCAATGCAAGGCCTCATGCACCACAGCCCCCTCGCTTTGCAGAGCAGCACTGCCAGCTCAGTGGCTATGGGCATCATGGGCAGGGGCTGCAGGAATGGCTGCTAAGGCCAGCCCAGATGTGCTGGGCTGGGGCAAGGCTGTGTGGGACATGGGATGTCCTGGGAGCAGAGCAGTGTGCTGAGTGTGTGCAGTGGTGCTGCCTGAGGAGCTCCAGGGCCAAGTTGGGGTGGGGGTGGGGGGGAGTGTCAGGGCATCTCCTGCAGCAAGGACACTGCCAATGACCTCATCTGCTTCATGGGCTGGGCTGGGAAGAGGCCTCCTGAGCACAAAAGCTCCTTGTAGCACTGTGGATGCTGGCTGTGAGGTCACTTCTGTCCCAGCACATGGCTGGCCAACAGCATGGAGGCAGAGCCTCTGAGGTCACAAAGGCCCTCAGAAAGCTGCCCCCAACAGGGTGATGTATCTTGTGAGGACAGGGGAAAGCTGGGTGAGTAAAGGTGGGAAATCTCGTGGAGACAAGAGGGGCTTGGCTAACAGAAAGGAAAGATCTGGAAGAGGTGAGAGGTGTTCAGGTAAGGCTGTGAGCTGCAACACTTACTAGGAAAACATCCATGTCAAGCCCTGGCAATATTTCTAAGCAGTAACCATAAGCCCTACCCCTACATCTAAATGCTATCCCTCTCTCTGCAAGGAATCCACTACTCTTACTCCTAACCTCAAACCTCACCTGGCGTGGGTTAGCAAATCCTAAATCCATAAGGCCTTACCATACACTCTTAGATCAATTCTCACCCTATTACTCAGCCTTTCATCCTTAGCACTGAATTCCATGACATGATTCCTCAACAGAGCCCTGAAGAAAATCCCAACAAATAACATAGTCTCTACACTACACACAGACTAGAACCCAAAGCAGTAAACACAGGCCTCCCTCTAATACTCTGCCCAACTACTAACCCTGGAAGGCAAGATCTAATCCCTAAACCTTAACCTGAACACCTAATCCCCAAATCCTGCATTCCTGTGGTCTAGTCACCTAACTGAAGGAGTTCGACCTCATGAGGCTGGGCAGAGCTTGAGAGGTCCTACAGCAATTGCTTGGTCTTGGAGGAGGCAGGTGAGATGATATGGATGTGGTCAGGTCACAGAAGTCAAGGAGGAGATGGGTGGGGATGTTCTGCTGAGATCAGCTGTGATTCAGGGTCTGAGGAGGCAGCAGGAAGCCCATGGCTGTACAGGTTGGTGTCGGGGCACATTCTCAAAGCTTGTTTAACTATTACTTGAATTCTACAGGCTGGAAATACTGCACTGAGCACTTTGGGGAGCTTTCCAGCTCAGAGCAGGTTTAGCACATGCCCTGAGCCAAGCTACAGTATCTCTGCAGAGATCCCTTGGTCCTGGAACGTCCAAGGTGTGTGTCACCCAATGTGTCCTGTAGGGAAATGCACAGGTGTGCAGAGGTGGCCTGTGGTAGTGCAGTCCCTGTTGCTCTGGGATGTGTGTGGGTGTGTTGGGTTTGGTACAAACACCTGGGCTGGTTTCTAACCTCCCACCTAAGCACAAGTGAGGAATAGCTCAACCCCTGCCAAAACCCTCCTTGTTTTATCTCATCCATGGAGGGCAGAGCCAAAAAACCTCAGAGCAGTTCTCCCAGGGTTTGCCTCTGCTAGAAGGCCTTGATGTGCCTTGCCATTGCCAGCTCATGGGTCTGCTGCTGCTTGTCTGGGCTCTGATTTTACTTTGCGGGTGGGAGGTTGTATTGGACATACATGGAAAGGGTTTTGTAGCAGGGGCAGCTGCAGGGCTGGTGTCTGTGAGGAGAGTCCAGAAGCTGCCCCTTCTTAGAGAAGAGCCACTTCCAGCTGGCTCCAAAGGGGACATGCTGCTGGCAAAACTCAGCCAATGAGTAATGCTGTTTGTACATCTGTGAGAGCTTTTTAAAGAAAGGGGTTGAAAATGACATGAGGGAATAGCTGGGAGAGAAGATGGAGAAACTGTGAGAGAAAACAACCCTGCAGACACCAAGGCCAGTGAAGAAAGAGGGTGAGGTGATGCTACAGGTGTTGGAGAAGTTCTCCATGAGACCTGTGGTGCACCATGTTGGAGCAGATCTCCACACTGCAGCTGATGGAAGACCCCATGTGGGAACAGGTGGATGTGGCCTGAAGGAGGCTGCAGCCCTTGGAGAGCCCCTGCAAGAGAAGACTCTGTGTCAGAACTGTGGAGAGGAGCCCAGCTCTAGACAGCCTATCATGAGATGATAGGGACTTTCTTCTGAGGAGAAACTTATATCAGCCATTTGACAGATGCTGCATAGGCAAGGACACAACTCAGGATGGCATCACCCTTCAAGAAGGAATTACCTTTGGGATTCCCTCAAAGGATAGAATTCCTGTCTGTGTCACAGCTTGAGTCACTGCACTGTGAATGCTGACCGAGGTCCCACCATGACAGAAGCAACCTCATGCTTCCCCGCAGCCACTCCTCCAGTATTCCTAACTACCATTGACAATGCAGACTCAAGCAAACAGAGACAAAAGGGAATGCAAGAATGCCAGTGCTGTACAAACTCAACAACAATGATACATGCTAGCAAGTAACTGGAACATGAGCTGAGAACTAGCTCATCACAAGCACCAAATTCATGCTTAGTTGGTTTGAAAGGACTGAGAACAGGGCATCACAAAAAGCCTAATGGAAGGAGCTACATCTTCTCAGTGTGGACTCAGTAGCAGCAGCCCTGCAGAATGACAACCCATCCGTCTGCCCATGGCTTGGACAGGTGTACAGTTTGCTGGCTGAAGAACTGTCTGGATGGCCATGCTCAAAGAGTCTGAGTGAAGAGAGATCAATCCAGTTGGTGGATGGTCGTGGGTGGCATTCCCCAGGCCTCTGTACTGGGTCCAGCTTTGTTTACTATTTTGATGGATGATCTGACTGAGAGGATCAAGTACACCCTTAGTACATTTGCAGATGATAACAAGTTAGTTGGGACAGTTGATCTTCTTCAGGAAGGAAAGCTTTAAGAGGCATCTGGAAAGGCTAGATTGATGGACTGAGTCCAATCACATGACATTCAACAATGATTAAGTGCCAGCTCCTTCACTTGGATCATATCAATCCTATGCAGCATAGGCTTGGGGAAGAGTGGCTGGACAGATGCCAACAGAAAAGCACCTGGGGATGTTGGTCAACAGCCAGCTGAGCATGAGCACCCACCCCCTGTCATGGGCAGGGACTCTGACATCTTCCAATAGATCATCTGTGCTTATGAGGTCACTGTCAGCTGAAGATCTGATAGGCCACGAGCAGGCCCATGGCAGGTGAATATTCTTGCGATACCAGTGGTGCCTGAGTAGCTGACAGGCCGAGAGCAAATATGGCCTGTGCTAGATGCTGGGAGGACCCTGGTGCCTGAGAAGCCAGTAGGCCAGGAATAAGCACATGGCTTGTGTAGGTCTGTGGGGAGGTCATTGGTGATCAATTAGCTGATAGGTCAGGGCAAGGCCCATGCATTGTACCTGTGAGGCCACTGGTGCCTGAGGAGCTGGCAGACCAAGAATTGTGTAGGTGTTTGTGAGGTCATTGCTGCCTGACTACAGGCCAGGAGCAGGCCCATGGCAAGTGAAGATGCTATGGCATCACCTGGAGCTGGGTTGGTCAGAATAATGAAATATCTCGAGTTGGAAAGAACTGAAGATCAGAGAGTCCAACTCCAGCCACCAGACAAAAATATATATATATATATATATTTAATAATTATAAAAGCTATAAATAAATAAAAAATATTTAAAAGTATAATACATATATAAAATAAACATTATATATATGTAATGTGTATAAAATTAAGGTAATAAAATAAAATAAAAATTATAAAATTATTATTATTATATAATATACTGTGTAATATAACATAATACTATATAATATACTACAATACTGTATGTAATATAAAGATATATCAAATAACATAATGTAATATGATATATATTATTGGTAATATACATAACATATAATATGAAATATAAAATATTAAAATATAAAATATTATTAAAATATATAAAATATTAAATATTATTAATAATATTATTATATAAAAATAATAATAGTATATATAAATAATATATAAAATATTATTATATATAAATATATATAAATATATATAAATATATATAATATAAAATCTATTTATATATTTATATATATATATAAATAATATATAAAATATTATTAATAACATGTAATCTAATGAAAAACATAATAATATAAAATAATAGTGTATAAGTAAAAAATATATTTTGTATGTATTTATAAAATTTTGTGATCCATTAAAAATACTATATGTATATATATGTGTGTGTATATATATATGTGTATATATATATATACATATATATATATATAATAAACTATACGTCTGAGAGCATTGTCCCAACACTTCTTGGACTCTGCCGGGCTTGGAGCTGTGCGGAGGCTGGGAGGCACCACAGGGCCATGCCTGGGCACGGGGCCAGGAGAAAACCACCGTCTTCCTGCCCGGGCGCCATGTCACGTGGGCTGCGGTTTGTGCACCTGCAGTGGCAGGCAGGCTCCAGCTCCCGACCCGCCGCGGGGAATAACGGCCCCTGGGTGACACGCTGAGAGCCAGGGAGACGCCTGAGGCTCTGGGCTGCAGCTCTGCTGCCAGGGCAGGCCCTGGACCAGCTCTGGCTGCTGCCGGGACGCCACAGGAGGCTCCCTGGGGAGGGACGGGACAGGCAGCACCCCCATAACGGGGCTCTGGCCCTGCCCAAGGGCCTTTCCCAGCTGCTGCTGCCAGCACAGAGGGGGCTGTAGCAGAGGCAGGGGCTGGTCCCTTCCCAGCCTGACACAGCCCTGCTGCAGGCACAGACCCAAGGATTCCATGGCGCAAGGACAGCCGGACAATCACACCTTGGGCTCTTGGATGCTACAGCTTAGGAGATGCTCCGTGCTCCCACAGCAGGCTGCAAGGGGTGTCAGAGCCATCTGCCCCCACACCCAGCCTTACCCCACGATGATGTCCCACCGCAGTGACGTGAGAGCCACAGTGGAGCCGTCCCTCATATATGGTCATGAAGAGCGCTGGAGAAGTTCATTGGAGAGCTGGGCTGCGTCGGAGGGGAGATAAGTGCCGATAACTTCTAAAAAGGTGCCTGCTGCTTCGATTGGCTCCTCCTGCAGCTGGGACAGCATCTGCACAGATATATTGCCCTCCCATCATCGCCGTTTCACTGTGGGTCCCCAGAAGTTCCATCAGCAGGGCCTTGCTGTCAGGACAGGACCCTCAGGATGGGGACAGAAGGACTCCTATCCCCTTGGGTGCTGTGGCTGCTCCTCTGGGTGCATCCATGCAGAGGTAAGTGCCAGCTCGTCTGTTTCATAGCCTTGGGTGAGTGGGCACCAGTGGGGTCATTGGGATCCCTCTGGGAGTGGGGTTGTTTTCCAGGCACCACTGAAATGAGAGGGACGATGTTCTCAGTCTCCCAGTCGCATGCTTTAATCTGTGCCTATCTTTGTGGGAGAGGCACAGGTCTGACAGCAGCGACGGGGAAGGGATGTGGACTGTTGATATCCTTGTGAACAACTCTGTGCTCTGTAGGCACACAAGAGGTCCTGTGTTTGATAGTGGGTTTGGGAGGTGCCTGTGGCAGACAATGGGCAATGGAATGTGCTCAAGGGCAGGGGGATATTTGAGGGACATGGGGCTGGGGAGGAGATGCAGCCCTGTGCAGGGCTGGAGGTGGTGTGGGGGTAGGCATTAGCAGGGAAAGGGGGACACTGGGGTGGGAGGAGGTGCTGAGGGCTGTAGGACAGCAAATATCCCAGGAGGGCTGGAGCGTGGTACCCTCATCCCAGCATAGCCCATGGGGAGGAGAGGGATTGGGTCCCAAATGACCAAGGGGCACCCTATGGGGACAGGGCTCCCACCCTGGGGCCTGTGACTCTTCCTGGGCTGGGGGCATTCGCAGACACAATGTGGGGCTCAAAGCTCTTCTGACCGTTCTCCTGTTGGTTTTTAAAGGGGCTGCGGAGCTGAGGCTGGTGGATGGCAGCAGACGCTGTGCTGGGAGAGTGGAGGTGAAACTCCAGGGCCAATGGGTGACCGTGTGTGGTGACTCCTGGGACATGTCCGATGCTGCAGTGGTTTGTAGGCAGCTGGGCTGTGGGGTTGCCCTTGAAGCTCATCAGAAAGCACACTTTGGGCCAGGATCTGGTTCCATTTGGGTGAATCCTATTCACTGTAATGGCATGGAGTCTGCCCTGACTAACTGCAAGTATTTAAAACAGAGGTTATCTGACTGCACTCACAAGCGGGATGCTGGAGTGACATGCTCAGGTAAGGACTGAACTTGTTCCCTATCTCTGGGATGAGGACACTTCTAAGGGACGTGGCTGTGACCTCAGGAAGCAACAAGTGGACACCAGAACATGGCTCTGTGTGTCAAGTTGCACTCTGAGCTGGGTTTGTCACTGCTGGTGTCCCTAGTCCCTGGGGAAAGCCCAGTGGGAGCACACTGAGCCTCGCCCTGAAGCTGGAGTAGCCAACCCTGGGGAGGTGCCCGGGGCTGGGAGAGGAAAGCCCTCACCCTTCCCCATTGTGTTGCCTCGTTCCCACCTTTCTCCTCCCATTCACCCAGGCCCTGTCTGGCAGGCTGGTCCCTATGCCAGGGGAATCTAGAGCAGCTCCCCCAGCCACCAGCAGCCTCAGGGAAGGGCGTGCAATGGCCCAGGACTTTTGGGTTGTACCCCGAGCAGACAAGAGAATGTCGGCCAAAGCAGAGAGGCTGCTCAGAGGGCAGGAGCACTGGGCTTGAGCAGAGGAGCAGGGTGGCAAATGGCACTCTGTTCCTGTCCCAGGGTCACCCCATGAGAACCAGCCTCCAGGGACACGGCCCCTCTAGGCTATGCTGACCCACTGCCCAGCCTCTCCTGCCTGCCCTGTGCCCCAGGGGCTGTGCCAGCACCTCCTGTCTCTCCTCGGTGTCTGCACTCATACCGAGAGCTCGTATCAACCCAGGGCTGCTCTCTGCCTGCACTTTTTCTCCATGTGTGGCTGGTGGCTGGGGTTGTGAATGATTAGCGACACACACTCTCCCTGCCTGAGGACCCCCCTTTACCTGCTCCCCAGATGTGCCCCATGTAACAGCAGTTCCCCAAGAGCCCCAGGAGCCCCTGGGAACAGGGGGCTTTTCTGGCAACTCCAAGGGGTTCCTCAGCCTGGCCTGAGCCCGATGGGACAGAGCCAGCTGCAGCAGCCCCCAGTGCTTGGGCCCATTTCGCTGGGCCCACATGCTGTGCGTGTTTCATTGCAGGCAGCCCAGGGGCTGGGCTGGTTTCTGAGGAGCAGCAGGGGGGCCCTGAACTCTTTGTGCCATCAGCACCCACGGAGAGCTGCTGGGCTGGCCGTGGGGCTCTGCATGTGGCCACCTCAGGGATGAGGTGGGAGGTGGGCATGGAAGTGCCAGAGGGCTCTGGGAACTCACAGGTCTCCTTGGTTGCTCCAGGATTTGTCCGGCTGGTTGGAGGGGACAGCCCCTGCTCAGGAAGTCTGGAGGTCCACGACAGGGACCAGTGGAAAGCTGTCTGTCACTCCCATTTTGGTGCCAAAGCTGCCGAGGTGGTGTGCAGGGAGCTGCAGTGTGGCACAGCCCTGTCTGTCCATGGGGCAGCTCAGCTGGGAGAAGGGGCCGGTCCTGTCTGGGACAGAGAGCTGCAGTGTGTGGGGAATGAATCCACCATCCTCTTCTGCCCCACGGGTGCTGCCAGGGACAAGACCTGCACCCACAGCAATGGCACTCATGTCACCTGCACACGTAAGGAATTGGGCAGGGATGGTGTCCACTGGGGCTGTGGTTGTGGGCAGTGTGGGCATTGGGCTGTGCTGGGTGGGGGACAGGTGGGGTGAGGTGGTGGTCTACAGCCCTAAAATGAGAGTGCTGCAGGAGGAGAAAGGCACGCTGTCCCTTTGGCATCTCCTGCAGATCTTGTGGGAGCAAGAGCACAAATGTGGCCTCTCTCACCCTCCTTTGTCCTTGAGTACACAGGGTTCAGGCTGGTGAACGGCAGCACAGCGTGTGAGGGCAGGGTGGAGGTGGAGGTGCTGGGGACATGGGGGACACTCTGTGCCTCCCGCTGGGACCTCTCGGACGCCCACGTTCTCTGTCGGCACCTCGGCTGTGGCTTTGCTGAGTCCATTCCTGGAGGAGGGCATTTTGGGAGAGGAACCGGCCCCGTCTGGAGAGATTCGTTCCACTGTGACGGGACTGAAGCCCACCTGGGGCAGTGCCTGGTGACTGCCCTGGGGGCCTCGCCGTGCTCCCAGGAGAACGCTGCTGCTGTCATTTGCTCAGGTGAGTGCTGGCCGGTACTGCAAAGTCCATTTGCCCCTGGTGTGTGACACGGCCACCCACAGCTGGGGACCCCACGGCAGTGCCAGGCTGAATTTCTCCTCTTACCAGGCCTAGCTCGCCCCATGCCCCTGCGGCTGGTGGGCGGAGAGAGCCGGTGCGATGGGCGCGTGGAGGTCTTCCAGCACGGGACGTGGGGCAGAGTCCTGGATGAGCAGTGGGACATGCAGGAGGCCAGCGTGGTGTGCCGGCAGCTGCAGTGCGGAGAGGCAGAGGCAGCCTACACCCCCCTGAGGGCCGAGCGAGGACAAGGCCCTGTGGGGCTGTGTGGGGTGCGGTGTGCAGGGCACGAGGCTGACCTGAGCCTCTGCAACACCTCCCTGCCTGAGAGCACAACGGCAGCAGGGATCATGGAGGATGTGGGGGTCATGTGCCGGGGTGAGTGGTGCTGCACGTCCCCCAGGTGTGGGGCTGGGAGGGCAGCCAGCCCCTGACGGCCGGGGTTCTCCATGCTGCAGGGAGCCGGCGGGTGCGGCTGGTGGACGGGGCCGGGCACTGTGCCGGGAGAGTGGAGATCTACTACCAGGGGCGCTGGGGCACCGTCTGCGACGACGCCTGGGACCTGGCCGACGCAGCCGTCGTTTGCCGCCAGCTGGGCTGCGGACGGGCCCTGGAGGCAGCCGGCTCTGCTCGGTTTGGGGAGGGCTCCGGGCAGATCTGGCTGGATGGCGTCAACTGCTCCGGGGCTGAAGCTGCTCTCTGGGACTGCCCTGCCAAGGCCTGGGGGCAGTATGACTGCAGGCACAAGGCAGACGTGGGAGTCATCTGCTCAGGTCTGTGCTGGGAGTGGGGAGGGGTGTTGGGGCCAGTGAGGCCGGGGTGAGGGTAGAGCCCGTTAGAGCCAAGTCTATCGGTGGCTGACATCCAAAGACATCCCTGGGGCCTTTCCTCCTTCCAGAGTTCATGGCCCTGAGGCTTGAGAACAGCGATGGCTGCTCCGGGCACCTGCAGGTTTTCTACAACGGGACGTGGGGCAGCGTTTGCTCCAACTCCATGACCACCGAGACCGTGTCACTGGTGTGCAAGGAGCTGGGCTGCGGGAATGAAGGGGAACTGGAAACAGATTCTACCTCTGCCAAGCTGTCTGGCACCGCGTGGCTGGATCACGTGGAGTGTGGGAAAAGCAACAGCTCCTTCTGGCAGTGTCCCTCTGCTCCCTGGCATCCGCAGTCGTGTAATGACAGCCGAGAAGAGACCCACATCACCTGCAATGGTAAATCCGAGCCATCAAGGCACCAGGTCCTGTTCCCCACTGGGTATGGTGAAATTCAGAGAAGGAACCCAGAGGTTCCAACTTCCAGCATTAGACCTTGTTGCTGCTGGTTGCACAACGGTGACTTCAGTTCTCAGAGCCACCCAGATTCACCAGCAGAAGTCAACGGCCAGGCTGCCAGCAGCTCCTGTGGGTTTTGTGCATTTGAGAAGTGCCTGGGGCAGAAGATGGACAGGAAGAAATATGGGGCTAGAGTCATGGGGCTTTGGAGAGGGTACTGGGTTGGGCAGGAGTGGGAACTCTGTTCTAGACAGGGGGTGGTGTGTGGGTGGGCATGGGCAGGAGGCCACTGGGGTGGAAAGAGGGGGTATGGGGCTGAGGGGTAGCAAACTGCCCAGGAGGCCACTGGGGTGGAAAGAGGGGGTATGGGGCTGAGGGGTAGCAAACTGCCCAGGAAGGCTGGAGTAGTGCACTCCCAGACCAGTGCAGCACATGGGCAGAGGAAGGACCCCACTGAACACCCCAGTGACAGTCTGTGGGGACAGGGCTCCCACCCTGGGGCCTGTGACTCTGCCTGGGCAGGGAGCACTCGCAGACCCATATTGTGGGGCTCGAAGCTCTCCTGACCCTTCCTGTGTTGGTGTTTGAAGGAACTGCAGAGGTGAGGCTGGCAGATGGTGGCAGTCGCTGTGCTGGAAGAGTGGAGGTGAAACATCAGGGCCAGTGGGGAACCGTGTGCAGTGACCGCTGGGACATCTTCGATGCTGCAGTGGTTTGTAGGCAGCTGGGCTGTGGGGTTGCCCTTGAAGCTCCTCGGAATGCACACTTTGGGCCAGGATCTGGTTCCATTTGGATGGATGATGTTGAATGTAATGGCACTGAGTCTGCCCTGTCTGACTGCACACACAATGGCTGGGGTCAAACAGGCTGCTATCACAGACGGGATGCTGGAGTGACATGCTCAGGTAAGGACTGAACTTGTTCCCTATCTCTGGGATGAGGACACTTCTAAGGGACGTGGCTGTGACCTCAGGAAGCAACAAGTGGACACCAGAACATGGCTCTGTGTGTCAAGTTGCACTCTGAGCTGGGTTTGTCACTGCTGGTGTCCCTAGTCCCTGGGGAAAGCCCAGTGGGAGCACACTGAGCCTCGCCCTGAAGCTGGAGTAGCCAACCCTGGGGAGGTGCCCGGGGCTGGGAGAGGAAAGCCCTCACCCTTCCCCATTGTGTTGCCTCGTTCCCACCTTTCTCCTCCCATTCACCCAGGCCCTGTCTGGCAGGCTGGTCCCTATGCCAGGGGAATCTAGAGCAGCTCCCCCAGCCACCAGCAGCCTCAGGGAAGGGCGTGCAATGGCCCAGGACTTTTGGGTTGTACCCCGAGCAGACAAGAGAATGTCGGCCAAAGCAGAGAGGCTGCTCAGAGGGCAGGAGCACTGGGCTTGAGCAGAGGAGCAGGGTGGCAAATGGCACTCTGTTCCTGTCCCAGGGTCACCCCATGAGAACCAGCCTCCAGGGACACGGCCCCTCTAGGCTATGCTGACCCACTGCCCAGCCTCTCCTGCCTGCCCTGTGCCCCAGGGGCTGTGCCAGCACCTCCTGTCTCTCCTCGGTGTCTGCACTCATACCGAGAGCTCGTATCAACCCAGGGCTGCTCTCTGCCTGCACTTTTTCTCCATGTGTGGCTGGTGGCTGGGGTTGTGAATGATTAGCGACACACACTCTCCCTGCCTGAGGACCCCCCTTTACCTGCTCCCCAGATGTGCCCCATGTAACAGCAGTTCCCCAAGAGCCCCAGGAGCCCCTGGGAACAGGGGGCTTTTCTGGCAACTCCAAGGGGTTCCTCAGCCTGGCCTGAGCCCGGTGGGACAGAGCCAGCTGCAGCAGCCCCCAGTGCTTGGGCCCATTTCGCTGGGCCCACATGCTGTGCGTGTTTCATTGCAGGCAGCCCAGGGGCTGGGCTGGTTTCTGAGGAGCAGCAGGGGGGCCCTGAACTCTTTGTGCCATCAGCACCCACGGAGAGCTGCTGGGCTGGCCGTGGGGCTCTGCATGTGGCCACCTCAGGGATGAGGTGGGAGGTGGGCATGGAAGTGCCAGAGGGCTCTGGGAACTCACAGGTCTCCTTGGTTGCTCCAGGATTTGTCCGGCTGGTTGGAGGGGACAGCCCCTGCTCAGGAAGTCTGGAGGTCCACGACAGGGACCAGTGGAAAGCTGTCTGTCACTCCCATTTTGGTGCCAAAGCTGCCGAGGTGGTGTGCAGGGAGCTGCAGTGTGGCACAGCCCTGTCTGTCCATGGGGCAGCTCAGCTGGGAGAAGGGGCCGGTCCTGTCTGGGACAGAGAGCTGCAGTGTGTGGGGAATGAATCCACCATCCTCTTCTGCCCCTGGGGGGCCCCCAAGGACAAGGCCTGCACCCACAGCAATGGCACTCATGTCACCTGCACACGTAAGGACTTGAGATGTAATAATGCTTATGGGGGTTGTGGTGGGAGCAGGAGAGCAGGGTGGGCACTGGGCTGTGCTGGGTGGGAGACAGGTGGGGTTAGGTGGTGGTCTGCATCCCCAAAATTAGAGTGCTGCAGGAGGAGAAAGGCACACTGTCCCTTTGGCCTCTCCTGCAGCTCCTGTGGGAACAAGAGCACAAATGTGGCCTCTCTCACCCTCCTTTGTCCTTGAGTACACAGGGTTCAGGCTGGTGAACGGCAGCAAAGCGTGTGAGGGCAGGGTGGAGGTGGAGGTGCTGGGGACGTGGGGGACCCTCTGTGCCTCCCGCTGGGACCTCTCGGACGCCCACGTTCTCTGTCGGCACCTCGGCTGTGGCTTTGCTGAGTCCATTCCTGGAGGAGGGCATTTTGGGAGAGGAACCGGCCCCGTCTGGAGAGACTCGTTCCACTGTGACGGGACTGAAGCCCACCTGGGGCAGTGCCCGGTGACTGCCCTGGGGGCCTCGCCGTGCTCCCAGGAGAACGCTGCTGCTGTCATTTGCTCAGGTGAGTGCTGGGCAGTGCTGCAAAGGCCATTTGCCCGTGGTGTGTGACATGGCCACCCAAAGCTTTGCACCCCATGGCAGCGCCAGGCTGAATTTCTGCTCTTACCAGGCCCGGCTCACCACATGTCTGTACGGCTGGTGGGTGGAGGGAGCCGGTGCGATGGGCGCGTGGAGGTCTTCCAGCACGGGACGTGGGGCAGAGTCCTGGATGAGCAGTGGGACATGCAGGAGGCCAGCGTGGTGTGCCGGCAGCTGCAGTGCGGAGAGGCAGAGGCAGCCTACACCCCCCTGAGGGCCGAGCGAGGACGAGGACCTGTGGGGCTGCGTGGTGTGCAGTGTGCAGGGCACGAGGCTAACCTGAGCCTCTGCAACACCTCCCTGCCCGAGATCACACCGGCAGCAGGAATCATGGAGGATGTGGGGGTCATGTGCCGGGGTGAGTGGTGCTGCACGTCCCCCAGTTGATGGTCCAGGAGGGCAGCCAGCCCCTGACGGCCGGGGTTCTTCCCGCTGCAGGGAGCCGGCGGGTGCGGCTGGTGGACGGGGCCGGGCGCTGTGCCGGGAGAGTGGAGATCTACTACCAGGGGCACTGGGGCACCGTCTGCGATGACGCCTGGGACCTGGCCGACGCCGCCGTCGTTTGCCGCCAGCTGGGCTGCGGACGGGCCCTGGAGGCAGCCGGCTCTGCTCGGTTTGGGGAGGGCTCCGGGCAGATCTGGCTGGATGGCGTCAACTGCTCCGGGGCCGAAGCTGCTCTCTGGGACTGCCCTGCCAAGGCCTGGGGGCAGCACGACTGCGGGCACAAGGAGGACGCGGGAGTCATCTGCTCAGGTCTGTGCTGGGAATGTGGTTGGCAGCTGGGGCCTTGGAATCTGGGGTGAGGGTACAGCCAGGTAGGGCCAAGGCCATCAGTGTCTGACATCCAAGGACATCCCTGGGGCCTTTCCTCCTTCCAGAGTTCATGGCCCTGAGGCTTGAGAACAGCGACGGCTGCTCCGGGCGCCTGCAGGTTTTCTACAACGGGACGTGGGGCAGCGTTTGCTCCAACTCCATGACCACCGAGACGGTGTCACTGGTGTGCAAGGAGCTGGGCTGTGGGAATGAGGGGGAACTGGAAACAGATTCTAACTCTGCCAAGCTGTCTGGCACCGCGTGGCTGGATCACGTGGAGTGTGGGAAGAGCAACAGCTCCTTCTGGCAGTGTCCCTCTGCTGCCTGGGATCCGCAGTCGTGTGATGACAGCCGAGAAGAGACCCACATCACCTGCAATGGTAAATCTGGTTTCTCAAGGCACCAGGTCCACTTCCCCACTGGGTATGGTGAAATGCAGAGAAGGAACCCAGAGGGGCTTTGACTTCCTGCATTAGACCCTGTTGCTGCTGGTGGCACAAAGGTGACTTCAGCTCTCAGAGCCACCCATGCCCACCAGCAGCAGTCAACATGTGGGCTGCCCTCAGCCCCTAGGGGATGCAGAGGCATCTCCACGCAAGGTCTGAGAGGAGACCATGCAGGGCTTTCAGGAGTCCCCCCTCCTGGGACAGCCTCCTGCTGCTCTGTGAACCAGGGACCTTGTGGGGCCAAGCACTTGGATCCCCCATGCAGTGACGTGTGGGAGGAATGAATGGGGATCTGCTGCTGCCCTGACCCAGCATGGGGATGTGCGAGCAGAGGTCAGCCCTGCTTTCTTCTGCATGACCCCGAGAGCAGCCCTTTTCAGCCCAACTTCTCTTTCCTTTGGGACATGGACAGTAAGGACGCAGGTGGCTGAATGCCCCAACTCCACCAGCTGCACAGGTAGGGAGCTGCCCCTGCGCGTGCCCCCCTCACCTGGCAGGGCTGTCCCAGCTGTCCTGGTGCCATGGGACATTGCTGCCTCCCCAGACAGGGAGAAGATCCACGCTGTGGGAGGCAAGGACGGCTGCTCGGGCAGAGTGGAGATCTGGCACCGCGGCACCTGGGGGACGCTGTGTGACAATGCCTGGGACATGCGGGATGCCGAGGTGGCGTGCAGGCAGCTGGGCTGTGGCCCCGCGGTCTATGCCCTGGGCCAGGCTGCTGCTGGAGAGGGGACGGGCCCCATGTGGCTGATGGAGTGCAGGGGGACGGAGCTGTCTCTGCAGGACTGCTGGGCCCAGCCAGGGAACAGCGGTGCCTGCCAGCATAAGGCAGATGCGGCTGTGCATTGCTCAGGTGAGCAGTGGGGCTGGGAGACATTGCTGGGGACTTGGCAAGGAGCTGGCTTGGGCGTCTGCTCTGCTGGATCCTGGCATGGCCCCACTGCTGGCCTGAGCAAGGGAGTCCCTGCAGAGTGGGAGGCTGGTGGTGGGTGGGGAGTAGCCTCAGTGGGGCTGGATGTCCCAGCACATCCCCTGGGCTGCCTGCACTGTCCTGTGAGCAGCCCAGAGCAGTGGTGCTGGGCCCTGTCCCTGCCACCCTGCCCAGCCCCACAGAAGGGACAATTCAGGTGGCACATGTAGGGGCCATCTGCTAGGGAGGCTGCCTGGTGCCACAGTCCCAGCCTCTCAGCCCAGCTCTCCTTCTGCTCCCCTGCAGCTGCACCCAGGACAGCAACATCCCCCCCACAAGCAGGTAAGCTGTCCTTCCCCTGGGGCTGGGGCTGTCCATATTCACACTGTGACCCACAGCCAGGGGAAGGGGCTCCTTGCTGGGCTGTGAGACTCCCAGGAAATCAAGGGAGCTGGGAGAAGTCTGTGATGGACCCAGCAGGGTGGGAGCTGCCCCATCACCCAGCCCTGTCCCCTCCAAACCCTGCTGCCTTGTGTGGTCAGGAGTGGCATGTCCTGCCCCCAGCCTCTCCCTTGTCTGATGCTGCCCCTGCCATGTTCCTGCCCATGCAGATCCCCCACGGGGCCGTCCGACCACCAGCAGCGATAGACTCTCGGTGCCTGTCGTCATCTGCATCATCCTGGGGGCCCTCCTCTGCCTGCTCCTGGCCCTCCTGGCTGGGCAGGTGCGAAGCGCCAGGGCTCGGCGCAGAGGTGGGTCCTTCCCCAGTGGTCCTGGGGGGCAGATGCCTCCTGGCAGGGCTGGGGGTGCTGGGGGTGTTGGTGTTCTGGGGCACAGAAACAGAGCCGTGTGCTGCCTCCTGCCCCATGTGCTGCCCCACTGACTGACAGACCATGGGGCACCAACATCAATCGCATTTGCCGAGGCGATCGGCTCCGGGGCAGACGCGTTCTGCAGCGGAGCGGGGGATCGGGCCAGGCAGGGCTAATTTTTTCCGGCATCGAGCCTACTGGAGGGAGCCGCCAGGACCCGGCAGCCCTCGTGAGGGAGGCTGACGAGGCGAAGGCGGAGCCAGCAGCGTCAGCGGCGGGCTATTTAAATCGGGACCCACCGCCATTTCACTGCCATTTGCCGAGGCGATCGGCTCCGGGGCAGACGCGTTCTGCAGCGGAGCGGGGGATCGGGCCAGGCAGGGCTAATTTTTTCCGGCATCGAGCCTACTGGAGGGAGCCGCCAGGACCCGGCAGCCCTCGTGAGGGAGGCTGACGAGGCGAAGGCGGAGCCAGCAGCGTCCCCTCCCCAGCCATTCAAAAGCTGCCCCTAGGGAGCGCGAGCGACCAGGAGCGCGGCGAACAGGACGGGCAAACAGGGCGTGGCACGTCAGAAGGGAGTGGCGCGGCAGTTAGCGCGGCAGTTCGCGCAGGCAGGGCGCGCAGGAAGGGCGGAGCGCTCCCCCTACACACAAACAACACCTCGTTAACAACAGCCGTAGCTAGGTGATAATGGTCGCCACCAGGCACGGCGCGCTCTCCAAGAAGTCGGTACACACGCAGACCGACTACCCGTTAAAAAATGCCGCAGTTCAGGTCACCGGATGCAAGGAGTGTCTGAGCCTGTTGCCACCATCGGCGGGAGGCAGAGAAACTGCGTGCGTGAGGTGCGAGCAGGTGGATGATCTGGTCCGCATGGTGGCGGAGCTCAAGGAGGAGGTGGAGAGGTTGAGGGCCATCAGGGAGTGTGAGCGGGAGATAGACTTCTGGAGTAACTCCCTGCAGGGCCTCAAGGGGAGGTGCCGAGGTGAGACTTCTCAAATGGGGGCGGACCCCCTGCCCTGTCCCTGTCGGGCAGAGGGAGGGGATCTGGGAGCTGAGGAGGAATGGAAACAAGTCCCTGCTCGACATCGCAGGCGATGCCCTCCCCTTCCGGCCCCACCTTCCCAGGTGCCCTTACACAACAGGTTTGAGGCCCTAGAGATTGAGAGGCCGGTGTGTGAGGAAGAGGTAGCAAATGTTCCCAGGAGGATGCCTGGGGCGAGGAGGTCAACTCCGCGCCTCAGGACTGCCTCCACCAAGAAAGACAGGAGGGTTATTGTTGTTGGTGATTCGACTCTTAGGGGAACAGAGGGCCCTATTTGTCGGCCTGACCCTACCCGTAGGGAAGTCTGCTGTCTCCCTGGGGCCAGGGTCAGGGACGTTGCCAGGAAGCTTCCTAACCTGGTACGCCCCTCTGACTATTACCCCCTTTTGATAGTCCAGGCGGGCAGTGATAACATCGAAGAGAGAAGCCTCAAGGCTATCAAAAGGGACTTTAGGGGACTGGGTCGGTTAGTGGATGGAGCGGGGGTGCAGGTGGTGTTTTCGTCCATCCCTATGGTGGCAGGGAGGGGTTCAGAGAGGACACGGAAAGCTCACCTGTTAAACACGTGGCTCCGGGACTGGTGCCAACGCAGAAATCTTGGGTTTTTTGATCATGGGGCACTTTACTCAGCACCTGGCCTGATGGCCGCAGACGGGTCCCTATCTTTTAGGGGAAAAAGGATCCTGGGCCAGGAACTGGCAGGGCTCATTGAGAGGGCTTTAAACTAGGTAGGAAGGGGGATGGGGCTGAGGCTAGGATTGTTGGGGCTGTGCCAGGGGGAACAATGGCAAGGCTGGAGGATAAGGCTATGGCCCAGCTGAAGTGCATCTACACCAATGCACGCAGCATGGGTAACAAACAGGAGGAGCTGGAAGCCATCGTGCGGCAGGCAGGCTACGACTTGGTTGCCATCACGGAGACGTGGTGGGACCAGTCTCATGACTGGAGTGCTGCAATGCCTGGCTATAAGCTCTATAGAAGGGACAGGCAGCATAGAAGGGGTGGTGGTGTGGCTCTCTATATTAGAGAGTCTTTTGAGGTTGTAGAACTCGAGGTTGGGAATGACAAGGTCGAGTCCCTTTGGGTTAGGATCGGCAGGGACAACAAGGCTAGTGTCCTGGTCGGGGTCTGCTATAGACCGCCGAACCAGGATGAGGAGACGGATGAGGAATTCTACAGGCAGCTGACAGAGGTTGCTAAATCATCAGCTCTTGTACTCGTGGGGGACTTCAACTTCCCTGACATATCCTGGAAGCACAACACAGCCCTGAGAAAGCAGTCTAGGAGGTTTCTGGAGAGCGTGGAAGATAGCTTCCTGACGCAGCTGGTTAGTGAACCTACCAGGGGTGGTGCCCCGCTAGACCTTCTCTTCACAGAGAAGGACTGGTGGAGGACGTGATCGTCGGGAGCTGTCTTGGGCAGAGTGACCACGCAATGGTGGAGTTCACTATTCTTGGCGAGGCCAGGAAGGGGACCAGTAAAACCGCTGTATTGGACTTTCGAAGGGCTGACTTTGAGCTGCTCAGGACACTGGTTGGTGGAGTCCCTTGGGAGGTGGTTCTGAAGGGCAGAGGGGTCCAGGAAGGCTGGGCGCTCTTCAAGAGGGAAGTCTTAATGGCGCAGGAACGGTCTGTCCCCACGTGCCCAAAGACGAGCTGGCGGGGAAGAAGACCGGCCTGGCTCAACAGAGAATTGTGGCTTGATCTTAGGAGGAAAAAGAGGGTTTATAAGCTTTGGAAAAGTGGGCAGGCCACTAAGGAGGACTTTAAAGAAGTAGCGAGGCTGTGCAGGGACAAAATTAGGAAGGCCAAAGCTCATCTGGAGCTCAATCTGGCTACTGCCGTTAAAGATAACAAAAAACGTTTCTATAAATACATCAACACAAAAAGGAGGACTAAGGAGAATCTCCATCCTTTACTGGATGCGGGGGGAAACTTAGTTACAAGAGATGAGGAAAAGGCGGAGGTGCTCAATGCCTTCTTTGCCTCAGTCTTTAGCGGCAATACCGGATGTTCTCTGGATACTCAGTACCCTGAGCTGGTGGAAGGCGATGGGGAGCAGGATGTGGCCCTCATTATCCATGAAGAACTGGTTGGTGACCTGCTACGGCACTTAGATGTGCACAAGTCGATGGGGCCGGATGGGATCCACCCAAGGGTACTGAGGGAACTGGCACAAGAGCTGGCCAAGCCGCTTTCCATCATTTATCAACAGTCCTGGCTATCAGGGGAGGTTCCAATCGACTGGCGGCTAGCAAACGTGACGCCCATCTACAAGAAGGGCCGGAGGGCAGACCCGGGAAACTACAGGCCTGTCAGTTTGACCTCAGTGCCAGGAAAGCTCATGGAGCAGATCCTCCTGAGAGTCATCATGCAGCAATTGCAGGGGAAGCAGGCGATCAGGCCCAGTCAGCATGGCTTTATGAAAGGCAGGTCATGCCTGACGAACCTGATCTCCTTCTATGACAGAGTGACGCGCTGGGTAGATGAGGGAAAGGCTGTGGATGTGGTCTACCTTGACTTCAGCAAGGCTTTTGACACCGTCTCCCACAGCATTCTCCTCAAGAAACTGTCTGCTCTTGGCTTGGACTGGCGCACGCTTCGCTGGGTTAGAAACTGGCTGGATAGCCGGGCCCAAAGAGTCGTGGTGAATGGAGCCAAGTCCAGTTGGAGGCCAGTCACTAGTGGCGTCCCCCAGGGCTCGGTGCTGGGGCCGGTCCTCTTTAATATCTTCATTGATGATCTGGACGAGGGCATTGAGTGCACCCTCAGTAAGTTCGCAGATGACACCAAGTTAGGTGCGTGTGTCGATCTGCTCGAGGGTAGGAAAGCCCTGCAGGAGGATCTGGATAGGCTGCACCGATGGGCTGAGGTCAACTGCATGAAGTTCAACAAGGCCAAGTGCCGGGTCCTGCACCTGGGGCGCAATAACCCCAAGCAGAGCTACAGACTGGGAGAGGAATGGTTGGAGAGCTGCCAGGCAGAGAAGGACCTGGGAGTGATGGTGGATAGTCAGCTGAATATGAGCCAGCAGTGTGCTCAGGTGGCCAAGAAGGCCAACGGCATCCTGGCTTGTATCAGGAACAGCGTGACCAGCAGGGCGAGGGAGGTGATCGTCCCCCTGTACTCAGCTCTGGTGAGGCCGCACCTCGAGTACTGTGTTCAGTTTTGGGCCCCTCGCTACAAGAAGGACATCGAGGTGCTTGAGCGGGTGCAGAGAAGGGCGACGAAGCTGGTGAGGGGCCTGGAGAACAAGTCCTACGAGGAGCGGCTGAGGGAGCTGGGCTTGTTCAGCCTGGAGAAGAGGAGGCTCAGGGGTGACCTTATCGCTCTCTATAGGTACCTCAAGGGAGGCTGTAGCGAGGTGGGGGTTGGCCTGTTCTCCCACGTGCCTGGTGACAGGACGAGGGGGAATGGGCTTAAGTTGTGCCAGGGGAGTTTTAGGTTAGATGTTAGGAAGAATTTCTTCACTGAAAGGGTTGTTAGACATTGGAACAGGCTGCCCAGGGAAGTGGTGGAGTCACCATCCCTGGAAGTCTTCAAAAGACGTTTAGATGTAGAGCTTAGGGATATGGTTTAGTGGAGGGCTGTTAGCGTTAGGTTGGAGGTTGGACTCGATGACCTTGAGGTCTCTTCCAACCTAGAAATTCTGTGATTCTGTGATTCTGTGATTCTGTGATCAAGGGATGGAGAGAGCCCAGAGCCTGAGGCATCAGTTCTGGGGTGAGGAGAGAAATGTGAGATCTGGCCTGGGTGAGATGGGGAGGATGCACTGCTGGCAGTGCTCTGGGCAGCACTGGCAGGAGGAGCATGGGGCAGTGGAGTCCATCACCGTGGTGTCAGCCACCCCCCAGCAGGGCATGGGCTGTGCTATTGCTGTGTGGGGCAGAGATGGAGCAGCTCCATGGGGAAGAGAAATGTGGGAATTGGTGCAGGGTCTGCACTGGGATATGACCTGGGGACCAAAGGGGCATAAAGGCTGTCTCCAAATGTGAGACTGACTCTGCCCCAGACCATCTCCATGGGGATGCTGCCCTCCCTGGGGATGTGGTTGCAGTGCCAAAGAACACGGTGGGGCTGTGCTGTGGGGACAGCCCTGTGCTGGCCTAGGGAATTTGGCTGAGGGAGCCCAGTGGGGTCCTGTCACTCTTGGCCCATCCCCAGACCAGCTCTGCCTCTGTCCTCAGGCTCCGGGAGAGCTGGGGAGCCCTTCCATGAGGCCGTGTACGAGGAGATCGCTTACAGCCTGGCATGGGAGAAGAGGCCGAGGTTCAGTCTCTCAGGTGGGTGTATGTTCATGAAGGGGCACTTTCTCTCTGCCTCAGACCAGGGCTGTGTCCTGCAGCTCCTGCCCATGGTCCCTGAAATGGTTGGGCCATGGCGTCTGTGGGAGAGCATCCAGGTGTTGGCCCCCACAGAGGAGCTTCCTCTGCACTAGCTCTGCCCTTCCCAGTTGGGACACCCCTCTCTGCCTGGCCCTGCACCCTGGGGACAACGAAGGGCTGAGTGAAGTGGCTGTCCCAGGGCAACTCTGGGAGCCCCTATGAGATGGGCTCATCCTAGGGTAGCAGGGGTGGTCTCCTTCCCACTCTATCCCAGCTCTGTGGCTGCCCATCCCCAGCAGTGCTGACCACAAGATGGGTCAGCAGGGCTCATCACACAGCACCCACTGCAGCTCTCTGCAGGCTCCTTTTCAGAGGGGTCCCTGACCCAACTGCAGCCCTACCCCAGGCACATGAGGAGGAGGATGGTCTGGGGCCAGATCCAGGGATAGAAGGGGAGGGAGAGGAAGGGCTTCATCTCTCCTCCCTGCAGACAGGCAGACAGCAGTGCCACTGAGTGCCACTTTCAGAGCTGGAGGGACGAGGGCTCTGCTTTGGCCCTGACACCAGCAGCATGTCAGCCCTGTGTCCCCACACACCCTCCCATCCTCTGCTCTGCAGGACATCTCTTCTCATTGCCACCACCTTCCCTCTCCTTTCAGATGTCCCTGTCCTGCCTAGAGGTGACCCAGCAGATGGCTATGATGATGCTGGAGAGGTTTCTGACCCTGGGGAGGATCCTGTCCCTGGGCAGGGGGATTGGGAAGTGCCCAGGACACCAGAGGAAGGAGCTGGGCCCACGGATACAGCCACAGGTGAGAGGGCAATGCATCACTGCCACTTCCTAGGTGCCAACCCCAGGGCCAGGAGAATCCATGAAGTATTTAGAGCCTGATCTCCTGACATGGGGAACCTGGCCTGAGATATTTCCAGGAGGCTGGTGGATGTGCCAAATGTCTCAGGCTTGTGAGGAGGGGGAAGGTGTTGTACAGCCCTGAGAAGAACCCCATAGGATCAACCACAGCAGCCTGTCTTGATGCTTACAGAGGGAAGCCTGCGCTCCCGGAGACGTGCTGAGGACCCTGGAGCTGAGGGAGACATCTTGTCCCCTTTTCTGGTACACATGGGCTATGATGATGCTGAAGAGATGTCTCTGGCATGTCCCCATGAGGACACCCAGGATGTGACACCAGAGCCACCTGCACAAGTGTCCCAGAGCCCCATGCCAGCAGAGCCCAGCCCTGCTGATCAGCTGGGTGCAGCCGGGAGGGAGGAAAGCTCAGTGCCACTGGGAGAGCCGTGAGTGCCAGGGAACGGTCTCCCTTTTCCAGCAGTCAGCAGACGCACATTGGTATTTCCTGTCTTGGTATTCCCGTTTTTGTGCTTTGTGTTGGCAAATGTTTATATTAAAACATTCGGGGGGGGGGGGGGGCTTTGTCACAGATCCATTGCTTTCCTGCCCAGGTGTCAGGGTGTCTCTCTTAGGCTAACCAATTGGAGTAGAGCTCAAAGATGCAATAGTGGGGAATGGTCATTTCTTGGGACCAACAGGGTTGGGATCAGGCTGTTATAAATGCCTCAGGATTCAAATTAGGATTAAATAAAAAATAGGATTTATTGAAAGAATATAAAGGAATAGAGGTAAGCAAACAGCGCTGGGTGCACCGGGAGTCTCCGCTCCACCAGGACGCACACCAGTTACATCAAGTAGCTGATTTTTATGCTCCTAGACTAATAAATATTCATTACTACTTCTAAAAAAACCTGGGTTATTATAATTAGCTTCCAGGATCCAGTCCCTCCTACTGGAGCATGCGCATCAGTCTCCTCTGGGGGTCTCTAGGGGTCTTTCATGCTGAAGGCTCATAGTCTTCCTCTCCCCTTTGTACTCACTTGGCACCATACCAAGTTTATAGAACATTTTCTGCAGGTCTTGTCTCCCAGCCGTCCTTCAGATTCTTATTTCTTCCTCTTAATCTCTTGGCCCCCTGGCCAGATACCAAAGATCCGCATAGTATCCCATAACAGTCACTAGTTGTTATCAGTTGTTCTGAAACTCCCAGACATCAAACACAAACAGCTTTCTTATTGACGCTTCACGAGTAATTAAAACATTCCTCACCAGCCATTCACAGGGACAGACACATCTTTAGCAGTGTTAAGTTAATCTCGAAGAAGACAGGAAAAAAGGCTGTAACTGTTAGAAATAGAAGTCCGGAATAACAAAAGCAAACAGGTTCATAAATTTAAGGAGTATTTTCTGAAGACTTGATAAATTGACTAGAATGAGGGGGAGACTGGGACACACTGCATCTGTGGTTCAAGAATTAAATTGCCAGTGCAGGGCCCAGAGGCAGACAGGATTCAAACAGAATTGTTCTTTATGGACACAAATTGTTAAAACATTCCTCACAAGGCTGCACGGCTGCCAGAACTCCCAGTCCCTAGACACTATTCCTACTGACAGAGGCATTTCCATCCTGCCAGCCACAGGCAGTTTCCAGCAAAAGTGGCTCTGTGTGACGCCTCATGATGCACTCGCTGGTAGCGCCCATCTTCTACAGCCTTGGGCCCTCAAGAAACCCAAGGATTCCTGCCCAGCACCCACAGACAGAGGAACCTCTCCTGCAGGATTAGAGTGGTGAGAAGTGTTGGACCCCTGGGCAGGACTTGGTACCCAAACTGCCCTCTCTAATCCTGCTGGTAGGTCCTCCCCAGCTCTTCCCCAGCAGGCGCCTCCGCTGCAGGCTTAGAGATGCTTTTGGTAGTAGGGTGGTGGGCTGCAGGGAGTGCTGGATGGTCTGGAACATCTGTTTGATCCATTTGGGTCAGCTGTCCTGGCTGTGTCAGGGACACTTTCCTCAAAATCAGGTTGCTCAAAGCCCCATCCAGCCTGGCCTTGAATGCTTCTAGGGATGGGACACCATCCAACAACCTTTCTGGGCAACCTCCTGCAGTGCCTCACCACCCTCAGAGTAAATGATTTCTTCTGAATATCTGATCTCAATCTACCTTCTTTGAGTTTAAAGCTTTTTCCCCTTGTCCTATTACTACATCCTCTAATAAATTCTTTCTCTCCAGCTTTCCTTTATGCCCTCTGGAGCTACTGGAAGGTTGCTCTACGTTCTTCCCAGGGCCTTCTGTTCTTAATTCCTCCTCTTCTCCCTCTTCATAGGAGAGATGCTCCAACCCTCTTATCATTTTTGTGGCCCTCCTCTGGACTTGCTCCAATGGGTCCATGTCTTTCTCACGTTGGGGATCCCAGAGGTGAACACAGTAAGTTAAGTGGGGTCTCACAATTTAGGAAGAGAAAGTGAGAATCATCTCCCCTGACCTGCTGGCGATGTTCATTCTGATGCAGCCCAGGATTTTGCTTTCAGGGCTACAAGTGCATATTGCCTACACACGCTGAGTTTTTGAAGCACCATACTCCCAGGACCCTCTCCTCAAGGCTGCTCTCACTCCCTTCTCCACCCAGCTTGTATTTATGCATAGGACTGCTTCAACCCATGTGTGGGACTTTACACTCAGCCTTGTTGAAGTTCATGAGTTTCACACAGGCCCACCTCTCAAGCCTGTCATGGCCCCACTAGATGACACCCCTTCCCTCCAGCACACTGATTGCTGTCATCAGCAAACTCGCTGAGGGTGCACTCAATCCCACTGCCCATGTCACCAACAAAGATGTGAAATTGTGCCAGTCCCAGTACCAAGCCCTGAAGAACACCATTCGTAACAGATCTCCACTTGGACATAGATCTGTTGACCACAACCCTGTGAGTGCGACCATCCAGACAATTCCTTATATCCACTGAGTGGTCCATCTGTCAGATCCATGTCTCTCCAATTTAGAGACAGGAATGCCACAGGGATATGTCAAACACTTTGCACGAATCAGGTAGATGATGTCAGTTACTTTTCTCTTACCCACAAACACCGTAACACCATTGCAGTAGGCCTACAGATATGTCAGGCACGCTCTGCCCTTAGTGAAGACATGTTGGCTGTCACCAATCACCTCTTTATTTGTCATATGCCTTAGCCGAGTTTCCAGGAGGATCTGTTCCATGATCTTGTTGGGCTCAGAGGTGGGTCTGACTGGGCTAGACTTCCCTGGGTCTACTTTTATTCCCTTTTAAAAAGTGGAGGTTATGTTCTCTGTGTTACAATCAGTAGAAACTTCACTGCACAGCCACCACTTTTCAAATATGATGAGTAGTGGCTTTGCAACTTCATCTGCCAGTTCCCTCAAGACTCTGGGATTCATCTCACCTAGTCCCGTGGACTTGTGCACCTTCTGTTTCCTCAGATACTCCCAAAACTGATCTTCTACAGTAGGTGGTTCTCTCTCCCAGTCCCTGCCTTTGCCTTCTGGGACTTGGATGGTGTAGCTGGAGCTATTCCAGTGAAGAATGAGGCAAAGAACTCATTGAGTACCTCAGCCTTCTCCACATCCCGGGTAACCAGGTCTCCTGTTTCCTTCTGGAGAGGGTCCATGTTTTCCCTAGTCTTCCTTTTATCACTGACGTACTTATAGAAGCCCTTCTTGTTGCCCTTGAACTTCCTATCTAGATTCAATTTTACCATAGCCTTAGCTTTCCAGACTTGATCCCTGGCTGCTCAGGTGATGTCTCTGCATTCCTCTCAGGTTAGCTGCCCTTGCTTCCACTTTCTGCAGCCTTCTATGGTGGTTTTATACAGGTGGGCATCTGAGCTTCATCACAGCTGCTCTATCACTCCCCCTCCTCTAAGGGAAAGGAGGAGAAAATATGATGAAACCAGTTCAAATGTTGAGATAAGGACATGGAGATCGCTTAATAATTATCATCATGGGCAAAACAGACTCAGATTAGGAAGATATTAAAATTTACTGTCTACTACTAACAAGCTAGAAAAGTGAGGAACAAAGGAAAGAAACCCCAAACACCTTTCCCCCATCCACCCTCTTTTATCTCCTCCACTTAGGCGGCACAGAGGAATGGGGGAATGGGGCTTATGGGCGATCTATAGCACTTTGTCTCCACCGCTCCTTCTGAGTCACTCTCTGCCCATGCTCTAAGGTTGGGTCCCTTCCATGGGATGCCGTCCTTCCTGAACTGATCCTGAGTGGGCTTCCCACAGGCAGCAGCTCTTCAAGAACTGCTCCAGTTATGGCTCCGAACCACGGGTTCCATTCATCATGAGCAAACTGCTCCAACCTTGTCCCCCGTGGGCAGCAGCTCCTGCCAGGTCGCCTGCTCCCATGTGGGCTCCTCTCCATGGGCTACAGCTCCATCCTGGAATCTACTCTGGTGGGGGTTCTCCACAGACCGCAGCTTCCATCAGTGCAGGTCCACCTGCTCCACTGTGGTCTCCTCCATGGGCTGCAGCATGGAGATCTGCTCCACCGTGGTACTCCATGGGCTGCAGGGGGTCTACCTCCTCCACCACGGTCCTCACCACAGCCAGCAAGAGAGCTTCTGCTCTGGCACCTGGAGCACCTCCTCCCCCTCCTTCACTTGGCCACTGCCTGGCTATTTATCAGTCCCCTCTCTCCCAGCTGCTATGTAGCATTTATTTATTTATTTATTTATTTATTTATTTATTTATTTATTTATTTTCTTTCCCTTTCCTTAAATATTCTCTCAGAGAAGCACAGACAACATTGCTTATTGGCTCAGCTCTGACCAGCGGCAGGCCCCTTATATAAGATGGGATAACTTCTGGATTCTTCTCACAGAAAGAAAGAAACCGCCTGTGTGAGCTGGGGTTGGAGCCCAGTGCTGTGAACGGTGGTTGAACAGGGCTGATCTAGGGCTGATGCTGACCTCCTGCGGCAGCATCTGCCAGGGTGTCCAGAGAAGAAGAGCCCAGCCCAGCCCCTGCTCTGCTGGTCCTCCCTGTCTCTCCCAGGAGGCCAGCCCAGCTCAGCCCATCCCCAGCTCTCCACACCTACTTCTCCTTTCCCCAGCCCAGCCCAGCCCAGCAGCCCAGGCTGGGAAGGCCCCAAAGCAGCAAATGGAGGAGTGGAGGTCAGTGGCAGTGTCCCTGCTGCAGCCATCTGCAGGAGATTCTCCTCCCATAGGCATCCTGCAACTGTGTAGGCTAGCCCCGCTCCCCAGCACAGCACAGCATGACACTGATGGCCCTGGGGCTCCTCAGGCAGCACCACTGCACACACACAGCACCCTGCTCTGCTCCCGGGACACTCCATGTCCCACATAGCCTTGCCCCAGCCCAGCTCGCCTGGGCTGACCTGAGCAGCCATTCCTGCAGCCTCTGCCCATGCTGCCCACAGCCCCCCAGCTGGCAGTGCTGCTCTGCAGAGTGAGGGACTGTTGTGCGTGGGGCTGTGGGGGCACTCTGCAGGGCCGTGTTGGTCAGGCTGGGAAGGCAGAGCCAGCTGGTGGGGGGCACTGCCACTGAGTGCCTCCCACACAAGTGGTTCCTTGGCCATGGAGGCTGCGCACAGATAGCCGGCCTTCTTCAGAGTCAGAGACTCATAGAAGAGAAATAAGCTAAGCAAGGAGCCTCCTTCAAGTCTACTCCTTTGCAATATCCATGACAACAGCTCTAGGAGAAGATCTGAGCCTTAAGGCACTGCCCTCAGCAGATCCCCTTTTATGCTGGAGATGCTGGTATGGAGCCGTCTGTGTTAGAGAAGTGCCACTGGCCTGTCCCTGTCTGTGGACACAGGACTGCCACACAGCAGAACAGTGAGCAAGCGACAAGAACAATCAGTCCTCACAGCAACACAAGGGCTCTGTAGGAGAACGTGGGTGGTGAAGGAAAGCACTTCTGGGCAGACCAAGCTGTTTGGCTCCCAGGCATTGCTGCTGTGCCAAGATTCTCTTTCCGTGCACATCTGCACACAGACAAGTGCCCCTGCAACTCCATCACAGGTCTCTGAGGGAGGATCTCAGGCAACGATTTCTTGCTACATCCTTTCTATAATGCAAATGCACAGAGAGCCTGGCTCCTTCACACCAAGTTTCTATGTCACAAGAGACAAGTAGATACTGAAATGGAAGGGGATGAAAAAATACATTTCTTATTCTATCGTGAATAAAGGAAATGAATTTTAAAACATAAAATTATATATATATATATATATATATATATATATTGGGTCTCTGCAGCTGTAAGAAGTTACCTTAGCTATATGTAAAACATGGGCAGTTTATTGCTACAGAAAAATGTCCAGTCATCACTTTCCACACGGAAACCTTCAGTTCCATGTTCCTCATGCTGTAGATGAGGGGGTTCACTGGTGGAGGTACAACTAAGTACTGAACTGCCAGCCAAAGATTCAGGGAGGAGGAGAACATGGAGGGGGGTTTTAGGTAGGCAAATAATCCAGTACAGATGAACAGGGAAACCACAGCCAGGTGAGGGAGGCACGTGGAAAAGGCTTTGTGTCGACCCTGCTCAGAGGGCATCCTCAGTACAGCTCTGAAGATCTGCATATAGGAGTAAAGAATGAAAAAGAAACACCCAAAAAGTGAACAAGGAGTAAAAACAACAAGTTCAGTTTCCCAGATCAAGACATCTGAGCAAGAGAATTGAGGATCTGGGGAATTTCACAGAAGATCTGGCCATGGGCATTGCCTTGGCAGAGGGGAAGGGAAAAGGTATTGGCAGTGTGCAGCACAGCACAGAGAATAGTACTGCCCCAGGCAGCTGCTGCCATGTTGACACAAGCTTTGCTGTCCATTATTGTCCTATAGTGCAGGGGTTTGCAGATGGCAATGTAGCAGTCATAGGCCATGATGGTGAGAAGAGAAAACTGCTGCTACAAACATAACAAAGAAAAAGACCTGGGTAGCACAACCTGCATAGGAAATGATCCTGGTGTCCCACAGGGAATTAGCCACGGCTTTGGGGGCAGTGGTGGAGATGCAGCCCAGGTCGAGGAGTGAGAGGTTGAGGAGGAAGAAGTACATGGGGGTGTGGGGGCGGTGGTTGCAGGCTACGGCTGTGAGGATGAGGCTGTTGCCCAGGAGGGCAGCCAGGTGGATGCCTAGGAAGAGCCCAAAGTGCAGGAGCTGCAGCTCGCGTGTGTCTGTGAATGGCAGTGTTATAAATGAGGTCTCAACTCAATCTGAATTTTGTAATATTTATAAAACAAATATTTCTAAAAGGTATAAAAGGCAAGTAAGCAGCACTGGGTGTGCGGGGAGTCTACGCTCCACCAACATTCACACACGAACATCAAACATTCTAAATATACAGAACATTGCTTTACATACTAAACCTGAGTATGCCTATACATACGTACACTCAGGAAAGGTAACAAACAATGCTTTAAGTTCCATGACTTAACAGTCTCCATTTTCCATTCCTTTACTTGATTACTAACAAGGCTCCATTTTCCATTGCTTCTGAACAATATGTCTCGCGTTAAGTTGTCAAGCAACTCGGTCTTCAGGCCTTTTGTATCCCGTTCTTCCCAGATCGAAGAAAAACATATTCATCTCCTTTGCAAGGCCAATGAGGCCTGGGTCAAAAGGCACGTCCAGGTCAGCAGGGGGCGTAATAGCAAAGGCCTTCGATGGCTGTAGCAGCAGAGTGGCCTGTGGCATAGCAGTCAGATCAGTAAAGGAGCCTACAGCTCCCTCACTATCTGGCAAGCCACACGTTTGTGATTGTGGCTCCACATGGCTCTTTAAGGCCTCAGAGATTGCTCGCCAGGTGCCAAGCAATCCCACCGCAACGTTGTCATTTTTAGTTGCAGAGTCCCACACCTTGACCGCAGTTTGGTCCCATATTTCAGGCTCATAAACTGTCCAATTGTTAATAAGGAGAATAAGCTGTAAGTTTACCAGGACAGTCTTTGTTCCTAAGGACGTATGATTCCCCATAATGCGCAACGGCTTACCAGCGAGAGGCAGTTGTGTGCACAGGTCCACTTCTCTCAGCTCGAGCTTCTCTCCAGCTCCAGTGCGCCTATGTCCAGCGACGAGCTTCTCTGAGCGGTTTGCTGAGTCTGGCCAAACCTATCTTCATGAGGCAATCAAAATGCCTGTTCCCATCCTGGTCTCCATTCTGCCAGCCTGTTCCTCTTCACTTCTTTTTCTGCTTCTTTATTGATGATGTAACTTCATTGTGTTGCCTTTTTTTTTTTTTTTTTTTATCTTGAGGGCAGGCTCCCCTCTTATACCCTTCTCTCCACAGCAGTTCTTTTCAAAACAACTTTTCATTGGTCAAACAACTTTGAATGTAACAACAACAGCAAACACCCAGAAACATCCATGCCTTAAGGGCTGGAGAACAAGAGAACCATCTGGAGAACAAGAAACCGGAGACTGCATGGAGTCTCCTGAACCACCCTCCTTTGTTCCCTCTATACTCTTTTATATTCTTGATGGCCTCGTCATTAAGAGTCTAATGTTATCTCAACCATGGGGCTTTCCAACCCCCATGGCCACATTCCCAAATCTCCCCCTTCTTTATTAATATCAACCATTTTCTCAACACGAATTACCACTCCATATATAACAACAGGAGGAGGAACTCGTTGGGGAAGCTGCTATTGGACATTTGCTGTCCTCTCAGGAGGCCACCCCAGCCCAAACCCTCCCCAGCTCTCCACACCTCCCTGTCCTCTCCCCAGCCCATCCCAGACCAGACCAGCAGAACAGCCTAGGCTGGGATGGCACACAAACAGGAAATGGAGAAGAGGACGTCACTAGCAGTGTCCCTGCTGCTGCCATCTGCAGGATGTAAACCCCACTGCACCACCTTCTCAGACAGCCTGCAGCCCCCTAGGCCAGCCCCACTCCCCAGCACAGCACAGCACCACACTGCTGCCCTTGGGGCTCCTCAGGCAGAACCACTGTAAACACACAGCACCCTGCTCTGCTCCCGGGACACCCCATGTCCCGCACAGCCTTGTCCCAGTCCAGTACGTCTGGGCTGGCCTGAGCAGCCATTCCTGCAGCCTCTGCCCATGCTGCCCACAGCCCCCCCAGCTGGCGGTGTTGCTCTGCAGAGCGAGGGGGCTGTGGTGTGTGGGGCCATGGGGGCACTCTGCAGGGCTGTGCTGATCAGGCTGTGAAGGCAGAGCCAGCTGATGGGGGGCACTGCCACTGACTGCCTCCCACACAAGTGGATTTTGGCCGTGGAGGGTGCACACAGACAGATCACCTTCTTCAGAGTCAGAGACTAATGGAATAGCCTGACAAGGAGGAACCCACAAGGATCATCAAGTCCAACTCATTTCCAATGTCATTAGATGTTTTGGGGTTGTTATATATGGAGTGGTAATTCATGTCAGAAAAATGATTGATATTAATAAAGAAGGGGGAGATTTGGGAATGTAGCAATGGGGGTTGGAAAGCCTAGTGGTTGGTGATAACATCAGACTCTTAATGATGAGGTCATCAGGAATGGAAAGAGTTTAGAGGAAACAAAGAAGGGTGATTGAGGTGACACCCTGCCATCTGGGATTGCTTGTTTTCCCCTCTGTTAAGGCACGGAAGTTGCTGGGGGGGTTGCTGGTTAGAACTGTTAACATTTATTGTTTAATGTTATACGATAATAATATTATTAGTGTGATTTCAAGGGTTAACGAAACGCGGGAAAAGCAATCACGTTTTGTTGCTTTCGGGAACCTTGTGGTGGGCAGAGCATGTGCAGAAGAAAAGGGAGACAGTCGAAGCCGCTCCTGCATTCTGGAACAAAAGGTTGCTAATGGTGATGGGGAAACTGTGAGCCTTTCACCCACAAAGACCACCACAAAGAGAATTATAACATGAAGCGGGGATAGGATATCCATATGTATAGGTGTACTCGGGTTTCTTGTAAATATGTAACAACAATGTCCTATATATATTTGGAAAGTTCGACGGGTGCGTGTGTGTGTTGGTAGAGCATAGACTCCCTGCGCACCCAGCGCTATTTACTTGCCTTTTATAAATATTCTTTTATGTTACTAAATTCAGAGTTGAGACTTCATTTATAACAGGGTGGTTCACTGTATTCAGTCTATGAAATTTTACCAGAGGTATAACAACTAATCCAACAGATTGTTTTCCCTATGCCTGCTGTGTTTCCTGGAGTTGCAGAGCTCTCCTTTCCCTGATTTAGCATCTTGAATGCTTTAGCACCCGGGTGCCTCCACATTGGACAGACTCGTTCTGTATGTTCCATGCTCTGCTTACTCTCTTCAGCAACAAGAAGAATCAGTCCTCACAGTAACACAAGGACTCCGAAAAAAATGTGGGAGGTGAAAGAGAGTAGTTTGGAAAAAAAAATGAATAAAATAAAATAAAATTAAAATAAAATAAAATAAAATAAAATAAAATAAAATAAAATAAAATAAAATAAAATAAATAACTCCTGGGGCTCCCTGGCAGTGATGCTGTGCCAGGGCTCATTTTCCCTCCACCTTTCCACACATCCAAGTGCCCCTGCAGCTCCACCACAGGTCTCTGAGGAAGGATCTCAGGCAAGCAAATCACAGCAGGGTTCTTTCTTTTATTGAAATACACAGAGAGCCTGGCTTCTCGTTTACTCCATGTCTCAGAATCACATGGACAGGTAGATACTGAAATGGAAGGGAATGAATAATGACATTTTCTGTGTTCAACACTATCACAAATAAATCAAATATAAGTTAATGCAACACAACCACACACAAATTTCCAACTTCTAGGCCTGTAATGAGCTACATTATAAGTGATATGCAGAGGCAGAACAGCAGTTTATTGGTTCTGAAAATATCCAGTTACCAATTCGCACACTGCATCCTTGAGCTCCTTGTTCCTCATGCTGTAGATGAGGGGGTTCACTGCTGGAGGCACCACTGAATATAAAACTGCTAGCAAAAGATTCAGGGAGGAGGAGGATACAGAGGGGGGCTTCAGATAGGCAAATGTGGCAGTGCTGAGAAACAGGGAGACAACAGCCAGGTGAGGAAGGCATGTGGAAAAGGCTTTGTGTCGTCCTTGCTGTGAGGGGATCCTCAGCACTGCCCTGAAGATCTGCACATAAGAAAGCACAACATAAATAAAATATCCAAATGCTAAGCAGGCACTAACCACAAGAAGCCCAACTTCTCTGAGGTAGGCATCTGAGCAGCAGAGCTTGAGGATCTGGGGAAGTTCACAGAAGAACTGGTCCAGGGCATTGCCTTGGCAGAGGGGGAGGGAAAAGGTATTGGCAGTGTGCAACAGAGCGTAGAGAAAAGTACTACCCCAGGCAGCTTCTGCCATGTTGACACAAGTTCTGCTATCCATTATGGTCCCGTAGTGCAGGGGGTTGCAGATGGCAATGTAGCGGTCATAGGCCATGATGGTGAGAAGAGAAAACTCTGCTGAAATGAAAAAGAAAAAGAAAAAGAAATCTGAGCAGCACATCCATAGGAGGAAATGGTCCTGGTGTCCCACAGGGAATTGACCGTGGCTTTGGGAACAGTGGTGGAGGTGCAGCCCAGATCAAGGAGGGCAAGGTTGAGGAGGAAGAAGTACATGGGGGTGTGGGGGCGGTGGTCGCAGGCTATGGCTGTGAGGATGAGGCCATTGCCCAGGAGGGCAGCCAGGTAGATGCCCAGGAAGAGCCCGAAGTGCAGGAGCTGCAGCTCACGTGTGTCTGCGAATGGCAGGAGGAGGAACTCTGTGGGGAAGCTGCTGTTGGACATTTGCTGCCTCAGGGCATGGTTGCCTGTCCATGGAATAATAGACAGTGACATGTTAGAGAGACTTTTCTGAGCAAAAACTAAACCTTATTTCATAGAAAACATCCTCACCAAGGCTGTATCCTCACTGCATCTTCATCTGAAGAAGACTTGCTCCTGCCTGGATTTCTGCATCTCTCTGCCTAAGGATGCCACAGAGACCATGAAGATCCTCTGTAATCTCAGCAGTAATCAGTGCTGCTGGTAAAGAACACCAGGGGTCCATCTCAGGTATCCACTGGCCAGAGGCATCTCCCTATTTACAAGTGATGAAAGGGACATCCACCAATCCCACAAGAAACAAAGAAGGTTGCGCTGGTGCTGCCTGTAGGTTAAATGGTGTGGAGTGAATATATGAGTTTCCTCAAAGACCTACAAATCTGTTTTAACCATAATGCTCTATGAGTTTAGGTCCCTTCTACAATCCTAACAACACCATTATCATCTCCCTGACTGCCGTCCAAAGCAGGAAGTTGAAAAATGAGACCTCAGAGAGTGCCATCCCTTCAGTTATGGCAGGTGTTGTTCTTCCCTTTCAAGAATCTTCCCCAGAAATGCCCTGGGGGTGCTGGGGAGATATGAGGAGCCTGGCCCATGTAGCAGCCCCATGCCAGCAGCAGGAACCTGTCCGGCCCTGGCCTTCTGGTCCTTCCAGCCACAGCTTCTCCCCACAGTGTCCTGGGTAGCTCCCCAGGCAGGCTGAGTGCAGAGCCTCGCAGGTGGGAGAGGCTCTGCCCCGGAACACAGCCCCTGGGGCACAGCAGGGACCCTGCTCTGCACCACAGCCCTGGGCACCCTTGCTTGCACCCTGTTTGTACAGCCTGCAGCCAGTCCTGTGAGAAGGAACCCTCATGTCCTGTCCCACTGATAGCTTTGGTAGGTAATCCCTGCTCTGGAGCTTGTCATTCTTCTGTTATCCAAAGAAACTCTGAGAGTTATCCAAAGAGAATTCTCCAAAGATAAATATCCAAAGAGTTCTCCTGAAAGATCCCATAGGATGTGGGATTTGCCAGCAAATCTGGAGATGGCACAGGAACAACTGCTATGTTGCCCTGCAGCCACAGACTTACCCTGTTCAGGGCTCTGAAGATTTCTCCTGCAGTCAGCTCTCAGCATCCCCCCTTCCACACTGCCTTTAACATCTCCCTCCCTTCTCTCAGCTGCCCTTGTCCCCTGTAGGCAGTGCCCCCAGCCCTGCTGCTGTGCAGAGGAGCTGCTCCTGGGCAGAGCCGTCTCTCTGCAGTACTGCCTGCTTTCCAGGAGCTCCCCTTGTGCCCAGGATCCCGGCCCAGCTCAGCAGCACAGGGAGCTCTTGACAAGTCCCTGGGCCTCCAGGGGAATCAACTTTGAATCAGACTGATGCAATCCCTGATGTTCCCTCCCTTAGCTGAGGAGCAACACTTAGTGCCAGCAATGTCATTTCTCCTATCATGAGAAGTTTCATCAAAAAATTACTTTGTCCTCTTCCACTTTTAGGTAGGACACCCAGACTGTGGCTGTCAGGAATCACATTCTCCCAAGCTGAGGGCAGTGAGCACAGTGAGTCAATTCATGCATCTCATTCTCTGTTTGATATCCCAGGCCTGAAACAGGGCCCAGAACCTACCTTATCAGCAACAGATGCACACATGGGTGATGTGATTTCTCTCACCTCTGTCATTAGGACTTCAGAGATTGGGAATATAGGTATTGGCATTTTGTCAGTGTATACTGCCTAAAATTGTTGCCTTCCTTTGTGCCTTGTCACTAACCTGGGAGCAGTCCCTTGGCAGTTAGCTAAATCTTATAAAACTCCCCTATATCATCTCTCTCTCCTCCCCAAAACTGGGAGAAAATTAATGGAGAAAGATTTATTATCACTTATTTTGAAGTGACATAAGAGTTATCTGCAGAGAAACAAGCACAGACATGCAAAAGCATTGGACAGATTGTGGTGGGAATAGCTGAGGTCTCTGGCATGGTTGTGTTATAAATGGCTCAGTCTTCAAAATAGGATTATAATCAAAGTTTACAATTTATTAAAGGAATAGAGGTAAGCAAACAGCGCTGGGTGCACCGGGAGTCTTTGCTCCACCAGGACGCACCCCAGTTACATCAAGCAGCTGATTTTTATGCTCCTAGACTAATACATATTCATTACTACTTTTAAAAAACCTGGGTTATTATAATTAGCTTCCGGGATTCAGTCCCTCCTACTGGAGCATGCGCATCAGTCTCCGCTGGTTCCCCGGGGCTCTCTGGGGGTCTTTCATGCTGAAGGCTCGTAGTCTTCCGCTCAGGTTTTTTTTCTTGTCCTTCCCCTTTGTGCTCCTTGGCAGCATGTCAAAAGCTTACACAGCGTCCTCTGCAAGTTTTGTCTCCTAGCCATCCTTCAGCTTCTTTTTTCTTCTCCTTAATCTCCTGGCCACCTGGCCAGATATCAGGGGCTTGCATAGTGTCCCATTCAGAAGCCATAACAGTCACTAGTTGTTAGCAGTTGTTCTGAAACCCCCAGACATCAGAGACTTCAAAGAAAGAACATACAAACACAAATAGCTCTCTTATTGATGCTTCACGAGTAGTTAAAACATTCCTCACAGGCCATTCACAGGGACAGTCACATCTATAGCAGTGCTAAATCAACCACAAAGACAAAAAAGGCTGTAACTGTTAGGAATAAGAGTTCAGAATAACAAAAGCAAATAGGCTCATGGATTTGAGGAATATTTCTGAAGATTTGCTAATTTGACTATAATGAGGGGGAGACTGGGACACTGGGAGGAAGGGGAAGAAACCACATATGTGGAAGAATTAAATTGCCAGTGCAGGACCCAGAGACAGACAGAACTGCTCCCTAGTGACACGAATTCCTTTGCAAGGTACAAGAACTCTATACATTAACCATTCAGTTTTTCTTAGACTTGTGGTTATACAAGGGTATGTAAGACAGAAGGTCACATTCATCATACCATGCGGCCCTAGCACTGTTCCATACTGACACAAATCAGATGAACAATCACAGTTGGGACCTCCACCAACAGAACTGAGGTCCTTGTCCTCTCAGCTATCTAGGGCTGCCATCCCTTCCACTGAGGACCACAAGAGGACACCAGCCCAGGGCTTTATTGCCTCCTCACCCCTGCACAGAACTTGTGAGGCATCCAACCACTGTTCTGCACTTGTGTGCTGCTCACCTGGGATCCCTACTAAAAGTCTTTTATTTCCTTTCTCACACCCCTTGGGATCTGGGACCCATCAATTTCAGGGTCATGACAGCCAGGGCTGACACAGATCATCACATCCCTGACCAGCTCTTTCTGGCATGCAGGTATCAGATCCAGTTTTGTATTACCTCTGTTGGACTATCTGGAAGCTAGACAAGGAAGCTATCCCAAGACACTCCAGAAACCACCTGGACTGTTTGCACGCAGCTCTGTTCCCCTTCTGGAAAATGGCAGGGACAATAAAAAACCCTCAAGGAGACCCAGACTCTTACTCTAAGAGACTTCTTCGGGGTTCTTAACAATGACTATGTCCACTTCCTTGCCCTGGCTGCAGGTTATTTTCTCCCACCATGATAGCACCCTTAGTGACCCCTTCTCTGATTGGCACCCACAAGTGCTCAGAGAACTTTTCACAGGTCACATAGAGGAGCTCCGTATATCCAAGCAGCTTCCATGAGGAAATCTAACTCTGGATCATTCCAGTCTGACTGTCCTAAAGTCTGTATCCACCCATTGCAGCATTCCAAGCTGCATGACTTGTCCCACCATGCCTTGGCAGTGACTTCATGAACATCAAAAAGCACAGACTGCAGCTTCTTCTGATCTGTGCTCCTGGTTGAGGGCGTCGATACATTTTTGGGTTGTCATACCTCAGCTGTGGGATCATGTCAAACTATGCTTGGTGTCTCCATTGACAATGAGAAACAAAACAAATAGCAAGCCCGCATCCCTGGTCTTTGGCATCTTCAGCCATCTGCTTGGAAGGGTCCTACGGGATAAGGCTCTGGAGAGAAGAGCAGTCCAAGAAAGGTGGTTAATATTCCAGGATCACCTCCTCCAACATCAAGAGCAGTCCATTCTAAGAGAGAGGAAGTCAGGTAAAATTACAAGAGGCCTGCATGGATGAATCAGGAGGTCCTGGCAAAACTCCAACACAGAAAAGAAGCACAGCGACAGTGGAAACAAGAACAGATAACCTGAGAGGAATACAGAGGCTTTGCCCAAGCACGTAGTGATGAGTATTGGAAAGCTAAAGCCCAACTCTGATGGAATTTGGCCAAGGATGTCACAGGCAGTAAGAAGGGCCTCTAGAAGTATACAGGTGGCAAAAGAAACACATGGGACTATGTGGACCCACTGTTGAATGAAGCTCAGGATCTGTTGACACAGGACAGGGAAAAGGCTGAAGTGCTGAATTCCTTCTTCACGTCAGTCAGTATAGGCAAGAATGGCATTTGGGAAAACCAGGCCACAGAGAATGGGGGAAGGACAGGGGCAAGGAAGATGGTGGGAGTGGGTCAGGTCAGGGCATACTTGACCTAATGGGATATACAAGCCTATTGGACATGATGAGAATTACCCATGAGAGCAGAGGGAGCTGGCTGATGTCCTTACAAGGCCTCTCCTAGCTGCAAGAAGCATTACTTGCAAAGACAAATGCCATATTTCCTAACATTCTGCACACCTCCAATAAAATAAAAATCTTTTTTTTTTCTTTTTTTTTTTTTTTTTCCCAGTGTTCCTTAATTAACTCAATAAACGCATACTTTGTACTTATTTCTCAGCTCAGCCTCAACTTTGTCTTCCAAAGAAAGACTTCTGTAACATCTGCTTACTTCCAAGACTCGGTCACATGTTAAAGGAAAGATGAAAACAAAACAAACACTCTTCAAGACAGCTGTTGCACAGGGTTCTCCAGGGATGAGGTGTTTTAGTGCAGGGGGTAACTGGCTTTGAGAAGGTTTAGAAACAGTCATGGAGTGTGTCTACACAGCATCAAGGGTTTCTGATTCTAATACTGCCCCTCATGACATGTAGGTTGGAAGTGTGCAGGACATTGCGATGGGACACAGCCAGGAGAGCTAACCCAGAGTGATCAAATTGATGTTCCTCATCATCCAGCACCCCTTGCAGCCTACCACCTGACTACCAAAAGCATGCCATGCACACCAAATACATGTCCTGTGAAGAGCAGCTGAGAGAGTTGGGATTAGCCTGAAGAAAAGAAGACTCCAGGAAGCATTATTGTGGTCTTCCAATACACAAATGGGCCTACGCACGTGTGTAGTGACTAGACTAGACAAGACTAGACTACAACAGAATAGTTCAGTTGGAAGAGACCTTCAAAGGTTGTCTGGTCCAACTACCTGATCTCTCCAGGGCTAAACAAAAGTTACAGCATATCGATGAGGGCAATGTCCAAATGCTTCTTGAACACTGACAGGCTGGGAAAAAAAAAAAAAAAAAAAAAAAAAAGCAGGTCTCAAGGAAGCCTATTCCAGTGTCTGACCACCCTCACAGTGCAGACAACTTTCCCACTCTCCAGTCTGGACCTCCCTGGTGCATCTATGTGCCATTGCACACTTTCTCTGATCATTTACCGGTGAGAAGAGGTCATCACCTCCCTCTCCACTTGCCCTCCTAAGACAGTGGCTGAGAAAAATGAGGTTGCTCCTCAGCTTTCTTTTCTCCAGACTAGACAACCCAAGTGTCCTCAGCCTCTCCTTATAGGACATCCCCTTTTACCAGTATTCCCTGTTTTTCCTTGGTTTCTCAACTGACAAGAAACCTGGTCAGATAAACTCGCTGGAAGAAACATCCTCTCATATTCTCACCAGTCAGTGTGACTGACCAGGTCTGGCTCCCTCACTGCCTCCTTTATCACTTGTTTGTCAGGTTTGTGTCCCCAGATGTGTTGTGCTTTATCCCCAGGAGGTAGCCAAGCACCGCACAGACACTCTCTCCCTCCCTACTCTTAAGAGAACAGGGGGAGACACATAGGATAAATATCTGGAGAGACTGTATCAGGGAGTATAGTGATAGGACAAGGGGCAGTGCTTTTAAGCTAAAAGAGAGCAGATTTAGATCAGATCTAAAGAAGAAATTCTTCACGCAGCGGGTGGTGAGGCTCTAGAACAGGTTGCCCAGAGAAGTGGTGCGTGCCTCATCGCTGGTAATGTCTAAGGTCAGGTTGGATGGGACCTTGGGCAAACTGGTCTAGTGGGATGAGACTCTGCCCATTTCACGGGGACTGGAACTAGACCTTAAGGTTCCTTCCAACCCCAAATATTCTATGATTCTATGAGCTTGCTGGGTTGTGTAGTCTGTGTAGACAGAGGGATTTCATTTGCAGTGAAAAAGATTTGTTCTCCGGAATATTAACAGGTGCTTGAAAGAAATGGAATAAAATTTGTGGGTGTCCTAACTAATAAAAGGACAAGAAAAGATGATTCCCATATCAAACATTTATTTTGATTTAAGAGAAAAGATAGCACTGGAAATAGGTGTCTCTCCCTAGCTGACAGCAGGAAGAACAGTGATTGCATTGGTTTGATTCCGAGTTGATTCCCCTGGAGGCCCAGGGACTTGTCAAGAGCTCCCTGTGCTGCTGAGCTGGGCCGGGATCCTGGGCACAAGGGGAGCTCCTGGAAAGCAGGCAGTACTGCAGAGAGACGGCTCTGCCCAGGAGCAGCTCCTCTGCACAGCACAGCAGCAGGGCTGGGGGCACTGCCTGCAGGGGACAAGGGTAGCTGAGAGAAGGGAGGGAGATGTTAAAGGCAGTGTGGAGTGGGGATGCTGAGAGCTGACTGCAGGAGAAATCTTCACAGCCCTGAACAGGGTAAGTCTGTGGCTGCAGGGCAACACAGCTGTTGTTCCTGGTGCCATCTCCAGATTTGCTGGCAAATCCCACATCCTATGGGATCTTTCAGGAGGACTCAGGAGTTGTTTTTTTTTTTTTTTTTTGTTTTGTTTTTTTGGATAAGAGGAGAATGACAAGATCTAGAGCAGGAATTACCTGCCAAAGCTGTCAGAGTTACAGGAGATGAGGGTTCCTTCTCACAGGGCTGGCTCCAGGCTGTGCAGCTGGGTTGCGGGCAGGGGTGGCCATGGCTGTGGTGCAGAGCAGGGTCCCTGCTGTGCCCCAGGGGCTGTGTGCCAGGAGAGGCCTCTGCTGCCTGGGAGGCTCAGTACTCAGCCTGCCTGGGGAGCTGCCCAGGCCACTGCAGGGAGAAGCCATGTTTAGAAGTAGCCCTCAAACAAGGGCAAGGCAGGGCAGGGCCCTGCTGGAGCCCAGGGGCTGATGCCTGGAGCAGGCTGCTCAGAGCTCCACAGCACTCCCAGGGCATCTTTGGGGAAGATTCTTGAAAAAGAAGAGAAACAGCTACACTGCCAGAAGGGAAGAAGCTCCATGGGGTCTGTTCTTTCACTTTTCTGCCCTGAAGGGCTCTCTGGACAAGTCACAGCAGCTCCTTAGCCACTGGACACAATGAATATGTCCCTGGAAATTGCCTTGGGAAAGGATGTGTCTGCAGGGCAGAGCTGAGCACACTGCAGGTGGGACAGGGTCTGTGAGCAATGGCAGGGAAGAGATGTGGGGACAGGGAAGGAGCTGCCAGTAGGGACAGTTCCAGGCAGCAGTGATCTGTGTAGGGAGGGAGAGGGAGCTGCTGCCTGAAACACCAAGAGAGGGGGGATACAGGCACTTCCTGCCAGGCCTGCAGTGCAGGCACCTTCTCTGCAGCAACCCCCTGCTCTCCTCTGCCACCCAGTACATCAGCCAGTCTCAGCGCCTGGGGATTTAGTGCATGAACCACCATCTCCTCAGCTGGACCTCCGGAGGAAGAAAGGAGCCTGTGTCCTGCAAGGTGATACACAATGATGAGGCTAAGAGTACCTGCCCTGCAGTGTCATGTCTCTAGGTGGCATGCAAGCTTGGTAGGGTGTAGGTTTCACTGCATGCCCATCTGCTTTTCTCTCTGTCAGCTGGTTGGAGCATTGTGGTATTCATTCTCATTTCTCCACCTGTACGTGGCTCTCCTACTTCCTTTGTCTGGGAAGCAAGTGCGTGTAAACATCTGTTCTGACACGGAGTGCTGGGTACTGCTCTGAGCATTTCTTCTTGGGAACAAGGTGTCCAAACTCCATTATAACCTGTCAGGAATGCTGTCATTCAGTTGGGTGGGTTGGATAACAAGCTGACTCATTCAACTCAGGGAATGGTGATTTTTGTGAGAGAAGGTGTGAGTTTTGCTCAGAGAATTCTGCCTTGTCATTGTCTTTTCCTCTAGTGACAGGTGCACATGGCCAGATGCAGCAAATGTCCAACAGAACCTTCCCAACAGAGTTCCTCCTCCTGCCATTTGCAGACACACGCCAGCTGCAGCTCCTGCACTTCGGGCTCTTCCTGGGCATCTACCTGGCTGCCCTCCTGGGCAACGGCCTCATCCTCACAGCCATAGCCTGCAACCACCGCCTCCACACCCCCATGTACTTCTTCCTCCTCAACCTCTCCTTGATTGACCTTGGAACTATTACCACGACTGTCCCCAAATCCATGGCCAATTCCCTATGGGACACCAGGGCCATTTCCTATGCAGGCTGTGCTACCCAGGTCTTTATGTTTGTTGTCTTTGTCACAGCAGAGTTTTATCTTCTCACCATCATGGCCTATGACCGCTACATTGCCATCTGCAAACCCCTGCACTATGGGACAATAATGGACAACAGAACTTGTGTCAACATGGCAGCAGCTGCCTGGGGCAGTACTTTTCTCTATGCTGTGCTGCACACTGCCAATACCTTTTCCCTTCCCCTCTGCCAAGGCAATGCCCTGGGCCAGTTCTTCTGTGAAATTCCCCAGATCCTCAAGCTGTCTTGCTCTGATGCCTTCCTCACAGAAGTTGGGCTTCTTATTATTAGTGTCACTGTAGCATCTGGGTGTTTTGTTTTCCTTGTGGTGTCTTATGTGCAGATCTTCAGGGCTGTGATTAGGATGCCCTCCCATCAAGGACGGCACAAAGCTTTTTCCACATGCCTCCCTCACCTGGCCGTGGTCTCCTTGTTTCTTAGTACTGCCACTTTTACCTACCTGAAGCCCTCCTCCATTTCTTCCCCATCCCTCGACCTTTTGCTAGCAGTTTTGTACTCGGTGGTGCCTCCAGCAGTGAACCCCCTCATCTACAGCATGAGGAACCAGGAGCTGAAGGTTGCAGTTAGGAAAGTGATTTGGTGGATGTTTTTCAGTTCTTATAAAGATCCCTTCACTCTCCACAAATGAACGTCAGTAATCCTCTTCCAGGCATGTTTTTGTGTTTTTGTTGTTCTCATTATACACACACACACACACACATATATATATCTAGTCATTATGGCTGTTTGTGCTCCTTGCATCCCTGCATAAATATTTAAATATTTAGATTCCCCAAATTGCTATGAATCCACGAACCTGTTTGCTCACATATGAAAGCTGTATAAATGTGCATTTAACACATGAGGGAGTCAGTGAAGACTCTCATAACATTGCTGTACTAAAATGGAAACAGCCCAATGCTATGCTCAAAGCCTGAGCCTGAGCTGTCTTTACCAAACCAATGCCAAGGCCCAAGTAATTGCTGCTCATAAGGGTCTGTTCCTCTTTTGGTTCAGGAGAGAATGGATCATTATCACATTTGTGATCTTTCAGAGACCAAGGGCTAGATTTAAGACTTACCCATGGATGTCTACTGACAACAGAGGCAGTGAATGGTCACTGCATTACATAACCAGGGCTGTTCCTACATCTGAGCCATAGATGATGTCCTTCAGGAGAGGCATCTGGAGCTGCCTGCGGAGGCCAGGGTACTTCCAGGGACAGCAGAGCCTGGTATGAGCCATGACTTAAGCCCCTTTGAAAGTGAGATCTCCCGCTGTGCTCTCAGCCACAGGGAAAGAACTAAAGCCAGGTATTCACAGGGAACCTGCAACCCTGAAGTCTCAGAGAAGAGAGTGGGCACCCAGAAGGCAGAGGGAAGGGAATCTGAGGAGTTATTCATTTCCCCTTTCATGAAGTACCTCTGTTTGGTACAACACTACAGCCCATTTCCTCTGCACAGCAGCACTGCCAGCTTGAGGGACAGCTTGTGGGGAGCATGGAGATGGCCATTCCCCACCGCCAAGGGGAGCTGATTTTTGAAATTTGATCAGCTCCATCCTTCTGCTGGCATCAGTGTCTATACTGGGGGAGCAGCCACCAAGACAGTGGATCAGTGTTGGGTCATGGGCTAGAAAGCACTGACTAACCTGATCTACCTGTAAAACTATCACTGCTCAGAGAAAATGATCATAGAATCATAGAATCTTAGAATATCCCAAGGTGGAAGGGACCCATAAGGATCATTGAGCCCAACTCCTGACTCCACGCAAGTCTATCCAAAAATTCAGACCATATGACTAAGAGCACATTTCAAATACTTCTTAAACTCCAACAGTCTTGGTGCCATGACTACGACCTCGGGAAGCCTGCTCCAGTGCGTGACAACCCTCTCATTGAAGAACCTTTTACTGATATGCAGTCTGGACCTCCCCTGTTGTAGCTTGACACTATTCCCTCAGGTCCTATCACTGATCACCAAACAGAGTAGATCGGTGCCTGCCCCTCCACTCCCCCTCATGAGGAAGACAGACTACAATGAGGTCTCCTCTCAGCCTCTTGTTTTCCAGGCTGAACAGGCCCAGAGACCTCAGCCACTCCCCATACATCTTCCCCTCTAGGCCCTTCGCCATCTTTGTAGACCTCCTCTGGACACTCTCCAACAGTTTCACATCCTATTTGTACTGTGGTGCCCAGAACTGCACACAGTACTCAGGGTGAGGCTGAACAAGTGCAGAATAGAGTGGGACAATCACTTCCCTTGACCAACTAGCAATGCCGTGCTTTATGCACCCCTGGATATGGTTGGCCCTCCTGGCTGGCAGGGCACACTTCTGGCTCATATTCAGCTTGCTGTCAACCACAACCCCCAGATTCCTCTCTGCAGGGCTGCTTTCCAGCGTCTCATCCCCCAGTCTGTAAGTATAGCCAGGTGCAGGACCCAGCACTTGCTCTTGTCATGCGGTTGGTGATTGCCCAGCTCTCCAGTCTGTCCAGATCTCTCTGCAAGGCCTTTCCACCCTCATCAGAGTCCACAACTCCTCCAAGTTTGGTGTCGCCAGCAAATTTGCTCAGAACACCTCCTAGTCCTACATCCAAATCATTTACAAAAACACTGAAGAGGACTGGACCTAAAATGGAGCCTTGAGGTACCCCACTGGTGACTGCCCACCAGCCTGATGCAGACCCATTTACCTCAACCCTTGGAGTCCTACCCATCTGCTGGTTATTCACCCAAGGTATGATATTTTTGTCCAGCTATATGCTGGATATTTTGTTCAGTAGGATCCTTTGTGAAACTGTGTCAAAAACTTTACTGAAATCCAAAAAGATCACATCAGCTGGCTTCCCTTGATGGGTGATCTTGTCATAAAAGAAAATCAAATTTGTCAAACAGGACCTACCTTCCGTGAACCCATGTTGACTAAGACCAATGACTACATTGTCCCCCAAGCACGTTTCAGTATCTACAAGGACAATCTTCTCCATAATTTTACCAAGCATTGACATGAGACTAACAGGCCTGTAGTTAGCAGGATCTTGTCCTTCTTGAAACTGGCACAACATTTGCCAGCTAGGACCTCTGCAGATTCCCAAGACTGTTTTAAAATAATTGAGAGAAGTCCTGTGATGATGTCAGCCAGCTCTCTGAGCACTCTGGGATGAATCCCGTTTGGACCCATGGACTTGTATGGATCCATGTGGTGCAGCAAATCACACTCACATTCAGGGTCAGTTGGGAGTTTATCATTCCTACTGTTACAGTCCTCGCAGCACCTGGAGTCCCGAAACCCACCCTTGGCGTTGAAAATGGAGGCAAAGAAGGCATTAAATGTCTCTGCTTTGCCTATGTCCTTGTCTGTGAGGTGACCTTCCCAATCAGGTAGCAGACCTTTGTTTTCTCTGGTCCTCCTTTTTTACATATTTAAAATAAAACTTTTTATTGTCGCCCACAGACCTGGCCAGCTTCAACTCTAATTGGGCTTTGGCTGCATGTATTTTCTCCCTACAAACATGAACAGCATCCCTGCAGTCCTTTCACATTGCCTGACCATGTTTCCAGCACCCATACAATTTCTTTTTATGCCTAAGCTCCAGAATAAGATCCCTGGTCAGCCAAGCTGGCCCCTATGCCCCACCATTTGCCGAGGCGATCGGCTCCAGGACAGACGCGTTCTGCAGCGGAGTGGGGGATCAGGCCAGGCAGGGCTAATTTTTCTGGCATCAAGCCTACTTGAGGGAGCCGCCAGGACCTGGCAGCCCTCGTGAGGGAGGCTGATGAGGCGTAGGCAGAACCAGCAGTGACCCTCCCCAGCCGTTCAAAAGCTGCCCCTAGGGAGCACGAGTGACCAGGAGTGCAGCGAACAGGACGGGCAAACCGGGCGTGGCGCGTCAGAAGGGTGTGACGCAGCAGTTAGTGGGGCAGTTCGCGCTGGCAGGGTGAGCAGGAAGGGCAGAGCGCTACCCCCGCCCATACGAATACCTCCTTAATGACAGCCGTTAGCTAAGTGACAATGGTCTCCACCAGGCACGGTGCACTCTCCAGGAAGTCAGTACACACCCAGACCGACTGCCCGTTAAAAAATGCAGCAGTTCAGGTCACCGGATGCAAGGAGTGTCTGAGCCTGTTGCTGCCATCGGCGGGAGGCAGAGAAATTGTGTGCATGAGGTGTGAGCAGGTGGATGACCTGGTCCGCATGGTGGCGGAGCTCAAGGAGGAGGTGGAGAGGTTGAGGGATATCAGGGAGTGTGAGCGGGAGATAGACTTGTGGAGTAACTCCCTGAAGGGCCTCAAGGAGAGGTATCGAGGTGAGACACCCCAAATGGGGGTGGACCCCCTGCCCTGTCGCCGTCTGGCAGAGGGAGGGGATCTGGGAGTTGAGGAGGAATGGAAACAGGTCCCTGCTTGACATCGCAGGCGATGCCCTCCCCTTCCGGCCCCACCTTCCCAGGTGCCCTTACGCAACAGGTTTGAGGCCCTGGAGCTCGACAGACCTGTAGCTGAGGAAGAGGTAGCAAGTGTTCCCAGGAGGATGCCTAGGGCAAGAAGGTCGACTCCACGCCTCAGGACTGCCTCCACCAAGAAAGACAGAAGGGTTATTGTTGTGGGAGACTCTCTTCTTAGGGGAACAGAGGGCCCTATTTGTCGGCCTGACCCTACCCATAGGGAAGTCTGCTGTCTCCCTGAGGCCAGGGTCAGGGACGTTGCCAGGAAGCTTCCCAACCTGGTACGCCCCTCTGATTATTATCCTCTTTTGATAGTCCAGGCAGGTAGTGACGACATTGAAGAGAGAAGCCTGACGGCTATCAAACGAGACTTTAGGGGGCTGGGTCGGTTAGTGGATGGAGCGGGAGTGCACGTAGTGTTTTCGTCCATCCCTACAGTGGCAGGGAGGGGTACAGAGAGGACACGGAAAGTCCACCTGTTAAACACGTGGCTTAGGGGCTGGTGCCAATGCAGAAATCTTGGGTTTTTCGACCATGGGGCACTTTACTTGGCACCCGGCCTGATAGCAGCAGATGGGTCCCTATCTTTTAGGGGAAAAAGGATCCTGGGCCAGGAGCTGGCGGGGCTCATTGAGAGGGCTTTAAACTAAGTAAGAAGGGGGATGGGGCTGAAGCAAGGATTGTTGGAGCTGTGCCAGGGGGAACAATGGCAAGGCCCAGCTGAAGGTAAGGCAATGGCCCAGCTGAAGTGCATCTACACCAATGCACGCAGCATGGGTAACAAACAGGAGGAGCTGGAAGCCATCGTGCGGCAGGCAGGCTACGACTTGGTTGCCATCATGGAGACGTGGTGGGACCAGTCTCATGACTGGAGTGCTGCAATGCCTGGCTATAAGCTCTTCAGAAGGGACAGACAGCACAGAAGGGGTGGTGGTGTGGCTCTCTATATTAGAGAGTCTTTCGAGGTTGTAGAACTCAAGGCTGGGAACGACAAGGTCGAGTCCCTTTGGGTTAGGATCAGCAGGGACAACAAGGCTAGTGTCCTGGTCGGGGTCTGCTATAGACCGCCGAACCAGGATGAGGAGACGGATGCGGAGTTCTACAGGCAGCTGACAGAAGTTGCGAAATCGTCAGCTCTTGTACTCGTGGGGGACTTCAACTTCCCTGACATATCCTGGAAGCACAACACAGCCCTGAGAAAGCAGTCTAGGAGGTTTCTGGAGAGCGTGGAAGATAGCTTCCTGACGCAGCTGGTTAGTGAACCTACCAGGGGTGGTGCCCCGCTAGACCTTCTCTTCACAAACAGAGGAGGACTGGTGGAGGATGTGATTGTCGGGAGCTGTCTTGGGCAGAATGACCACGAAATGGTGGAGTTCTCTATTCTTGGTGAAGCCAGGAAGGCGACCAGTAAAACCGCTGTATGGGACTTCCGTAGGGCTGACTTTGTGCTGCTGAGGACACTGGTTGGTAGAGTCCCTTGGGAGGCGGTTCTGAAGGGCAGAGGAGTCCAGGAAGGCTGGGCACTCTTCAAGAGGGAAATCTTAATGGCACAGGAACGGTCTGTCCCCACGTGCCCAAAGACGAGCTGGAGGGGAAGAAGACAAGCCTGGCTGAACAGAGAATTGTGGCTTGAGCTTAGGAGAAAAAAGAGGGTTTATAAGCTTTGGAAAAGTGGACAGGCCACTAGGGAGGACTATAAGGATGTTGTGAGGCTGTGCAGGGACAAAATTAGAAAGGCCAAAGCTCACCTGGAGCTCAATCTGGCTACTGCTGTTAAAGATAACAAAAAATGTTTTTATAAATACATCAACACAAAAAGGAGGACTAAGGAGAATCTCCATCCTTTACTGGATGCGGGGGGAAACTTAGTTACAAGAGATGAGGAAAAGGTGGAGGTGCTTAATGCCTTCTTCGCCTCAGTCTTTAGCAGCAATACCGGTTGTTCTCTGGATACCCAGTACCCTGAGCTGGTGGAAGGGGATGGGGAGCAGGATGTGGCCCTCACTATCCATGAAGAACTGGTTGGTGACCTGGTACGGCACTTGGATGTGCGCAAGTCGATGGGGCCGGATGGGATCCACCCAAGGGTACTGAGAGAATTGGCAGAGGAGCTGGCCAAGCCTCTTACCATCATTTATCAACAGTCCTGGCTATCGGGGGAGGTCCCAGTTGACTGGCGGCTAGCAAATGTGATACCCATCTACAAGAAGGGCCGGAGGGCAGACCCGGGGAACTACAGGCCTGACAGTTTGACCTCAGTGCCAGGGAAGCTCATGGAGCAGATTCTCTTGAGAGTCATCACGCAGCACTTGCAGGGCAAGCAGGCGATTAGGCCCAGTCAGTGTGGGTTTATGAAAGGCAGGTCCTGCTTGACGAACCTGATCTCCTTCTATGACAAAGTGACGCGCTGGGTGGATGAGGGAAAGGCTGTGGATGTGGTCTACCTTGACTTCAGCAAGGGTTTTGACACCGTCTCCCACAGCATTCTCCTCAAGAAACTGGCTGCTCTTGGCTTGGACTGGCGCACGCTTCATTGGGTTAGAAACTGGCTGGATAGCCGGGCCCAAAGAATCGTGGTGAATGGAGTCAAGTCCAGTTGGAGGCCGGTCACTAGTGGCGTCCCCCAGGGCTTGGTGCTGGGGCCAGTCCTCTTTAATATCTTCATCAAAGATCTGGATGGGGGCATTGAGTGCACCCTCAGTAAGTTTGCAGATGACACCAAGTTAGGTGCATGTGTCGATCTGCTTGAGGGTAGGAGGGCTCTGCAGGAGGATCTGGATAGGCTGCACCAATGGGCTGAGGTCAACTGCATGAAGTTTAACAAGGCCAAGTGTCAGGTCCTGCACCTGGGATGCAATAACCCCAAGCAGAGCTACCGGCTGGGAGATGAGTGGTTGGAGAGCTGCCAGGCAGAGAAGGACCTGGGAGTGATGGTTGATAGTTGGCTGAATATGAGCCAGCATTGTGCTCAGGTGGTCAGGAAGGCCAACAGCATCCTGGCTTGTATCAGAAACAGTGTGGCCAGCAGGTCTAGGGAAGTGATCGTCCTCCTGTACTTAGCCCTGGTGAGGCCACACCTTGAGTACTGTGTTCAGTTTTGGGCCCCTCACTACAAGAAGGACATCGAAGTACTTGAGCGGGTCCAGAGAAGGGCAACGAAGCTGGTGAGGGGTCTGGAGAACAAGTCCTACGAGGAGCGGCTGAGGGAGCTGGGCTTGTTCAGCCTGGAGAAGAGGAGGCTCAGGGGCGACCTTACCACTCTCTACAGGTACCTTAAAGGAGGCTGTAGAGAGGTGGAGGTTGGTCTGTTCTCCCACGTGCCTGGTGACAGGACGAGGGGGAATGCGCTTAAGTTGCACCAGGGGAATTTTAGGTTGGATCTTAGGAAGAACTTCTTTACCGAAAGGGTTGTTAGACACGTGTGTTGGGTCTGTCTGAGCTGGAGTCACCTTTTCCCTGCAGTAGCCTGCACAGTGCTGTACTCTGCACTCGTAGCTGGAACAGCACTGATATCACTCCAGTGTTGTGTCTATTGCTGCATAGTGCTGGCACAGCATCAGGACTCCTTCCAAGCCCCCAAGAGACAGCAGGATGGGGATGGGCAAGTGATGGGGAGGGGACATTGCCGGGGCAGCTGACCTAAACCAACCAAAGGGATATTCCATAACACCTGATGTCACACTTAGCAATAAAAAGGGGGGCTCTCGTGGGGGAGGGGGCTGTTCCTCCTGAACAACCACTACGCGTTTGAGGCCCTGCTTCCCAGGATGTGGCCGAACACCGCTCGCTGATGGGAAGTAGAGAATAATTTTTTCTCTCTCTGTGCTTCCTCGCAGACTGATTGTTTCTTATGTCTCTGTTTTTCCTCCCCATTCCCTTTCCCTTTAATTAAATCTTTCTCATCTCAAACCTCGAGTTCTCTGTGTTGTATTTTCTCCCCCTTCCTCTTTGAGGAGAGGGGGAGTGAGAGAGCGGTTGTGGTGGAGCTCGGCTGCCCACCTGAGTAAAACCACCACAGTCCTTTTAGTAAGGAGGGACGTTGCACCCCCATGCTGCGTCTCGGACCCGTGACCTCAGATTTCTCTTCACGTCGCCAGGTGAGGGTTATGCGAGCACCTCGAGCCAGTGAGCCAGGCTACCCAGGGAAGTGGTGGAGTCACCATCCCTGGAAGTCTTTAAAAGACGTTTAGATGTAGAGCTTAGGGATATGGTTTAGTGGGGACTGTTAGTGTTAGGTCAGAGGTTGGACTCGATGATCTTGAGGTCTCTTCCAACCTAGAAGTTCTGTGATTCTATGCTTCTTATTGACTTCTGATATCCTGTGTGCAGTTCTGGGTTCCGCAGTACAAAAAAAAAGACAGGAATCTCCTGGAAAGAATCCAGCAGAGGGCCACAAAGACGATATGGGGCCTGGAGCATCTTCCCTATGAAGAAAGGGAGAAAACAAAGCAAGTTGAAGTCCTTTATAAGGACAAGGGCAGTCAATCTCAATGTATTTCTTAGTTCCTCAAAGAATAATTAGTGTTGCCATCCTGGCCGGGTTATCTGTAATAGACTCCCACAATGACATCCTCTTTGTTTTTCCCTTAATCCTAACCCAGAGGATCTCAACATTGCCATCATCAACTGCAAGCTCCATGCAGTCCAGCCTTTTCTTTACATACAGCACCACCCCAGCGCCTTGCCTGCCCTGCCTGTCCCTACTGAGGAGCCTGTAACCATCTATTGCAACACACCATTCACAGGACTCATCCCACCAGGTTTCGCTTATGCTGATGATATCGTTGCTCCAGAATTGGGCCAAGAATTCTAGATCATCCAGTTTATTCCTCATATTGTGTGAATTTGTGTAGAAGCACTTCAAATGCACCTCATAGCATGCAGAACCTGGTGGAGAAGCCCGAAGGACCTCACTAGCACACATTCCTTCTAATTCTGGCACTCCATCCCTTATTTTATCACTGACATGCCTGGTTTTATCCCTTTCCCCTTTTGACTCTAGTTTAAAGCCCTGTCTATCAGCCCTAATAATTCCTGGGCAAAAATCCTTTTCCCCCTCTGAGAAAGGTGCATCCTGTCTCATGCCAGGAGGCTTGGTGTCGCATAGACCTTTCCGTGATGAACAAACCCAAAGTTCTGCTGGTGGCACCAGTCTCGGAGCCATGTATTGATGAGCCGAGACTGCCTGTCAACATTTTTTCCTCCTATCAGAAGGACAGAGGCAAACATGACCTGAGCCCCATATCCTTTAACCAGTCTCCCCAAAGCTCTAAAGTCCCTTTGGATTGATCTCAGACTTCTCCTTGCTACATCATCATTACCAGCCTGAAAAAAACAGTAGTGGGTAGTAGTCAGACAGCCGTACCAGGTGAGTGACTTTCCTGGCAATACCTTTTACCTCAGCCACAGGGAGGCAGCAGACTTCCCTGTGGGTTGGGTCTGGATGGCATATCTGTCCCTTTCAGAAGTGAGTCCCCATGATGATAACCCTTCTTTCTTTCTTGACAGAAGATGTAGTCCTGCAAGGGGTAGGTTGCCTTGCCTTAGGCACCCCTTCCAACTGGGATGGGCTTTTGTCTACATCATTGTTTTGACTGCCATGTTCTAGAGCTTCATAGCTGTTACAGATGGGTAGTCAGGAAGGTGAGGTGGGCAGGGAGAGGGCTCACCTACCACCCTGAGCAGGAACCTGCTTCCATTCCCTCCCTTGGCCTAGGTCCCCTCCTCCTGCTTGGCGAGATGAGGGAACTTTTGTCTTTTATGTAGTGGCTGCCTGGTGGGATAGAGGAACCTTTGTTACTTGTGTTGTGGCTGGCTCA